>NC_042968.1:2927168-3265205 GCF_901001165.1 Salmo trutta | reverse complement strand
TGAGTGAGAGAGAGACCAGTTGAGAGAGAGAGAGAGACCAGTGAGTGAGAGAGAGAGAGAGCCAGTGAGTGAGAGAGAGAGAGAGAGACCAGTGAGTGAGAGAGAGAGAGAGACCAGTGAGTGAGAGAGAGAGAGAGAGAGACCAGTGAGTGAGAGAGAGAGAGAGAGAGACCAGTGAGTGAGAGAGAGAGAGAGAGAGACCAGTGAGTGAGAGAGAGACCAGTGAGTGAGAGAGAGAGACCAGTGAGTGAGAGAGAGAGACCAGTGAGTGAGAGAGAGAGACCAGTGAGAGAGAGAGAGAGACCAGAGAGAGAGAGAGCGAGAGAGACCAGTGAGAGAGAGCGAGAGAGAGAGACCAATGAGAGAGAGCGAGAGAGACCAGTGAGAGAGAGCGAGAGAGAGACCAGTGAGAGAGAGAGAGAGAGTCCAGTGAGTGAGTGTGTCCAGTGAGTGAGTGTGTCCAGTGAGTGAGTGAGTGTGTCCAGTGAGTGAGTGAGTGAGTGTGTCCAGTGAGTGAGAGAGTGAGTGTGTCCAGTGAGTGAGAGAGTGAGTGTGTCCAGTGAGTGTGTCCAGTGAGTGAGTGAGTCCAGTGAGTGAGTGAATGAGTGTGTCCAGTGAGTGAATGAGTGAGTGAGTCCAGTGAGTGTGTCCAGTGAGTGAGTGAGTGAGTCCAGTGAGTGAGTGAGTGAGTGCAGTGAGTGAGTGAGTGAGTCCAGTGAGTGAGTCCAGTGAGTCCAGTGAGTGAGTGAGTGAGTCCAGTGAGTGAGTGAGTGTGTCCAGTGAGTGAGTGAGTGAGTCCAGTGAGTGAGTGAGTGAGTCCAGTGAGTGAGTGAGTGAGTCCAGTGAGTGAGTGAGTGTGTCCAGTGAGTGAGTGAGTGAGTGTGTCCAGTGAGTGAGTGAGTGAGTGTGTCCAGTGAGTGAGTGAGTGAGTGAGTGAGTGTGTCCAGTGAGTGAGTGAGTGAGTGTGTCCAGTGAGTGAGTGAGTGAGTGTGTCCAGTGAGTGAGTGAGTGAGTGAGTTGTGTCCAGTGAGTGAGTGTGTGATTGAGTTGTGTCCAGTGAGTGAGTGTGTGATTGTGTCCAGTGAGTGAGTGAGTGAGTGAGTCCAGTGAGTGAGTGTGTCCAGTGAGTGAGTGAGTGAGTGAGTGAGGTGTGTCCAGTGAGTGTGTCCAGTGAGTGAGTGAGTGAGTGAGTGAGTGAGTGTGTCCAGTGAGTGAGTGAATGAATGTGTCCAGTGAGTGAGTGAGTGAGTGAGTGAGTGAGGTGAGTCCAGTGAGTGTGTCCAGTGAGTGTGTCCAGTGAGTGAGTGAGTCCAGTGAGTGAGTGAATGAGTGTGTCCAGTGAGTGAATGAGTGAGTCAGTCCAGTGAGTGTGTCCAGTGAGTGAGTGAGTGAGTCCAGTGAGTGAGTCCAGTGAGTGAGTCCAGTGAGTCCAGTGAGTGAGTGAGTGAGTCCAGTGAGTGAGTGAGTGAGTCCAGTGAGTGAGTGAGTGAGTGAGTGAGTCCAGTGAGTGAGTGAGTGAGTCCAGTGAGTGAGTGAGTGAGTGAGTGAGTCCAGTGAGTGAGTCCAGTGAGTCCAGTGAGTGAGTGAGTGAGTCCAGTGAGTGAGTGAGTGTGTCCAGTGAGTGAGTGAGTGAGTCCAGTGAGTGAGTGAGTGAGTCCAGTGAGTGAGTGAGTGAGTCCAGTGAGTGAGTGAGTGTGTCCAGTGAGTGAGTGAGTGAGTGTGTCCAGTGAGTGAGTGAGTGAGTGTGTCCAGTGAGTGAGTGAGTGAGTGAGTGAGTGTGTCCAGTGAGTGAGTGAGTGAGTGTGTCCAGTGAGTGAGTGAGTGAGTGTGTCCAGTGAGTGAGTGAGTGAGTGAGTTGTGTCCAGTGAGTGAGTGTGTGATTGAGTTGTGTCCAGTGAGTGAGTGTGTGATTGTGTCCAGTGAGTGAGTGAGTGAGTGAGTCCAGTGAGTGAGTGTGTCCAGTGAGTGAGTGAGTGAGTGAGTGAGGTGTGTCCAGTGAGTGTGTCCAGTGAGTGAGTGAGTGAGTGAGTGAGTGAGTGTGTCCGTGAGTGAAGAATGTGTCCAGTGAGTGAGTGAGTGAGTGAGTGAGTGAGGTGAGTCCAGTGAGTGTGTCCAGTGAGTGTGTCCAGTGAGTGAGTGAGTCCAGTGAGTGAGTGAATGAGTGTGTCCAGTGAGTGAGTGAGTGAGTCCAGTGAGTGAGTCCAGTGAGTGAGTCCAGTGAGTCCAGTGAGTGAGTGAGTGAGTCCAGTGAGTGAGTGAGTGAGTCCAGTGAGTGAGTGAGTGAGGTGAGTGAGTCCAGTGAGGGAGTGAGTGAGTCCAGTGAGTGAGTGAGTGAGTGAGTGAGTCCAGTGAGTGAGTGAGTGAGTGAGTGTGTCCAGTGAGTGAGTGAGTGAGTGAGTGAGTGTGTCCAGTGAGTGAGTGAGTGAGTGAGTGTGTCCAGTGAGTGAGTGAGTGAGTGTGTCCAGTGAGTGAGTGAGTGAGTGAGTGTGTCCAGTGAGTGAGTGAGTGAGTGTGTCCAGTGAGTGAGTGAGTGAGTGAGTTGTGTCCAGTGAGTGAGTGAGTGAGTCCAGTGAGTGAGTGAGTGAGTCCAGTGAGTGAGTGTGTCCAGTGAGTGAGTGAGTGTGTCCAGTGAGTGAGTGAGTGAGTGAGGTGTGTCCAGTGAGTGTGTCCAGTGAGTGAGTGAGTGAGTGAGTGAGTCCAGTGAGTGTGTCCAGTGAGTGAGTGAGTGAGTGAGTGAGTGAGTGAGTCCGTGAGTGTGTCCAGTGAGTGAGGCGTGAGTGAGGTGAGTGAGTCCAGTGAGTAGTGAGTGAGAGTGAGGTCCAGATGATGTGAGTGAGTGAGTCCAGTGAGTGAGTGAGTGAGTCCAGTGAGTGAGTGGCAGTGAGTCCAGTGAGTGAGTGAGTGAGTCCAGTGAGTGAGTGAGTGAGTCCAGTGAGTGAGTGAGTGAGTGAGTCCAGTGAGTGAGTGAGTGAGTGTGTCCAGTGAGTGAGTGTGTCCAGTGAGTGAGTGTGTCCAGTGAGTGAGTGTGTCCAGTGAGTGAGTGAGTGAGTGAGTGAGTCCAGTGAGTGAGTGAGTGAGTGAGTCCAGTGAGTGAGTGAGTGAGTGATTGTGTCCAGTGAGTGAGTGAGTGAGTGATTGTGTCCAGTGAGTGAGTGAGTGAGTGTGTCCAGTGAGTGAGTGAGTGTGTCCAGTGAGTGAGTGAGTGAGTGAGTGAGTGAGTGAGTGAGGTGTGTCCAGTGAGTGTGTCCAGTGAGGTGAGTGAGTGTGTCCAGTGAGTGAGTGAGTGTGTCCAGTGAGTGAGTGAGTGAGTGAGTGAGGTGTGTCCAGTGAGTGTGTCCAGTGAGTGAGTGAGTGAGGTGTGTCCAGTGAGTGAGTGAGTGAGTGAGTGAGTGTGTCCAGTGAGTGAGTGAGTGTGTCCAGTGAGTGAGTGAGTGTGTCCAGTGAGTGAGTGAGTGAGTGAGTGAATGTGTGTGTCCAGTGAGTGAGTGAGTGAGTGAGTGAATGTGTCCAGTGAGTGAGTGAGTGAGTGTGTCCAGTGAGTGAGTGAGTGAGTGAGTGAATGTGTGTGTCCAGTGAGTGAGTGAGTGAGTGAGTGAATGTGTCCAGTGAGTGAGTGAGTGAATGTGTCCAGTGAGTGAGTGAGTGAGTCCAGTGAGTGAGTGTGTCCAGTGAGTGAGTGTGTCCAGTGAGTGACTGTGTCCAGTGAGTGACTGTGTCCAGTGAGTGACTGTGTCCAGTGAGTGACTGTGTCCAGTGAGTGAGTGAGTGAGTGAGTGTGTCCAGTGAGTGAGTGAGTGAGTGAGTGAGTGTGTCCAGTGAGTGAGTGAGTGAGTGAGTGAGTGAGTCCAGTGAGTGAGTGAGTGAGTGAGTGTGTCCAGTGAGTGAGTGAGTGTGTCCAGTGAGTGAGTGAGTGAGTGAGTGTGTCCAGTGAGTGAGTGTGTGAGTCCAGTGAGTGAGTCCAGTGAGTGAGTGAGTCCAGTGAGTGAGTGAGTGAGTCCAGTGAGTGAGTGAGTGAGTCCAGTGAGTGAGTGAGTGAGTCCAGTGAGTGAGTGAGTGAGTGAGTGAGTCCAGTGAGTGAGTGAGTGAGTCCAGTGAGTGAGTGAGTGAGTCCAGTGAGTGAGTGAGTGAGTGAGTGAGTCCAGTGAGTGAGTGAGTGAGTCCAGTGAGTGAGTGAGTGAGTGAGGTGTGTCCAGTGAGTGAGTGAGTGAGTGAGGTGTGTCCAGTGAGTGTGTCCAGTGAGTGAGTGAGTGAGTGAGTGTGTCCAGTGAGTGAGTGAGTGAGTGAGTGTGTCCAGTGAGTGAGTGAGTGAATGTGTCCAGTGAGTGAGTGAGTGAGTCCAGTGAGTGAGTGTGTCCAGTGAGTGAGTGAGTCCAGTGAGTGAGTGAGTGAGTGAGGTGTGTCCAGTGAGTGTGTCCAGTGAGTGAGTGAGTGAGTGAGTGTGTCCAGTGAGTGAGTGAGTGAGTGAGTGTGTCCAGTGAGTGAGTGAGTGAATGTGTCCAGTGAGTGAGTGAGTGAGTGAGTGAGTGAGTGAGTGAGTGAGTGAGTGAGTGAGTCCAGTGAGTGAGTGAGTGAGTGAGTGAGTGAGTCCAGTGAGTGAGTGAGTCCAGTGAGTGAGTGAGTCCAGTGAGTGAGTGAGTCCAGTGAGTGAGTGAGTGAGTCCAGTGAGTGAGTGAGTGAGTCCAGTGAGTGAGTGAGTGAGTGAGTCCAGTGAGTGAGTGAGTGAGTGAGTCCAGTGAGTGAGTGAGTGAGTGTGTCCAGTGAGTGAGTGTGTCCAGTGAGTGAGTGTGTCCAGTGAGTGAGTGTGTCCAGTGAGTGAGTGAGTGAGTCCAGTGAGTGAGTGAGTGAGTCCAGTGAGTGAGTGAGTGAGTGAGTCCAGTGAGTGAGTGAGTGAGTGAGTCCAGTGAGTGAGTGAGTGAGTGATTGTGTCCAGTGAGTGAGTGATTGTGTCCAGTGAGTGAGTGAGTGAGTCCAGTGAGTGAGTGAGTGTGTCCAGTGAGTGAGTGAGTGTGTCCAGTGAGTGAGTGAGTGTGTCCAGTGAGTGAGTGAGTGAGTGAGTGAGTGAGTGAGTGAGGTGTGTCCAGTGAGTGTGTCCAGTGAGTGAGTGAGTGTGTCCAGTGAGTGAGTGAGTGTGTCCAGTGAGTGAGTGAGTGAGTGAGTGAGTGAGGTGTGTCCAGTGAGTGTGTCCAGTGAGTGAGTGAGTGAGGTGTGTCCAGTGAGTGAGTGAGTGAGTGAGTGAGTGTGTCCAGTGAGTGAGTGAGTGTGTCCAGTGAGTGAGTGAGTGAGTGAATGTGTCCAGTGAGTGAGTGAGTGAGTGAGTGAGTAAGTGAGTGAGTGAGTGAGTGAGTGAGTGTGTCCAGTGAGTGAGTGTGTCCAGTGAGTGACTGTGTCCAGTGAGTGAGTGAGTGAGTGAGTGTGTCCAGTGAGTGAGTGAGTGAGTGAGTGAGTCCAGTGAGTGAGTGAGTGAGTGTGTCCAGTGAGTGAGTGAGTGAGTGAGTGAGTGAGTGAGTGAATGAGTGTGTCCAGTGAGTGAGTGAGTGAATGAGTGTGTCCAGTGAGTGAGTGTGTCCAGTGAGTGAGTGTGTCCAGTGAGTGAGTGTGTCCAGTGAGTGACTGTGTCCAGTGAGTGAGTGAGTGTGTCCAGTGAGTGAGTGAGTGAGTGTGTCCAGTGAGTGAGTGAGTGAGTGAGTGAGTGTGTCCAGTGAGTGAGTGAGTGAGTGAGTGAGTCCGTGAGTGTGTCCAGTGAGTGAGTGAGTGAGTGAGTCCGTGAGTGTGTCCAGTGAGTGAGTGAGTGAGTCCGTGAGTGAGTGAGTGTGTCCAGTGAGTGAGTGAGTGAGTGTGTCCAGTGAGTGAGTGAGTCCAGTGAGTGAGTGAGTGAGTGAGTCCAGTGAGTGAGTGAGTGTGTCCAGTGAGTGAGTGAGTGTGTCCAGTGAGTGAGTGAGTGTGTCCAGTGAGTGAGTGAGTGTGTCCAGTGAGTGAGTGAGTGTGTCCAGTGAGTGAGTGAGTGAGTGTGTCCAGTGAGTGAGTGAGTGAGTGTGTCCAGTGAGTGAGTGAGTGAGTGTGTCCAGTGAGTGAGTGAGTGAGTGTGTCCAGTGAGTGAGTGAGTGAGTGTGTCCAGTGAGTGAGTGAGTGAGTGTGTCCAGTGAGTGAGTGAGTGAGTGTGTCCAGTGAGTGAGTGAGTGAGTTGTGTCCAGTGAGTGAGTGAGTGAGTGTGTCCAGTGAGTGAGTGAGTGAGTGTGTCCAGTGAGTGAGTGAGTGAGTGTGTCCAGTGAGTGAGTGAGTGAGTGTGTCCAGTGAGTGAGTGAGTGAGTGTGTCCAGTGAGTGAGTGTGTCCAGTGAGTGTGTCCAGTGAGTGAGTGAGTGAGTGTGTCCAGTGAGTGAGTGTGTCCAGTGAGTGTGTCCAGTGAGTGAGTGTGTCCAGTGAGTGAGTGTGTCCATTGAGTGAGTGAGATTTCTCTGGAGAAAAGACCTGCAGAGTGGTACACTACTACCCAGAACTGAAAGGGCAGCTACTCCCCAATTTAAACCAGCCAGCCCAGACACCAGCTCAATTAACGGCCAGCCGCAGACTCTCTTAAAAATACCTCTGCAGGGTTTGGTAATGCAAGCCAAGCCCCGTACAATAATACACACAACTATATCCTCCTAGCATACGGGAAGGGATATCATGGTCAGTGTTTCCTCTAGGTTTATCCTTTGGGCAGGGTGCAGACGCCTATGAAGAGACAACCGGGTCTGCCAACAGATATGCCTATTTAAAGATGCATAATTGACGTCATTGTTTTAAGCACAGGGGCAACATAGGGAGCGAGAAACAGGGAAGGAGGGGGAAGAGAGGGAAATGAGAGAAAGAGGGTTGAAAATATACTTATAGTTTTAAGGTTATGGGGGGAGCACAGATCATCCACAGTACCCCAATTGACCTACTGTTTCCACAGAAAGAAGACTTGAATTGCTATATAATTCTGTACAGTTTTTTTTACATGGAGCACCAAAATATCCCCTCAAGGTTTTGCAAAAAGCAATCAATGAGCACACATTGTCTCTTTTCATACATCTGTTTGTCATTGAAACAGCACCACCAGAAAATATGGCCTCTATTTAATCTTCATCAAGCAGCAAACCTGTGTGTGTGTGTGTGTTAATGTGTACACACGCAGTAGTATGTTCCTTCTCCAACTGGCTGTTTCCAAAGAAAAGGCTGTGACTTGAGGTATTGGGCTGAAAAACGCATTCTAGCATACACACAGCGCTAGAACACAAACAGCCCTGTGCAGCAGTCTAAATACCACACAGACGAGCAAGAGGGGGGGAAAGACTCATCCTGGGTGACGGAGGTCAGGAGAGGACACACCAAGATGGACAAACAAATGTAAGAATGGATAGACAGGCCAACAGTGACAGACAGGCAGAAAGACAGACAAATACTGAGAGACAGACGGGCAGACAGACAGATGAACGGACAGACAGACCAGGGCAGGGTCCATCTCTTCATTCAGCAGAGCCTCGTTCCTGATCAGAGCGACCCGCTGGGCAAAGCGACATGTGGAGATGGATTCCTGATAGACAGAGGAAAGAGGAGAGGAAGAGAGGGGGGAAAGAGAGAGACGGTGAGATAGTTCAATCTGGATGGCTATAATTTCCCCATTTCCAATTCCAGTTCCTTAATGAACTAAACAACTAATTCAAGATCAGCTTTCCCTAACCCAGACTTGATCTTAACCCCATCCAACTAAAGACAGAAACTGTCTCTGCGATAGCATTTAAGGTCATAAATACTATGCTCTGTAGATGGAGGCGTTGTGCTATTTTTTTTTGGGGGGGGGGGGGGTAGATCAGCTTTAATATTGTAGATAGATTGTAACTTCTATCAACGTAATTGTCTGCATCATTTCCAAACCACCATAAAAAAAGTATATCAGATCCCTTGACTTTGTCCACATTTTGTTACATTTTAGAATAAGGCTGTAACGTATTAAATATTACTTTTTTCAGCAATCTACACACAATAACACATAATGTCCAAGTGAAAACAGTTTATAAATGTTAATATATTTTCATTTACCATTTTCCACAAACCCTACCACCCCTCCCCTAATTGGAGTAAACTAAATGAACAACACTTACCTCCAGCTTATGCATACAATATATATTTATTGGACACAATTTTACAATAGTTATCTTTTGTTTGTTTTTACTCCTGTCCTTCCGCTACCCTCAACCCCTCCAATATATTTCTGAAGACTATCCAGTTTGATTTCTAGTTGCCATACATTTTTAACTGTGCTGTTTCATAAACATTCTAAACCAATATACATTTTAAGGACACAATATATTTTACATTAGTTATCTTGTTATTAGTACCACCCTTCAGCTCCATTCAACCCGTCCCATCTATATCTCTGAACACCATCCATATTGGATTTCTATTTGATATATATTTTTCAACTGTTCTGTCATGTTTCACAAAATAACCTTTCTATTCTCAGAGTTTCTACAGATTGTACAGTCGTGGCCAAAAGTTGAGAATGAAAATTCATATTTGTCACAAAGTCTGCATGATGGCAATTTGCATATACTCCAGAATGTTATGAAGAGTGATCAGATGAATTGCATGAAGACCCTCTTTGCCATGCAAATTAACTGAATCCCCCCAAAACATGTCCACTGCATTTCAGCCCTGCCACAAAAGGACCAGCTGACATCATGTCAGTGATTGTCTCGTTAACACAGGTGTGAGTGTTGACGAGGACAAGGCTGGAGATCACTCTATCATGCTGATTGAGTTTGAATAACAGACTGGAAGACTCAGAGGGTGGTGCTTGGAATCATTGTTCTTCCTCTGTCAAACATGGTTACCTGCAAGGAAACGTGTCGTCATCATTGCTTTGCACAAAAAGGGCTTCACAGGTAAGGATATTGCTGCCAGTAAGATTGCACCTAAATCAACCATTTATCAGATCATCAAGAACTTCAAGGAGAGTGGTTCAATTGTTGTGAAGAAGGGTTCAGTGCGCCCAAGAAAGTCCAGCAAGCGCCAGGACCGTCTCCTAAAGTTGATTCAGCTGCGGGATCGGGGCACCACCAGTACAGAGCTTGCTCAGGAATGGCAGCAGGCAGGTGTGAGTGCATCTGCATGCACAGTGAAGCAAAGACTTTTGGAGGATGGCCTGGTGTCAAGAAGGGCAGCAAAGCCACTTCTCTCCAGGAAAAACATAAGGGACAGACTGATATTCTGCAAAAGGTACAGGGATTGGACTGCTGAGGACTGGGGTAGTCATTTTCTCTGATGAATCCCCTTTCCGATTGTTTGGGGCATTCGGAAAAAAGCTTGTACAGAGAAGACAAGGTGAGTCCTGTGTCATGCCAACAGTAAAGCATCCTGAAACCATTCATGTGTGGAGTTGCTTCTCAGCCAAGGGAGTGGGCTCACTCACAATTTTTCCTGAGAACACAGCCATGAATAAAGAATGGTACCAACACATCCTCCGAGAGCATCTTCTCCCAACCATCCAGGAACAGTTTGGTGAGGAACAATGCCTTTTCCAGCATGGAGCACCTTGCCATAAGGCAAAACTAAGTGGCTCGGGGAACAAAACATTGATATTTTGGGTCCATTGCCAGGAAACTCCCCAGATCTTAATCCCATTGAGAACTTGGTCAATCCTCAAAAGGCGGGTGGACAAACAAAACCCACAAATTCTGACAAACTCCAAGCATTGATTATGCAAGAATGGGCTGCCAGTCAGGATGTGGCCTAGAAGTTAATTGACAGCATGCCAGGGCAGATTGCAGAGGTCTTGAAAAAGAAGGGTCAACACTACAAATATTGACTCTTTGCATCAACTTCATGTAATTGCCAATAAAAGCCTTTGACACTTATGAAATGCTTGTAATTATACTTCAGTATTCCATAGTAACATCTGACAAAAATATCAAAAGACACTGAAGCAGCAAACTTTGAAAATGAATATTTGTGTCATTCTCAACTTTTGGCCACGACTGTAAATTATAGAGCAAACATTTTTGGTAAAAGTAATATTATATTATTGACCGCTTGACTATGACTTTTCAAATCACCCAGTAGTGCTATCTGCAGAGTTAGCTCCAGGTAAATGTTGCAAGGCATTGTCATTTTGTCGTCCCTCGTTTACCCAATTGTTTCCATGTTTTTTTTCAACAACCTAACTTCAAATCCAAAAGTTTGACTTCTATAAATCATGCATTAAAGGTGCAGCCGCTTTTCAGAATAAAGAATTGGGTCTTTAAAATCAATGGGAGATTTGCACCAAATGTTCCCTGGTTACAATCTATTGGATTTGGCCCATGGTGACAGCAAAGGGAGTGAATGGGGAACTCTTACATCAACATTTCTCTTGTCCACAGACACAGTGGCGATCATGGTGGTCATGCAGTTCCCTCCCAGGCTGTCCCGCAGCACCGACGTCATCATGGAATTTCGGTACGGAATGTGCAAGCGGTTCTTCTCTGAGAGAGCAATGATGACCTGACTCAAAGAGAGAGGGAAGAAAGGGGAAGACGAAGAGGAATTTGAGTACTAGATCAGATGTATACAGGTACCGCATTCTTTTATGCTATTTTATTAATTAAGAGGCAACAAGCGCAAAAACAAGCATTTCGGCTGATGGACAGAAATATTCCAACTATGAATTGTTCAGAGATTTAAGGTGCATTCAGAAGGATGACATCAAACATAGTAGAATGGCAAGGAACTTTATGACACCTGGATACAACTTCTATGTCTGTGAGGAAGTATGCATAAAACCCACAACAACCCTCCTCCTCCTCTCTGCTCTCCCCCTTGTATGACCTTGTTCCCCTCCCTGTTTAAACCTTATGTGACCTCTGAACTCTGACCTGCTCCAGGTAGTGCAGTGACAGGTTGATGTACTTGGCCTCTGTGAGCAGCTGCCCACACACGCCTGTCTTGCCCACCCGCTCCGAGCCTGCCAGGTCCACCAGATGTAGCTTGGAACGCCGTACGGTGACCGAGCCGGGCTCACGGCCACACACGTGCATGGTGAAGATGCAGTGAGAACGTGTGGATGCCTGGTTCATAGGGGTCTGGGGAGGGAAGAAGTAGAGGAAAGGGGCAGAGAGGGGGGAGGTGGAGAGTTTGTATACCCAATGTAAGTTTTTACTCCTCTTCAAAATAAAAAGGTATGCAAACTGACAGAAAGAAGAGGAGAGAGAGAGAGAGAGGCCGGCATAGTGACGGTACCCACACTTTGCATCTAGGCCTAATCACCAATCATTTCTGCAATGCGCTCTCCAGTAGGTACTGTCGAAAAACACCCCCACAACATTAAATGCCTGAAATGACTGTCCAGACATTGACACTAGCTCTTTCTAAATTCATCTTTCCTCGATTCTTCGCATCCTCTCTCCTAACCTCCTTTACAAAAGGCATTTGATGAGAAGTTCTGCGTAGAGGGACATTGGACCTTCTCCAATACGGTTAAACAGGAGGCGAGGAGATAGGAGCGAGGAATCGCAGAAAGACGAATTGAGAAAGAGGCATCTTACCATCTTACTACAGTCATTCCATGTCATTTCAGCAAGCCATGACACCCACCATCTCAGATTGCTATGAAATTGGTAAGATTATCATTCCTGAAACATTATTTTGTTGAAATGTAATTTTATCTTGGAGAAATTAACATAATTGATTGCAACCAAATTGGCAATTTAAATGTATAGAATTAATGTAATATTCAATAAATACGGTAAAGTACCAACATCCAATTTGGATCAAACTTCTTCCACCAGAGTACGACATGAGGAATATTTTTTGTTGTTGTCAAAAGCCACCCATGGTCATCCTCACAAGTCAGGCCAGTCCTCCATGAAAGCAAATCAGTTTGACATTAGAAAGACGACTTCCGCTTATACCAGATCAAAAGACAGGGGACGGTGTATTTCCCCATCTATATCAAGGGACCAGGGTTCTGGTCAAGAAGCATGGTTTTGACTGCTCCTACAGTTTTGCTTCGGTACTGCACTTCAACTGACGCTCAGCCCAGAAAGATCATTTCTATTCACAGCCACATAGATAAGTCAGACTAGAAAATTCCTAATAAGACACTTTATTCATCATCTTTGTGAACAAAACATCCATTGAATTATAACTGTCGCGGAGGCCGATTTCTTTTTTTTTTCTTCATCATTCACAGCTTAAGATATCAACCGTCAAAATTAATCTAATGTCTGCCTTGTTTTTGGATGATGTGATGACGTCGTTGCAGCTCCCAAGTGCTAATGCACATGTGATGTTGGTCCGAATAAACCGTATATAGACGGTCCATGAAGCGGCATATGCGAACGTGAGTAGATTACTTTGAAAACAACGGGCAGACATCTTGAATGCAGGCTCTAGTTCTTATTATACCTCCGTGATCTACACTATTGTCACGGTTGTCGTAGGGTTGAGACCAAGACGCAGCGGGAAAATGTACACTCATCTTCTTTTATTCATGTGAAGGAAAAAACACCAAAAAACGTATACAAAACACAAAACGAACTTGACAGTCTTGTCAGGCACACATAGCTAAACAAGAACTATATCCCACAAAATAATAACACATACCTATTTATAGGACCTTCAATCAGAGGCAACTAGAAAACACCTGCCTCCAATTGAGAGTCCAACCCCCAATTACCTAAAATTAGAAATGACTAGACTAAACATAGAAATACATAAACATAGCAGTGCCCAAAACACGGAATAATAAATCAAACACCCAACTACTAACACAACCAGCCCGAACCACATAAAACAAATACCCCCTGCCACGTCCTGACCAAACTACAATAACAAATGACCCCTTTTACTGGTCAGGACGTGACAACTATATACAAAAAATTAAGGACACCTGCTCTTTCCATGAGACTAACCAGATGAAAGCTATGATCCCTTATTAATTTCACATGTTAAATCCATTTCAATCAGTGTAGATGAAGGTGAGGAGACAGCTTAAAGAAGGATTTTTAGGCCTTGAGACAATTGGAGACATGGATTGTGTATGTGTGCCATTCAGAGGTTGGGCAAGACAAAACATGGAAGTGCCTTTGAATGGGGTATGACAATTGCAGGAAACAGTTGACCTGTTGGGTCGAAGGAATTGTTGACCTGTGGAACGCTTTCAACACCTTCTAGAGTCCATGTCCCAACAAATTGAGGCTGTTCTGAGGGCAAAACGGGGTGCAAAATTGTTCCTAATGTTTTGTATACTCAGTGTATACACCAGCTAGTACATCACCACAAGGGCTTGCTCTCTCCCTATCCCTCCCTCCCCCTCAGTGGGAAGGACAACATCAAAACCCTGACATGTATGACTGACGAGTAATAAACATCTGGTTGGGGATGTACAAAAATGCTGAGGGTGATTTTCTGAGGGCTAAAAATAGAGGTGGGCCCAGAGAGAGTCAGGGAACAGGACAAGACAGACAGACACAGTTTAGCCTAGTGCAAGTGGTGGAACCATCCTCTTTGGAGTACACACCCACTCCTCTGATATCATCTCAGCCAAGTCTATGGGCCGAATTAAGCCCTCCCCTTTCCGAAAGTCAAAAGGTGTACATGTAGGTACACCACCACAAAATCGTGATTAGTCCAAATAATCAGTGATGCAAAAACCAGCACACCGGTTAAAATATTCCTCATGTCACCAGGGGTGGTCCAGCGGTCTAAGCCGCTGCTTCTACTACTGATTGTACTAGAGGTCAACTGATTAATCAGCATTTACGGACGCCGATTATTACATTGCATTCCACGAGGAAACTGTGTGGCAGGCTGACCACCTGTTACGCGAGTGCAGCAAGGAGCCAAGTTAAGTTGCTAGCAAGCATTAAACTTACCTTATAAAAAACAATCAATCTTCACATTATTACTAGTTAACTACACATGGTTGATGATATTACTAGGTTAACTAGCTTGTCCTGCGTTGCATATAATCAATGCGGTGCCTATTCATTTATCGTATCACAGCCAAATTTGCCAAACGGGTGATGTAACAAAAGCGCTTTCACGAAAAAAAGCACAATCGTTGCACAAATGTACCTAACCACAAACATCAATGTCTTAAAATCAATACACAGAAATTTATATTTTTTAAACCTGCATATTTAGTTAAAAGAAATTCATGTTAGCAGGCAATATTAACTAGGGAAATTGTGTCACTTCTCTTGCGTTTATTGCACGCAGAGTCAGGGTATATGCAACAGTTTGGGCCGCCTGGCTCGTTGCGAGCTAATTTGCCAGAATTGTAGATAATTATGACATGATATTGAAGGTTGTGCAATATAACAGCAATATTTAGACTTAGGGTTGATACCCGTTCGATACAATACGGACCGGTTTTGTATTTCACTGAAAGAATAAACGTTTTGTTTTCGAAATGAATGACCAAAGGCTCGTATTTCTGGGTTTATTATATTATAATTAAGTCTAAGATTTGATATTTGATAGAGCAGTCTGACTGAGCGGTGGTAGGCATTCTAACTTTACTGCATTTGCCAGCAGCTCTTAGCAATGCTTGATTCACAGCACTGTTTATGACATGTCACGATCGTCTAAAGGAGTAGACCAAGGCACAGCATGCTTAGAGTTCCACATGTTTAATAAATATGAAAACTCACCAAAACAATGCAGCTGAAGCGTGACGTTCTGGGCTGCTCACAGGCAGCTACACAAACACAAGATCCCACAAAGCACAGGTGGGGAAAAGGCTGCCTAAGTATGATTCCTAATCAGAGACAACGATAGACAGCTGCCTCTGATTAGGAACCCTACTCGGCCCAAAACAAAGAAATACAAAACATAGAAAAAGGAACACAGAACGCCCACCCATGTAACACCCTGGCCTAACCAAAATAGATAACAAAAAAAAACCTCTCTATGGCCAGGGCGTTACACATCAAGCCAATCAACTCCTGAGATTAGGCTGGCAATAGTAAAGCGCCTATTAGAACATCCAATAGTCAAAAGCAGATGAAATACAAATGGTAGAGAGAGAAAAAGTCGACGCGTCATAATTCCTATAATAACTACAACCTAAAACTTCTTATATTATTGAATATTGAAGAACTGGGAATATTGAACCACCAGCTTTCATATGTTCTGAGCAAGGAACTTAAACGTTAGCTTCTATACATGGCACATTTGCACTTTTACTTTCTTTTCCAACACTGTTTTTTTCATTATTTAAACCAAATTGAGCATGTTTCATTATTTATTTGAGACTAAATATATTTTATTTACAGTTGAAGTCGGAAGTTTACATACATGGTAGACAAATACATTTTCCACAATTCCTGACATTTAATCCTCGTAAAAATCCCCTGTCTTTGGTCAGTTAGGATCACCACTTTATTTTAAGAATATGTAATTTCAGAATAATAGTAGAGAGAATGATTTATTTCAGCTTTTATTTCTTTCATCACATTCCCAGTGGGTCAGAAGTTTACATACACTCAATTAGTATTTGGTAGCATTGCCTTTAAATTGTTTAACTTGGGTCAAACATTTCGGGTAGCCTTCCACAAGCTTCCCACAATAAGTTGGGTGAATTTTGGCCCATTCCTCCTGACAGAGCTGGTGTAACTGAGTCAGGTTTGTAGACCTTCTTGCTTGCACACGCTTTTTCATTTCTGCCCACAAATTGTCTATAGGATTGAGGAGAGGGCTTTGTGATGGCCACTCCAGTACCTTGACTTTGTTGTCTTAAGCCATTTTGACACAACTTTGGAAGTATGCTTGGGGTCATTGTCCATTTGGAAGACCCAAGTGCAACCAAGCTTAACTTCCTGACTGATGTCTTGAGATGTTGCTTCAATATATCCATGTAATTTTCCTGCCTCATGATGCCATCTATTTTGTGACGTGCATCAGTCCCTCCTGCAGCAAAGCACCCCCACAACATGATGCTGCCACCCCCCCATGCTTCACGGTTGGGATAGTTCTTCGGCTTGCAAGCCTCCCCCTTTTTCCTCAAAACATAACGAGGGTCATTATGGCCAAACAGTTCTATTTTTGTTTCATCAGACCAGAGGACATTTCTCCAAAAAGTACGATCTTTGTCCCCATGTGCAGTTGCAAACCATAGTCTGGCTTTTTTATGGCGGTTTTGGAGCAGTGGCTTCTTCCTTGCTGAGTGTCCTTTCAGGTTATGCCGATATAGGACTCGTTTTACTGTGGATATAGATACTTTTGTACCTGTTTCCTCCAGCATCTTCACAAGGTCCTTTGCTGTTGTTCTGGGATTGATTTGCACTTATCGCACCAAAGAATGTTCATCTCTAGGAGACAGAACATGTCTCCTTCCTGAGCGGTTTGATGGATGCGTGGTCCCATGGTGTTTAAACTTGCGTACTATTGTTTGTATAGATGAACGTGGTACCTTCAGGCGTTTGAAAATTGCTCCCAAGGATAAACCAGACTTGTGGAGGTCTACAATTTTCTTACTGAGGTCTTGGCTGATGTCTTTTGATTTTCCCATGATGTCAAGCAAAGAGGCAATGAGTTTGAAGGTAGGCCTTGAAATACATCCACAGGTACACCTCCAATTGACTCAAATTATGTCAATTAGCCTATCAGAAGCTTCTAAAGGCATGGAATAATTTTCTGGAATTTTCCAAGCTGTTTAAGGGCACAGTCAACTTAGTGTATGTAAACTTCTGACCCACTGGAATTGTGACAAAGTGAAAGTGAAATGAAATAATCTGTCTGTAAACAATTGTTGGAAAAATGACTTCTGTCATGCACAAAGTAGATGTCCCAACCGACTTGCCAAAACGACAGTTTGTTAACAAGAAATTTGTGGAGTGGTTGAAAAACGAGTTTTAGTGACTCCAACCTAAGTGTATGTAAACTTCCGACTTCAACTGTATGTATTATATTAAGTTAAAATAGGTGTTCATTGTTCATTCAGTATTGTTGTAATTGTCATTATTACACATATATTATATACACACATACATACATACATATACATATACATATACATATATATATATATACATATACATATATATATATATACATACATACATACATACATACATACATACATACATATATACACATATACACATATACATATATATAATATATATATATATATATATATATACACACATATACATATTATATATATATATATATACACTGCTCAGAAAAATAAAGGGAACACTTAAACAACACAATGTAACTCCAAGTCAATCACACTTCTGTGAAATCAAACTGTCCACTTAGGAAGCAACACTGATTGACAATAAATTTCACATGCTGTTGTGCAAATGGCACAGACAACAGGTGGAAATTATAGGCAATAAGCAAGTCACCCCCAATAAAGGAGTGGTTCTGCAGGTGGAGACCACAGACCACTTCTCAGTTCCTATGCTTCCTGGCTGATGTTTTGGTCACTTTTGAATGCTGGCGGTGCTTTCACTCTAGTGGTAGCATGAGACGGAGTCTACAACCCACACAAGTGGCTCAGGTAGTGCAGCTCATCCAGGATGGCACATCAATGCGAGCTGTGGCAAGAAGGTTTGCTGTGTCTGTCAGCGTAGTGTCCACAGCATGGAGGCGCTACCAGGAGACAGGCCAGTACATCAGGAAACGTGGAGGAGGCTGTAGGAGGGCAACAACCCAGCAGCAGGACCGCTACCTCCGCCTTTGTGCAAGGAGGAGCAGGAGGAGCACTGCCAGAGCCCTGCAAAATGACCTCCAGCAGGCCACAAATGTGCATGTGTCTGCTCAAACGGTCAGAAACAGACTCCATGAGGGTGGTATGAGGGCCCGACGTCCACAGGTGGGGGTTGTGCTTACAGCCCAACACCGTGCAGGACGTTTGGCATTTGCCAGAGAACACCAAGATTGGCAAATTCGCCACTGGCGCCCTGTGCTCTTCACAGATGAAAGCAGGTTCACACTGAGCACGTGACAGATGTGACAGAGTCTGGAGACGCCGTGGAGAACGTTCTGCTGCCTGCAACATCCTCCAGCATGACCGGTTTGGCGGTGGGTCAGTCATGGTGTGGGGTGGCATTTCTTTGGGGGGCCGCACAGCCCTCCATGTGCTCGCCAGAAGTAGCCTGACTGCCATTAGGTAGCGAGATGAGATCCTCAGACCCCTTGTGAGACCATATGCTGGTGCGGTTGGCCCTGGGTTCCTCCTAATGCAAGACAATGCTAGACCTCATGTGGCTGGAGTGTGTCAGCAGTTCCTGCAAGAGGAAGGCATTGATGCTATGGACTGGCCCGCCCGTTCCCCAGACCTAAATCCAATTGAGCACATCTGGGACATCATGTCTCGCTCCATCTACCAACGCCACTTTGCACCACAGACGGTCCAGGAGTTGGCGGATGCTTTAGTCCAGGTCTGGGAGGAGATCCCTCAGGAGACCATCCGCCACCTCATCAGGAGCATGCCCAGGCATTGTAGGGAGGTCATACAGGCACGTGGAGGCCACACACACTACTGAGCCTCATTTTGACTTGTTTTAAGGACATTACATGAAAGTTGGATCAGCCTGTAGTGTGGTTTTCCACTTTAATTTTGAGTGTGACTCCAAATCCAGACCTCCATGGGTTGATAAATTGGATTTCCATTGATAATTTTTTTGTGATTTTGTTGTCAGCACATTCAACTATGTAAAGAAAAAAGTATTTAATAAGATTATTTCTTTCATTCAGATCGAGGATGTGTTGTTTAAGTGTTCCCTTTATTTTTTTGAGCAGTGTATATATGTAATAATGACAATTACAACAATACTGAATGAACAATGAACACTTATTTTAACTTAATATAATACATACAGTTGAAGTCGGAAGTTGGTTACATATATATATGATTTTATATACACATATATATATATATATATAAAATCGTCCGATTAATTGGTAATGGCTTTTTTTGGTCCTCCAATAATAGGTATCGGTGTTGAAAAATCATAACCGGTCGACCTCTAGATTATACCACATTGGTTTGACTCCGACTGACTGCATTATCACACTCTCTCTCTACTATAGAAAATAGGAAAGGATAGGGACTGCCTCTCTGTCTCTTTGCCCAATCCATTGCCATATCCTCTAGCTGGAAGGTCATTTTCGCTCTCATCATTTTCAGTCTCTCTTCCACTCCCTCATTCCCTCTCTTCCTTCTCTCTGTCTCACCAATCTCCCTCTTCCAATGTCACATTACTAACTCATCACGCCCTCCCTCTTCCACTCTCTCTCACCTATTCCCCCCTCTCTATACCTCCTATTTTACCCAAATATATCTCGTCTCGTGGAAAACAGCAACACGAAGGGATGACTCAAACCCACCAGACCAATGTCTGTTTATCCACTAGTGAGCTGACCCTGCACCACCTCTGTATGCCTCTGACCGCACATTGACCAAACACTGACCACACGTCGACCACACATGGAGCGCATGGGTCGATGAGTCGGCAAGCTGTAAATGAGGGGCTTTGGGCTTGGGTAAAAAAAATAAAAAAAACAAGAGCAGGACCCCCTGACAGCATGCAGCTTGTGAGGACCACCAGGAGAAGAGTACTGAACAGTAAATCCCACTAGCAGTGAGGGGGAGTGATTATGGCGTTAAAGGGGCGAGGCCCGCATGTGGGCTGACCAGAGGTGAGGGACGAAGGAATAGAGGGAGGGACAGAGACCAGATGAAAGGAAAGACTTCCTGGTGGGGTGGAGGGTGGTTAAAAGGTGTGTTTCCTATCCAATGTTAAAAAAAAATGGAGCTACCAAATCTCAGAGCCAATGAGATCATGGTCTTCTGAGTGTTGGCGTGAATACTCAAGAGTGAGAGAACAAGGGAATGAAAATAAAGAATGAAAGAAAGAATTTGAGGAACTGGAATACAGTGGTCTGATGTGGATAAATTGATGTTAGCGATTATTTGGGTTCCTTGAAGCACGAGGGGCTTCTAATGAAGGATCGAGCCCCAAAGAGGAACCTTTAACAAAAGGTTATTTGTGTGGGTGGACCGTTATGAATGGACACATGGGTTATACACAGAGTGTTCCCCAGCTGTGCTTGATTGTCAGAGGACTAAAACAAGAGACAGTGAATTTTTACAATTTAAGACAAAGACTCTAGGTTGTCGAGCTCAGAACATTGAAAGAGTATCCTTGTGCCCAATAGGAGTTCCCAAATACAGTACTCCCCCATAGCCAGTTTGTTGAGGTTAGAGAAGCAGACCAGCAACCGGAAGGTTTCCGGTTCGAAACCCAGCTCCAACAGGTTGTGAACATAAGGACAGTAGGACCTCAGGGTTTTTACTAAGGAAAAAGTGTTTCCAAAGACTACAGAGCATCTAAAATTAGACTATACGACACTGTCATAAGGTATACATAGTGCATTTGTCAATAATACAGAATATTCATAATGATTGTCAGAGATTATGTCCCAAATGGCACCCATATTCCCTATGTGGTCAGTTAAAAAAAACATAAAAAATATGTTTTTATTCCTCTAATTTTGATACTTTTTAACTCTGCATAATTGGGAAAGGGATCGTAAGTAAGCATTTCACTGTAAAGTCTACACCTGTCGTATTTGGCGCATGTGATGAATTAAATGTTATTTCATTTTTATTTGGGATACAGAAGAGGCTTGCTCAGGGGTTTTGCTCTGAGGTTTTGAGTTACACTGCTTTCAGACATTTTTATCAGAAATGTCATGAAGAAGACATATCATTCACTAGCGATGTAGTATACACTTTGAAATTGTGGGGTAGGTTGTGTAGACAGCGGGCGAAAATAATGCAATTTAATTTCAGGCAGCACCAAGCAAACAGTGGATGTTCTATATGGAATGACTTTAGTCCCTTTAATACCAAGCAAACCTTTTGAATTAGAGAAAATTCTTAGTACTCGAAACAAAAATATTGATAGACAGAAAAACATTAACCCAAAAGTATTGAGAGCTAAATAATATTGCAAATAAATAATTTTGAAGACAAAAACAAATTAATGCAACAACAAAAAATGTATGTGAAAGAATTGCAATGACTGCACGATTGCGATGAAACGCTTCCCTCTTTGCCTATAATTTTTTATTTGGTTACACTACCGGTCAAAAATGTATAACACCTACTCATTCAAGGGTTTTTCTTTAGTTTTACTATTTTCTACATTGTAGAATAATAGTGAAGACATCAAAAATATGAAATAACACATATGGAATCATGTAGTTACCAAAAAAGTGTTAAACAAATCAAAATATATTTTATATTTGTCACGGCCGTCGTAAGGATTGGACCAAAATGATGCGCGTCGCTGGAGACCTCTGACTGGAGGGCGACTCTGGCCGCGCCGGTTCCGGACTGGAGGGCGACTCCGGCCGCGCCGGTTCCGGACTGGAGGTTGTCGCCGGACGCACTGGACGGGGCACTGTCGCCGGAAGCTCTAGACGGGGCACTGTCGCCGGAAGCTCTAGACGGGGCACTGTCGCCGGAAGCTCTAGACGGGGCACTGTCGCCGGAAGCTCTAGACGGGGCACTGTCGCCGGAAGCTCTAGACGGGGCACTGTCGCCGGAAGCTCTAGACGGGGCACTGTCGCCGGAAGCTCTAGACGGGGCACTGTCGCCGGAAGCTCTAGACGGGGCACTGTCGCCGGAAGCTCTAGACGGGGCACTGTCGCCGGAAGCTCTAGACGGGGCACTGTCGCCGGAAGCTCTAGACGGGGCACTGTCGCCAGAAGCTCTAGACGGGGCACTGTCGCCGGAAGCTCTAGACGAGGCACAGTCGCCGGAAGCTCTAGACGGGGCACTGTCGCCGGAAGCTCTAGACGGGGCACTGTCGCCAGAAGCTCTAGACGGGGCACTGTCGCCGGAAGCTCTAGACGAGGCACAGTCGCCGGAAGCTCTAGACGGGGCACTGTCGCCGGAAGCTCTAGACGGGGTACTGTCGTCGGAAGCTCTGGACGGGGTACTGTCGTCGGAAGCTCTGGACTGGAGCTGCGCACTGAAGGCCTGATGCGTGGGGCTGGCTTAGGAGGCGCCAGACTATTTTCACGCACCACAGGGCTAGTGCGAGGAGCAGGAGCAGGACGAACTGGACTGGGCTGACGCACTGGAGGCCTGGTGCGTGGGGCTGGTACTGGAGGTACCAGACTGGAGACACGCACCCCAAGGCTAGTGCGAGGAGCGGGAACAGGACGTACTGGACTGGGCTGACGCACTGGAGGCCTGGTGCGTGGTGCTGGCTTTGGAGGCGCCAGACTGGAGAAACGCACCTCAGGGCTAGTGCGGGGAGCGGGAACAGGATACACTGGGCCGTGGAGGCGCACTGGCAGTCTCGAGCGCAGTACTGGCACCACCTGTACTGGCTGGGTGCCCGCTTCCCCCCGGCAAATGCGGGACGCTGGCACCGAGCACACCGGCCTGTGGATGCTCGGCCTCGACGCCGTGCGCATCACCCCATAGCACGGGGGCTGACCAGTACCACGCTGCCTCCGGTAAGCACGGGGAGTTGGCTTAGGGCTCAACCCTGGCCCAGCCAAACTACCCGTGTGCCCCTCCAAAAACTGTTTTGGGGCTGCCTCTCAGGTTTCCATGCCAGCCGTGTTCCAGCAAAACACTCCCGGTCCTCTCCAGCCTTCCTCCATGGTCCCTATCCGGCTAGGATCTCCTCCCAAGTCCACGACTCCAGATAGCTCCTCTCCAGCTCCTTACCCCGCTGCTTGGTCCGTTTGTGGTGATAAGTTCTGTCACGGCCGTCGTAAGGATTGGACCAAAATGCAGCAGGTACGTGAATGCTCATATTTACTTTATTTAGAACACTACACAAAACAAGAAAACGAAAAAACGAACGACAGCTAAACAGTTCTGCAGGCTAACCATAGCAGTGCAAAAACAACTTCCCACAAAAGACAGGTGGAAAAAGGGCTACCTAAGTATGGCTCCCAATCAGCAACAACGATGTACAGCTGTCCCTGATTGAGAGCCATACCAGGCCAACACAAAGAAATACACAACATAGAAAAAACATAGAAATACAAAACATAGAACAATACCCAAAAACCCCAACAACACAAAACAAACACACCCTTGCCACGCCCTGACCAAACTACAATAACAAATAACCCCTTATACTGGTCAGGACGTGACAATATTTGAGATTCTTCAAATAGCCTCCCTTTGCCTTGATGACAGCTTTGCATACTCTCGGCATTCTCTCAACTAGCTTCATGAGGTAGTCACCTGGAATGCATTTCAATTAACAGGTGTGCCTTGTTAAGTTAATTTGTGGAATTTATTTCCTTTTAAATGTGTTTGAGCTAATCAGTTGTGTTGTGACAAGTTAGGAGGGGTATACAGAAGATAACCCTATTTGGTAAAAGACCAAGTCCATATTATGGCAAGAACTGCTCAAATAAGCAAAGAAAAACGTCCAGCATTACTTTAAGACATGAAGGTCAGTCAATACGGAAAGTTTCAAGAACTTTGAAAGTATCTTCAAGTGCAGTCGCAAAAACCATCAACCACTATGATGAAACTGGCTCTCACGAGGACCGCCACAGGAATGGAAGACCCAGAGTGGGTCGGATAACTTGCTAGCAATTTGTTTGTTACTGTATAAACTAGCTTGATTGCTAATTCCAGAAGTTAAATGTGTCAGTTGTATTCCCTGAACTATTATCTTCAGCACCTAACTATGTTAGCTAGCTAACAGGCTAAGAAGCTAGGTAGCAAGTTGAGTCACAAATTACTGTGGTCATTTCTAGATAGCTGCAGTGCAACATAACCAAAGCAAAAACAAACTTTTTCTAAACACATCAATCTATGCATATATGGCCAAGAACAATAGCTCCAAGTTAAATGTATTTGTAAAATTGTAAGAGACAGAGTAGATGGACATGACATTTCCTTAACATTCTTTGCATTAATCCTTGGTGAGAGTTGGCAAAGCTGTTGCTTGACTCAATACTGTTAAAGCTGCAAGACTTGGGAATTAATGCATATAGCTTTTCCTTGCTAATGTCAACCGGAAAATTACAGGCATAAAGAAGATGAATTTAATTAGTTAATTGATTAGTCATGTCCATGGCAATCAGTCTGTACAATAAACAACCACAAATTATTTTATTAAGGATATACCCCTACTGTACACTTGGAGACCTGTGATAGAGACAGTGTCCTACAGTTAACCGTTATTATTGCCCATTGAAGAATCACGGGTGTGAGAAACAGGTTACAATTTCCACAAAGTATTCAACTAATTTTCCTTGATAATGCTTTCCAACATAAGATTGGCAGAACTTCACTAAAGAGCAAGAACATTTCTGTATTGTAATTCTATTTGCAGAATACCTTGAACATGTGACTAGCGTCTGGTAACAAATTTGCACTATAAACTTGGCCCCCCACAGGGACAAGGATATCCCTGCCGCCCAAACCCTCCCCTAACCCGGACGACGCTGGGTTAATTGTGCGGCGCCCCATGGCGGCGCTCCCGGTTGTGACAGAGCCTGAACTCGAACCATGATCTCTAGAGCCACAGCTAGTACTGCAATGGAGTGCCTTAGACCACTGCGCCACTCGGGAGGCCCAAATTTGCACTATAAACTTGACTGAACACAGTTCAGCGACAATGGATGAGTCTGCTCTCCATCTTATCGGTACAGTTATAAATATTAGTAGTATTATTGGAGACAAAGTGATATTCCTCCTCGGCTTCTCTCAGCTATGTAGACAGGTCATCAGACAGAATCGCCTGTGAAAAAAAGAGTATAAATTATCCAAAGAGGTTAACATGGGTGGAAACCACCCGAGCCTTTGTTGTGGCCTGCACACAGCCGGCGTCTAAGCAGCCCTCTTTTCAGGTGAGTTCTGCGGCTCTGGCCTCGCAATCTGCTTTGAGACCAGAGGCCAGATCATTCCGGCGATTGTGATAGGGAGTTCGATGAGAAGACATATATCTGTACTTGGGGCTGTGCGTCAGTCACTGGGGGCTGACACTGACACTGTCATGGTTCATGTGGGGTCAATTGACATTATGAAGGGCAGCTCAGAACAGCTGAAGATGGATTTTAAAAGAACTGATGGGTCACTACTTGACACGAACAAACGCCCCATAATATCTGGACCTCTGCCCACACTAAATCGTGGCATTGAACGGTTCAGCAGACTTTTAGCCCTCCATAACTGGCTAAGAGACCATTGCAGCTCTGTGGGTGTAACATTTATTTACAATTTTGATACCTTCTGGAAACAAAGCTCGCATTACAAGGGGGATGGGATCCACCCAAATAATTTGGGTTCCTGGATCCTTTCACAGCTTTATAAGGATGTGTTGAGACAATGACTTATCAGTGACCCAAGTACAGATCATTTAATCCCTACCATTGTGTTTCGCTGAGTTGTCATAGTGTTTCAGCAAATGTACATTATCCCAGGGGCATTGGAAGACACAATGTAAGTAACCTAATGTATGTCCCTCTTACTGCCCTGAATGCCTACAACTATTGCCTGCAGTAATCATATAACTATGAACCACAGTAATACTGTTAGTACTGAGGTGGTGTGCACTAACAGGAAGTCCAAGATGTGCAGCTTACCCTGTACTAACATAAATAACCTGAGCATGCCTCTGCTAAGCTTCCCAATAAAGCAATAAAAACAATCAAGCATCCCAGAAAAGTGTTAAAAATAGCCCACGTTAAGATATGTAGCATAAGAAACAAGGTTGATGAAATCAATAACTTGCTAGTAACAGAAGACATTCATATTCCTTCTAGGCAGAGTTCCTCTGTCCAGTGTCTGTGTTCTTTTGCCCATCTTAATCTTTTCTTTTTATTGGCCAGTCTGAGATATGGCTTTTTCTTTGCAACTCTGCCAAGAAGGCCAGAATCCCAGAGTCGCCTCTTCACTGTTGACGTTGAGACTGGTGTTTTTCGGGTACTATTTAATGAAGCTGCCAGTTGAAGACTTGTGAGGTGTCTGTTTCTCAAACTAGACACTCTGATCTCCTTGTCCTCTTGCTCAGTTGTGCACCGGGAACTCCCACTCCTCTTTCTATTCTGGTTAGGGCCAGTTTGCGCTGTTCTGTGAAGGGAGTAGTACACAGCGTTGTACGAGATCTTCAGTTTCTTGGCAATTTTTCCTGTGTTGCCACATCTTCAATTTAAGCCTTTCAAACAAAATCCAGGTAGAATCAAAAATTCTCCAGGGCAGCTGTCTAGGACCCTTACTTTTTTCAAACTTTACTAACGACATGCCACTGGCTTTGAGTAAAAAAAGTGTGTCTATGTATGCGGATGACTCAACACTATACACGTCAGCTACCACAGCGACTGAAATGACTGCAACACTTATCAAAGAGCTGCAGTTCGTTTCAGAATGGATGGCAAGGAATAAGTTAGTCCTAAATGTTTCAAAAACAAAAACCATTGTATTTGGGACAAATCATTCACTAAACCCTAAACCTCAACTAAATCTTGTAATGAATGTGGAAATTGAGCAAGTTGAGGTGACTAAACTGCTTGGAGTAACCCTGGATTGTAAACTGTCATGGTCAAAACATATTGAAACAACAGTAACTAGGACGAGGAGAAGTCTGACCATAATAAAGTGCTGCTCTGCATTCTTAACAACACTATCAACAAGGCAGGTCCTACAAGCTCTAGTTTCATTGCACCTGGACTACTGTTCAGTCGTGTGGTCAGGTGCCACAAAGAGGGACTTAGGAAAATTGCAATTGGCTCAGAACAGGACAGCACGGCTGGCCCCTGGATGTACACAGAGCACTAACATTAATATGCATGGTCATCTCTCCTGGCTCAAAGTAGAGGAGAGACTGACTTCATCACTACTTGTATTTGTGAGAGGTATTGACATGTTGAATGCACTGTTTGTTTGAACTACTGGCACCCATGCATACCCCACAAGACATGCCACAAAAGGTGCCTTCACAGTCCCAAAGTCCAGAACAGACTATGGGAGGCGCACAGTACTACATAGAGCCATGACTACATGGAATGTAGTCTCTATTCCACATCAAGTAACTCATGCAAACCTTAAAATTTGATTGAAAAAAACCCTGATAAAAATACATCTCATGGAACAGCGGGGTCTGTGAAGCAACACAAACATAGGCACAGACACAAGCATACAAACACACAATAACATACACACTATACACACACGCACACAAAGACCAGGGATGTTTTCCAATGCCTCGCAAAGAGGGGCACCTATTGGTAGATGGGTAAAACTTTTAAAAGAAGACGTTGAATATCTCTTTGAGCACGGTGAAGTTATTAATTACAATTTGGATAATGCATCAATACACCCAGTCAATACAAAGACACTGGCGTCCTTCCTAACTCAGTTGCCAGGAGAGGATGGAAACCGATCAGGGATTGTACCATGAGGCCAATGGTGACTTTAAAACAGTTACAGAGTTTAATGCCTGTGATAGGAGAAAACTGAGGATGGATCAACAGCATTGTAGTTACTCTACAAAACTAATCTAATTGGGTGAAAAGAAGGAATCCTGCACAGAATAAAAATATTCCAAAACATGCAACCTGTATGCAACAACGCACTAAAGTAATACTTCTAAAAATATGGCAAAGAAATTAACCTTTTGTCCTGAATACAAAGTGTTATGTTTGGGGCAAATCCAATACAAAACATTACTGAGTACAACTCTCCATATTTTCAAGCATAGTGGTGGCTGCATCATGTTATGGGTACGGTTCTGGTCATTAAGTACTGGGGAGATTTTCAGAATAAAAAATAAACAGAATGGAGCTAAGCACAGGAAAAATCCTAGAGGAAAACCTGGTTCATTAATTGGGAGATTAATTTACCTTTCAGCAGGACAATAGCCTAAAACACAAGGCCACATCTACTAAGGAGTTGCTTACCAAGAAGACAGTGAATGTTCGCGAGTGGCAGAGTTACAGTTTTGACTTAAACCTGCTTGAAAATCGATGGCAAGACCTGAAAATGGTTGTCTAGAAATTATTAACAACCAATTTGACAGAGCTGGTGGGCAAAATAGTGGGCAAATGTTGCACAATCCAGGGCCAGAATCCACAAAGCGTCTCAGAGTAGAAAATTGGTCGTAAATACTAAGAATAGAGACATTTTACTCCTACTCCTATGGGTAAAAATAAAAACTATGCATGAAGCCTCTTTAGTCGTGAGTCCCACCTAGTCGACAGATATTTATGACACCTCATGAGCTTTCCTAACCAGTTAAGAGTTACCAGCAGGTGTCGTGATAATAGAAAAATGTCAGTGGAGTCAGTGGTTCCTACGCCACTTGCAATTGCTTTGGAGTTGATCAATAAATAATCTAGACCTACATGCAACAGTAACTCTTGTGCATTTGACAAAGATTTCACATTATGCTTATTTCACATGAATTGCATAAATACTTATAACCACTACGCTAATCAATAAACATGTTTTTCTTTCGATTATTTAATGACCTACATTATATTTCAAGTTCTCGCTTTGGAGCGCAATATCACGATGCTCAAAAATATCCCTAAATTGGGCATGCCTATAAATTCGGCAATTGAAGGCATCTAGGGCTTATGTTAACTTTGATTGTGTTCAATTCAAACGTTGTATCTGGAGTATTTCTCCTGTCTTATCCGGTGTCCTGTGTGGATTTAAGTATGCTCTCTCTAATTCTCTCTTTCTCTCTTTCTTTCTCTCTCTCGGAGTACCTGAGTCCTAGAACCATGCCTCAGGACTACCTGGCATCATGACTCCTTGCTGTCCCCAGTCCACCTGGCCGTGCTGCTGCTCCAGTTTCAACTGTTCTGCCTGCGGCTATGGAACCCGGACCTGTTCACCGGACGTGCTACCTGTCCCAGACCTGCTGTTTTCAACTCTCTAGAGACAGCAGGAGTGGTAGAGATACTCTGAATGATCGGCTATGAAAAGCCAACTGACATTTACTCCTGAGGTGCTGACCTACTGCACCCTCGACAACCACTGTGATTATTATTATTTGACCCTGCTGGTCATCTATGAACATTTGAACATCTTGGCCATGTTCTGTTATAACCTCCACCCGGCACAGCCAGAAGAGGACTGGCCAACCCTCATAGCCTGGTTTCTCTCTAGGTTTCTTCCTAGGTTCTGGCCGTTCTAGGGGGGTTTTCCTAGCCACCATGCTTCTACACCTGCATTGTTTGGGGTTTTAGGCTGGGTTTCTGTACAGCAGTTTGTGACACCAGCTGATGAAAGAAGGGCTTTATTAATACATTTGATAGATTGATTGATTGAGTGTATGCAATGTTGTATGCAACATTATCAGCAAGCAACTTGATGCCTACTGTGCTAAAGCGATTTAGAGTTGTTAAACAGGAGTGACGAGTGCGAGAAAATGAACATTAAATTATCTGGCAAAAGCGCTGGTGGACATTCCTGCAGTCAGCATGCCAATTGCATGCTCCCTCAAAACTGCACATTTTAGAGTTACCTTTTATTGTCCCCAAGCACAAGGTACATCTGAGTAATGATCATGCTGTTAAATCAGCTTTTTGATATGCCACACCTGTCAGGTGGATGGATTATCTTGGAAAAGGATAAATTCCCATGCACAGGGATGTAGACAAGTTTATGCAAAACATTTGAGAGAAATACTTTAAACTGTGTGAGTATTGCACATTTCTGGGATCTTTATTTTCAGCTCATGAAACATGGGACCAACACTTTACATTTCTATACATTTCTATTTTTGTTCAGTATATATAACCATGCTAGCTAGCTAGCTAGCTTGCTAATTGTTTCAATGCATGTTCTACATATGAAATAACAAGACACAAAATAAACTTACCGAAGGTGTTTCCCGATGTCCTCCTTGTTGTAAAGGTAACGTTAGCTAGCTAGCTAGACTAGTCAGTCCCAATGTGAGATAGCTAGCTAGTGGCCACTGGGCCTTTTTATCAAAAATGGAAAAGTGAAATAAATAAAAAATAAATCAAGCTTTTCATACACTAGCAGAAAAAACTGTTGCATCTCTGTATTGACAGCTAGCTAGCTAACAAAAACAATTAGTAAAAATCCAAAATAACTTCACAGATCTTCATTGTAAAGGGTTTAAACACTGTTTCCCATTCTTGCTCAATGAACCATGAACTAGTAATGAACATGCATCTGTGGAACGGTCCTTAAGACACTACCAGCTTACAGACGGTAGGCAATTAAGGTCACAGTTATGAAAACTTAGGACACTAAAGAGGCCTTTCTACTGTCCCTGCTCATCTGCGTGAACGTGCAGATGTGGCCAGGGCAATAAATTGCAATGTCCGTACTGTGAGACACCTAAGACAGCGCAGACAGCTGATCGTCCTCGCAGTGGCCGTACACATGTAACAACACCTGCATAGGATCGGTACATCCGAACATCACACCTGCGGGACAGGTACAGGATGGCAACAACAACTGCCCGAGTTACACCAGGAACGCACAATCCCTCCATCAGTGCTCACACTGTCCGCAATAGGCTGAGAGAGGCTGGACTGAGGACTTGTAGGCCTGTTGTAAGGCAGGTCCTCACCAGACATCACCGGCAACAATGTTGCCTATGGGCACAAACCCACCATTGCTGGACCAGACAGGACTGGCAAAAAGCGCTCTTCACTGATGAGTTGCGGTTTTGTCTCACCAGGGGTGATGGTAGGATTCGCGTTAATCATTGAATGAATGAGCGTTACACCGAGGCCTGTACTCTGGAGCGGAATCGATTTGGAGGTGGAGGGTCCGTCATGGTCTGGGGCGGTGTGTCACAGCATTATCGGACTGAGCTTGTTGTCATTGCAGGCAATCTCAATGCTGTGCGTTACAGGGAAGACATCCTCCTCCCTCGTGTGGTACCCTTCCTGCAGGCTCATCCTGACATGACCCTACAGCATGACAATGCCACCAGTCATACTGCTCGTTCTATGCGTGATGTCCTGCAAGACAGGAATGTCAGTGTTCTGCCATGGCCAGCGAAGAGCCCGGATCTCAATCCCATTGAGCAGTGTCTGGGACCTGTTGGATCGGAGGGTGAGGGCTAGGGCCATTCCCCCCAGAAATGTCCGGGAACTTGCAGGTGCCTTGGTGGAAGAGTGGGGTAACATCTCACAGCAAGAACTGGCAAATCTGGTGCAGTCCATGAGGAGGAGATGCACTGTAGTACTTAATGCAGCTGGTGGCCGCACCAGATACTGACTGTTACTTTTGACCCCTACTTTGTTCAGGGACACATAATTCAATTTCTGTTAGTCACATGTCTGTGGAACTTTTTCACTTTATGTCTCAGTTGTTGAATCTTGTTATGTTCATACAAATATTTATACATGTTAAGTTTGCTGAAAATAAACGCAGTTGACAGTGAGTGAGAAGACGTTTCTTTTTTTGCTGAGTTTAGATGTACTGGCCAATTATTTTAAGCCGCTAGCTCGGATCTAAAAAATGAGGATGAACTGTCATTCCAAAACCGGTTGACCAATAGAGGGGCATCAATGAATGTGTCAAAACTTTGAAAAAAAAAGGCAGCGAAAGCAAAGGGCAGGGTAACATAACCAAAAAAAAAAGCAAAGATGGAAGCTTTTCATCGCAATTGCATTATCATTTAAAAGGTTTCAAAGATATATATTTTTGCATTAATTTATAATTCATTTGTTCTTGCCTTTCAAAATTATTTCCTTGCAACATTATTTATTTGGCTCTCAATACTTTTGGTATGAAATGAAATGTATGCATTCACTACTGTAAGTCGCTCTGGATAAGAGCGTCTGCTAAATGACTAAAATGTAAAAAATGTAAATGCAATAAGAATTTTGTTCTCGAATTAAAAAGTTTTGCTTAATTTTAAGGCACAAAAGTAATTCCATGGTCCTAAAGACATTAGGCAACATTACCATTGGGTCCCTTTAGGCACATTCACACTGCAGCTAATCCCAGGGCTAAGAACCTCCGTAGCCCTGGGCTAAGGGAGATTTTAGGCTGGGACTAAGCGAGTGTTCACATTTGCACATTCTAAAATGGGCTCGCACCAACCTTAGCCCAGGGCTAGCCAGCTCTGCTCCAGAGCAGGGTTAGCACCGACTTTTCGGGGCTAGCCCCAGAAACACAGTGCCAAAATAGCCCGTGTGAAACAGGGTTAAGAACAAGGCCCAGAATGCTTACGGTCCAATCAAAAAAGCTGCAATGTCACCTAATTTACATATATTCGTGATGCCTGTAATGCATTCTGTACGTTATTTTGTTAAATTCATACTACTTCATCCTTGCAAAAACATTGGTTGCTATGCCTAACAAAAATGGTTGCTCTGCAGGCTGGCTAACGTCTTCTAATTTAGCCAACTAAAGCTACAAACTCTACAGCTGGAAGGGAGGGGAAAACGCTCCATTTGTCTGTTTTTATAACTTTTCTATTTACATTTAATTGGATATATCCATTAAATATTTTTGCATGATTTCACCTGGATCAGAAAAGTTGTATTTATGTCTCGTTCTTCAAAAGTGAAACATTGTTTCGTAGGTCAGGCAGGCAGCAAGATTTACACAAACCATCACTGTTGGAAATCAAATGCTAGGCTAGAAGCAAAAGGAAATAATGTGCTAATAAAAGTCTCATTACTTATAACATTGTGTCCAGGGCTTTGGAATACAAGTGTGAATCCTTAGCCCAAGGCTTAACCTTAGCCCAGGGTTAATAAATGCTTGTGTGACCACAGGTTAGCTAGCATTGTGAAAAGGCCTTTTTAGGGTTTTGGCGAGACGTTATCCCACTGATGTTCTGGGAACGTTCTAGGAACATTAAACATGACGTTAACCTCGGGACCATAAGGGACGTTCAGTATAGATCGCAGTATAACCATTATAATAATGTATTTTGATGTCCACTGTCATGACTGTCCTGATCAGGTCAGGGTACAGGAGACCACCACCCTACAGATTATCTCCCAAACCCCCAACAGAGGAGGAGAGATCTAGGGGTCTGAAGATGTGGGGGTTTTATGACACCTCATGCCCATAATACAGAGAAATTCCTTTGTCCTAACAATGGAGAACTGGCCTCAGAACATTAAACATGCAATAAAGGGACTTTGGAACAATGGTTTCCGTCAGCCACAATGGTGGTTATGACGAAAAGCGGAATATTAAAATGTATGTAACTTTTGTATTTGTTTTTAAAGGTTAAGAGATGACGTTATTATGAAAACATTGTACCTTTAAGAGTTTTCCCAGTATATGCCTGATGTTTATACATTGTACGCTGTTTGGAAAATATCCAAATCAAACAGAATGTTTTGATAAAGATGAAATGTTAAGTTAGTGTCTAAAATCGGATTTTTAGCCAAATCTAAGCCTTGCCCCCTTTACTTGGTCCGCCCAGAGAATTGCCCTAAAGGCTGTTACACCCACTTCTGACCTGAGGGTATAAGACAGGAGAGTGAAGAATTAACATAGCTGCAGCTTGGGGTCAATAGTCTCCTAAGGTCTAACAAAGTCGACGAACCCCAAAACGAAACACAAGGTTGAAGACAAAGAAATATTTTTCTACACGAGCTACGGACGAGTAGCTGTGTCTAAGCGGGTGAATTCAAGCCGAACCACCCAGCCTCCACTCTCCATTGAATCGTGGTATCGACACCATTCGAGCCGAAGCTGTGAGCTCTGAGCTACAGAGCTGTCTGTCCTCAGAAGACCCCTTTCCGATCAAGGGTGAGGATCAGACCACTTAGCCAAGAAGGACACTGACATCGTGAGGACAACCAGAGAGTTGCGCCGGAGAACTGCGTCATTTAGAAGCCTAAACGACCCACGCGGAGCTTCCCACCTGAGAACTCCAACACGTAATTACATCATTATATTCTGACCCATAAGAGCGGCAGTTCGGGGCAAGGCTAATTTTAAATAAGCATGGCTGACAAATGAACCCAAATGTATATTTCTCTCGTGTACTTCCTTTCTTTCTCTCTCTTTAAAATCCCCATTTTGGGTAACAAGCGCCATAGTGTGTTGGCCCGTTATACTAAGTCCTAATCAATAGCTAGACTGTGTTTTGTGTATGTGCATTTTTATCATCATTTTAGCTTGCTAGTAAATAAATAATCAACTAAGATTGGTGTGGTAAATTCAGTGGTAAAGCCCGGGTCCGTGCAGATTCCCGGATTATACGACTTTCAGATTATGAGACTGTAGAGGAAATTGATTAATTTAGCGACTGTTGTAATCGATATTCTGATATCCTTTGAGTTAATTTGGGAAATAGAAACTCAATCAAAACAATGTTCCCATGGTGCCCCAGGTTAATGAGTTAATAATTGCTTGATTCATTGCTTAATTCATTTAATCACGTAATTATAAACCGTTAATCATTCGATGAGCAACAGTCGTCACATTAACTAATACAACGTCACGACACCACTATGGAACGTTCAATGACCATAATGGGTTGTTTCAGACAACTCCTGCATTGTTACAGACAGAACGTTACAATGGTCTTAGCATGACCATTAGGGAACATTACAAATAGGTCCCTATTTGGTTCTGACAGAACTTTATCCTTGAGAAAAAGGAAAAAAAAAAATTATTGGGAGTGTCCTATACAAGGCCTTGGGGACTTTCCCGGAACAAACTGGGTACTAGACAAAAACCTCCAGGGGACCTTGACACAACGTCCCGAGAACGTTCTAAAATCGCCCTTGGGGACATCCCCGGAACAAACCGGAAACTAGAAAAAACCTCAAAAGGACCAAGACACAACGTCCTGACAACTTAAGCCAAACAGTTAATTATGTTCAGAAGACGTCCTAATGACTTATTCTTGTTTGCAGTGAAGAAGTAGTATGACCAATTGCATGACGAGCTCCATCAAAGTTTAAATGTTAGTGGATATATATGCTTGAAAAGCTGCAGTCCTCCATGCCCTTGCTTCCATCTCCTTACCTCTGCAATCATGCGATTGGTGTCTCCCAGGAAAAGCAAGTTGAGAGCCTCCTCCTCGTTGGCTGATTGATGGAGTGACAGGTTTCTCAGGTGTATGTTCTGGTCCGGGTCTTCCATGATGGTAACTTTCCTATAGAGGCAAGATGGCAAGCACACACACAAATTTCACCAGCCTGAGATAATGTTTATACAAAAAAAGTGCCTCCAATCGACAAAAGAGAGCTTGTAATAGGCTGTTCATAATATCTGTTCAAAACTCAAACTCCAAAAGGGATCCATAGTGAGTAATGCGAGTATATAACGTATTCCTTTTTGCTTACTGTAAATTTAGCTTTATGTGAATTTGTGATATCTTAAATATCTGTGATTTATACATCATAAAAAATTGGCCTAATGACACTAACTTCACATTGAGGCAATTTAATAAGGTTACATCATTTTCCCCCTCCCAGAGGCCAGCCTTCAATCCAAACAAACTGCATCTACAAGGCTATGTCCCAAATGGCACCCTACTCCTTATATAGTACACTACTTTCCCTATATAGTGCACTATTGGTTCAAAAGTAATGTGCTACATAGGGAACAGGGTGCCATTTGGAATGCAGACCAAGTCACTGGGCTACAGCTACACCCCAGTGCCCTAGCCTACTGCCACATGCTGTATCTACCCCATTCCCAGATTATAATGTGATAAACAGACACAATCTGTATGCGTTCCAAATGGTACCATATTCCCTTTACTGTATAGTGCACTACTTTTGACCAGAGCCCTATGGGTGCACTATTTAGGGAATAGGGTGCCATTTAGGACAAAGACTCTGAAAAACAAACAGTGGATGAGTTATCAAGTGACATCAAATAGAGATGGCTTGTACAGATGCTGGGTGTCACTTCCTAGGCCAGCACCAGCAAAAACATTCCACAGGATTGATTGACTGACAGGGTCGAAGAGGATGAGAGGGCTGAGTGAACGTTTGAAATCATGCAAATGGGTGATTGACAAGTTGTTGGTACAACGTCACACAATGTGGGATAGTTCTTGACCTTCCCTGCTAATGTTCGGTCATCAACAGTCATGATGATTTTACTGGGGTGCTATCCTTCTTAGATCCCACTGGATATTAACTGTGTCCCGATTCACTTGTATTAAAAAATGGTATGTATTAAACAATGGTGGATAGTACCTCCAACCAATGCTTGCTGACACCAATCCATGATCGTACCTTGGAAATTGTTGTAAATATGTTATCATTGCGGGATCTTGTTTCATTTGTGAAATGCATTTTGATTCCTCATTACAACATTCCCAAATGTCAAAATGGACATGACTACTGAGTCAGAATGCAATGACAGCGAACACTGTAGGACAGGGGTTCTGAAACATTTTTGGCCCACGACCCCATTTTGATAGAGTATCTGAAAATTATCGCAACCCCAAGCATGTGAGAAAAAAAGTTGTAATTAAAAGCCAATGTTAACTATTTTATTTGGGGCTATGGTAGTCAATTGAAATCTAACAGTATTTCTGATTGTCTTCTCAACTCACCATCACATATTTCTAATGTGGGGCTATGACAGTCAATTGAAAATGAGTCTAACATAATGTATCTTCTCACCACCACTAATGAGATGGGTGTGCTTGATGCATGTGTTCTTCGGCTTGTAAGCCTCCCCCTTTTTCCTCCAAACATAACGATGGTCATTATGGCCCAACAGTTCTATTTTTGTCTCACCAGACCAGAGGACATTTCTCCAAAAAGTACAATCTTTGTCCCCATGTGCAGTTGCAAACCGTAGGCTGACTTTTTTATGGCGGTTTTGGAGCAGGCTTCTTCCTTGCTGAGTGGCCTTTCAGGTTATGTCGATATAGGACTCGTTTTACTGTGGATATAGATACTTTTGTACCTGTTTCCTCCAGCATCTTCACAAGGTCCTTTGCTGTTGTTCTGGGATTGATTTGAAATTTTCGCACCAAAGTACGTTCATCTCTAAGAGACAGAACGCGTCTCCTTCCTGAGTGGTATAACGGCTGCGTGGTCCCATGGTGTTTATACTTGCGTACTATTGTTTGTACAGATGAACGTGGTACCTTCAGGCATTTATAAATTGCTCCCAAGGATGAACCAGAATTGTGGAGGTCTACAAATTTTTTTTCTGAGGTCTTAGCTGATTTCTTTTCATTTTCCCATGATGTCAAGAAAAGAGGCACTGAGTTTGAAAGTAGAAATGTCCTTGTTTTTGAAAGAAAAGCACATTTTTTTGTTCATTAAAATAACATCAAATTGATCAGAAATACAGTGCAGACATTGTAAATGACTATTGTAGCTGGAAAAGGCAGATTTGTAATGGAATATATTCATAGGTGTACACAGGCCCATTATCAGCAACCATCACTCCTGTGTTCCAATGGCACATTGTGTTAGCTAATGCAAGTTTATAATTTTAGAAAACCCTTTTGCAATTATGTTAGCACAGCTGAAAACTGTTGTCTGATTAAAGAAGCAATAAAACTGGCCTTCTTTAGACTAGTCAGTATCTGGAGCATCAGCATTTGTGGGTTCGATTACAGGCTCAAAATGGCCAGAAACAAAGAACTTTCTTCTGAAACTCGTCAGTCTATTCTTGTTCTGAGAAGTGAAGGCTATTCCATGCGAGAAATTGCCAAGAAAGTGAAGATATCATACAATGCTGTGTACTACTCCCTTCACAAAAAGCGCAAACTGGCTCTAACCAGAATATAATGAGCAGTGGGAGGCCCCGGTGCACAACTGAGCAAAAGGACAAGTACATTAGAGTGTCTAGTTTGAGAAACAGACATCTTACAAGTCCTCAACTGGCAGCTTCATTAAATAGTACCCGCAAAATTCCAGATGGACAAAAGAACATAGACACTGGACAGAGGAAGAGTGGAAAAAACTGTTATGGACAGATAAATCTAAGTTTGACGTGTTCGGATCACAAAGAAGAACATTCGTGAGACGCATAAAAAATGAAAAATGATGCTGGAGGAGTGCTTGACGCCATTTGTCAAGCATGGTGAAGGCAATGTGATGGTCTGGGGGTCTGGGTCTGGGGGTGCTTTGGTGGTGGTAAAGTGGGAGATTTGTATAGTGTAAAAGGGATCTTGAAGAAGGAAGACTATCACTCCATTTTGCAACGCCATGCCATACCCTGCGGACGGCGCGTAATTGCAGCCAATTGACTCCTACAACAGGACAATGACCCAAAGCACAGCTCCAAACTATGCAAGAACTATTTAGGGAAGAAGCAGTCAGCTGGTATTCTGTCTATAATGGAGTGGCCAGCACAGTCACCGGATCTCAACCCTATTAAGCTGTTGTGGGAGCGAGCAGCTTGACCGTATGGCACGTAAGAAGTGAAATCTCTTCAGATTACCTCAACAATTTCACAACTAGAATGCCAAAAGGTCTGCAAGGCTGTAATTGCTGCAAATGGAAGATTTTTTGACGAAAGCAAAGTTTGAAGGACAGAATAATTATTATTTCAATTAAAAATCATTATTTATAACCTTGACTATATTTCCTATTCATTTTGCAACAACTTTCATGTATGTTTTCATGGAAAACAAGAACATTTGTTAGTGACCCCAAACTTTTGAACAGTAGTGTTTATGTATGTATGTATGTATGCATGTATGCATGTATGCATGTATGCATGTATGCATGTATGCATGTATGCATGTATGCATGTATGCATGTATGCATGTATGCATGTATGCATGTATGCATGTATGCATGTATGTATGTATGTATATACACACACACACACACACACATACACATATATACATATATATATACATAAATAAACACATATATATACATAAATAAACACACAATGACCTGATAGAGAAAGAGAACACAGCAAAGGAAAAGGTACATATAAACGTACAACAGTATAGTAGATGTTAGGTAGACATGTATAGTTTGTATTAAAGGGGCATTCTGGAATTGGGAAAACAACAAAGCGGTCCACTGCCACTGTTTTGTTAAACAGATGAGCAAAAGGGCTGGAGAAATATAACCACTCAAATTCAGAGACAGAGCTATGGATGCAAGGACTGACCGTCCATGAGATCAAATGTATTGTTTTAGCCTACAGTGTTTGTTTACAATTGCATTGTTTACAAACAATGTACTAAAACAGGTCTACATTTGGGATCTGATGGGATACGACAGTTGAACAAAGCTCATGAGGCATTTATAAATTCTTCAAGACTCAATGGCTAAATATAAATGTAAAAGTCATGGATGTACCAAGCCTGTACTGAGTGGCACTCCAGTCTCTTTTCACCTAATTTAACACCTGATTTACTTAACAAAGGGGACATCTCAATAGGTGGTCTAGGTAAGTCATGACATAACACAAGTGGGGGGTTGGGCCTTCCCTCTTTTGTTCTTCATTGCTCTTCTATTGTTCCTTAAGCAAGTGGGGAGGTCGATGACATCAAGTCTTCCCATCAGCCCAACTCCTTGAATGCCCTACTCCATGAAGTTTGCAGTTGTGTCTAAAAAACACTATTTTGCTCAACAACAAAAAATCTACCCTTTCGTGTGTGTACTTAATTGTATTTAGACTTTTCAACAGGAAAAGTTAAAAAAAAAAATCACTGGAGGACTTCTTTAAGTGTACAGGCCTAATTAGAGTAGAGTAAAGGAAAGATGGAGGTACTGACGGTAGGTCCTCCAGGCGAGAGGCCTCGTGCCGGGGGTCCAGCAGGTCATAGCCCACCTCGTTGTAGATCTCCAGGTAAGAGATGTGGGTGGTGTACACCATACTGCTGTCCTGTAGATATCCATTATAGCAGAACAAGACAATACAATGACCCATTTAGGTGGTTATGGTAACAAATTTGAAGGTATCTTCATAAGGACTTAACACATTCATAAGCCATACATAACATAGGTATGTAAACAATAAAAAAATGTATTATCCACTGCTAATAAAATAGTTGTAGTGTATGGGATATCCAAACTCATTTAGTTGCAAATATAAGTTAGTAATGATTGTTAGCTTTTTATCCCTCTTATCTAGCTACAGAGGTGATATATCAAAAGCCAATTAACACGTTCATTCTGGGCTTCTTCTGGGTATGATTAAATTGGATATCATGTCATTTTCTGCATTTATGTCACTCACATCCTCTGGCTAAAGCTGGCCTACACACTAGTGGATGTGTGCAATAGCCTAAACTTGACTGAAAATGGGTGTATTTTATTTACAGGCACCCAAAGCAGTTATATGATAAAAGCAGTCTCAACTGGAGTGACCTGAAACAACTTGTGAGTGAGATGGAGGAAATTTGTTAACAGCCTAGATACAGTGGATATAAAAAGTCTACACACCTGTAAGGGCTGTCGTCGTAAGAAAACCAAGATGCAGCGGAGGATGTGTATTCATTGTAAAGATTTAATCAAATGAACCACTATAAACAAAATACTCGACAGAAACGACAGCAAACAGTCCTGTCTGGTCCTACATGAACAAAACAGAAAACACTCGACAGAAACAATCACCCACAAAAACCCAAAGGAAAAACAGGCTACTTATGTGTGACTCCCAATCAGCAACAACAAGCTACAGCTGTGCCTGATTTGAAGCCACATGGCCAAAATCAACGAAACAAACTAACATAGAAAAAATAACATAGAACGCCCACCCAATGTAACACCCTGGCCTAACCAAAATAAAGAACAAAAACCCCTCTCTATGGCCAGGGCGTTACAACACCCCTGTTAAAATGCCAGGTTTTTGTGATGTAAAAGAATGAGACAAAGATAAATCATGTCATAACTTTTTCTACTGAAAATGTGACCTATAATGTGAACAATTCAATTGAAAAACAAACTGAAATCTTCGAGGGGGAAAAATGAAAAATAAAAACCTTACAATAACCTGGTTGCATAAGTGTGCACACCCTCTTATAACTGGGGATGTGGCTGTGTTCAGAATTAACCAATCACATTTAAACTCATGTTAAATAGAAGTCATTACACACCTGCCATCATTTAAAGTGACTCTGATTAATCACAAATAAAGTTCAGCTGTTCTAGTAGGATTTTCCTGACATTTTCTTAGTTGCATCTCAGAGCAAAAGCCATGGTCTGCAGAGAGCTTCCAAAGCATCAGAGGGATCTCATTGTTGAAAGATAGGAGAAGGGTACAAAATAATTTCCAAAGCATTACATATACCATGGAACACAGTGAAGACAGTCATCATCAAGTGGAGAAAATATGACACCACAGAGACATTACCAAGAACTGGACGTCCCTCCAAAATGTATGAAAAGAAAACTGGTCAGGGAGACTTCCAAGAGGCCTACAGCAACATTAAAGGAACTGCAGGAATTTCTGGCAAGTACTGGTTGTGTGCTACATCTGACAACAATCTCCCGTATTCTTCATATGAATGGGCTATGGGGTAGGGTGGCAAGACAGAAGCCTTTTCTTACAATGAAAAACATCCAAGCCCGGCTGAAGTTTGCAAAAACAAACATCAAGTCCCCCAAAAGCACGTGGGAAAATGTGTTATGGTCTGATGAAACCAAGGTTTAACTTTTTGACCATAATTCCAAAAGGTATGTTTGGCGCAAAACAACACTGCACATCACCCAAAGAACATCATACCCACAGTGAAGCGTGGTGGTGGCAGCATCATTACATTTACATTTACATTTTAGTCATTTAGCAGACGCTCTTATCCAGAGCGACTTACAGTAGTGAATGCATACATTTCATACTTTTTTTTTTTTTTTTTTTTTTCTGTGCTGGCCCCCCGTGGGAATCGAACCCACAACCCTGGTGTTGCAAACATCATGCTCTACCAACTGAGCTACAGGGAAGGCTACATCATGCATTGGGGCTGTTTTTCTTCAGTTGGAACCGGGGCCTTAGTCAGAGTGGAGGGAATTATGAACAGTTCCAAATACCAGGCAATTTTGGCACAAAACCTTCAGGCGTCCGTTAGAAAGCTGAAGATGAAGGGGAAGTTCACCTTTCAGCACGAAAACGACCCAAAGCACACATCCAAATCCACGAAAGCATGGCTTCACCAGAAGAAGATTAACGTTTTGGAATGGCCCAGCCAGAGCCCAGACCTGAATCCAATTGAACATCTCTGGGGTGATCTGAAGAGGGCTGTGCACAGGAGATGTCCTCGCAATCTGACAGATTTGGAGCGCTTTTGCAAAGAAGAGTGGGCAAATATTGCCACATCAAGATGTGCCATGCTAATAGACTCCTACCCAAAAAGACTGAGTGCTGTAATAAAATCAAAAGGTGCTTCAACAAAGTATTACTTTAAGGGTGTGCACACTTACGCGTTTTTTATTTTTCATTTTTCCCCCTCAAAGATTTCAGTTTGTTTTTCAATTGAATTGTTCACGTTATAGGTCACATTAAAGGTGGAAAAAGTTCTGACATGATTTATCTTTGTCTCATTATTTTACATCACAAAAACCTGCCATTTTAACAGGGGTGTGTAGACTTTTTAAATCCACTGTACTTCCTGAGGTCTAATTTTCACTTAGTCGTGCATTTATGTCGATGAGAGACTGAAGGCAGTGGTGGAAAAAGTACGCAATTGTCATACTTGAGTTAAAGTAAAGATAATAGAACATTACTCAAGTAAAAATGAAACCCAGTAAAATACTACTTGAGTAAAAGTCTAAAAGTATTTGGTTTAAAAATATACTTAAGTATCAAAAGTAAATGTAATAACTAAAATATACTTATCAAAAGTAAATGTAGAAATTATTTCAAATTCCTAATATTAAGCAAACCATTTTCTAGTTTTTTTTATTTACAGATAGCTAGGTTGTCTGTCTGATCCGCACCTGTTCCTTGTCTGTCATTAGTGGGGTGGGGGGGGGGTATTTAGTGTGTCTTTTCAGTTCAGGATTTCGTGCGGGATTGTTTTATGTCTATTCAAGACAAACATTATTAAGCGCTGCTCCCTATTCTAGTTTTGCCGGGCGGCGCCCCGTGCGTCATTTGTTTTGGGAACGTGTTCCCTCTTTGAGTATTGTGTTCGCCCTGTGCCTTTCGGCTTCTTGTGTTGTTTTCGGGTTGTTATTAAACGCTATCGCACTACCGGACCTCTGTCTCCTGCAATTGACTCTGCCTCTCTACTGCTCCTGGTAAATCGTGACAATATCAGAGGCCGTAGAGATGACCAGGAATGTTCTCTTGATAAGTGTGTGAATTGGACCCTTTTCCTGTCCTTTTGGGTGTCAGGAAAAATGTATGGAGTAAAAAGTACATTATTTTCTTTAGGAATGTAGTGAAGTAAAAGTAGTCAAAAATATAAATAATAAAGTAAAGTATTATTATACCCCCAAAGAATGCTTTAGTAATTAAAAGTATTTTACACCACTGACTGAAGGTGATATTTTCCTCTCACAAAGACACTGTGCTGTGAGCGAACGCACAGCAAGTGAAATTATAATCTGCAGTTATGTTGTAACTTTTCTTTAACAATTTCCTTGAGGTGAAACTTTAGCTTAAAAGAAGATTTAGTTACAGAGTGATTAATATTGGCAACCCACAACTAAAATCTTGCATAATTGCGACAGAAGCTCAATTTATGTTCTGGTGAATACGTGATACTAGAACGAGGAGCAGAAGTAGGGAGGTAGCTCCACCCCTTCTCTCTGCAAGTTTTGGGCAAGTCTATGGGTCACGTCCCCTCTCCTTGCGAAATTTGAAAGATGCAAGCACTGGCGAAATCGTGATTTGTCCAAATGATCAGTGACAAAAAAAATCACTACACCTGAATAAAAGTTCCACATTAGATATCATTTATGTTACCTACCTCTGTCCACAAGAGATTACAGCGTGATAGATGCACCACACACAATGCAAATCGCGAAGTACAGTATCAAAACTTTTCAGTGTGTTAGCTCACAGCACAGCTGTTTTTGTGTGGGGAAAATGTTGTCCAAAGTGAAAATGTAAGTAGAAGGTAGGATTCTCCCCTAAAGGAGTAAATCCGCAAAATCCAAAATTACACAGCATTAGGCCCATCACATGACTGACCTGGCTGAAGTGCTGGTAGAGGTAAGAGAGTGTGCGAGGGATGATGCCCCGGTCACTGTAGCGCTCAGCGCCTCCTGTGATGGTGAAGGTCTTCCCGCTACCAGTCTGGCCATAGGCAAAGATGGTACCATTGTATCCCGACAACACACTGTCCAGAAAGATCAAGAACAAGGTGCAAACACACTTCACAGTAACTATACAGGTAATCGTATAAAAATACTATTCTGGTGACTTTAAATCATAAGAGTGGAAAGAGCAGGGTGTTGTTGTACTGTGGTACAACATTGCTCATCTCATATGTATATACTATATTCTATACCATCTACTGCATCTTGCCTATGCCGCACTGCCATCGCTCATCGATATATTTATATGTACATATTCTTATTCATCCCTACATTTGTGTGTATAAGGTAGTTGTTGAGAATTTGTTTGATTACTTGTTAGGTATTACTGCATTGTCAGTACTAGAAGCACAAGCATTTCGCTACACTCGCATTAACATCTGCTAACCATGTGTATGTGACCAATAAAATTTGATTTGATTTGATACTGTTGTATCCAGCCCACATACTGCCCAGATAAACAAAAAACAACATCAAGCTCAATTTGGCTTGTGGAGGGAGAACTTAAAGGGACATTTCACTCAAAAATGAAAGTTTGTCAGATGTATTCAGACCTCAAAAGTAGACTAATGTCAAGCTGAAACCACGTCTAATGACATCGATTGTGTAGATCTAGCTATATGCCTCACTTAACCACTAAATGGAAAATATGAGTACTGTCTAATTTCCAAGTTTAATTTGGTCCTTATTTTTTCCATTCATTTGGGATTGAAACATATAGGCTAGATGGATCTACACAGCCAATATCATGGGACATGGTTTCAACTTGACATCCGTCAACTTTGGAGATCTGAAAACATCTCACAAACTTTGGATCGAAAGTGTTCTTTTAAGTTCTTTTAACTAGCAGGTAAGACAGATCCCAAATAAACATTTGCCCACCATTATGAGATGCAAATACATAATAAAGTACAGAGAAAGAGACGCCTCACAAGTCCTCAACTGGCAGCTCATCAAATAGTACCCGCAAAACACCAGTCTCAACGTCAACAGTGAAGAAGCGACTCCGGGATTCTGGCCTTCTAGGCAGAGTTGCAGAGAAAAAGCCATATCTCAGACTGGCCAATAAAAATAAAAGATTAAGATGGGCAAAAGAACACAGACACTTGACAGAAGAACTCTGCCTAGAAGGCCAGCATCCCGGTGTCGCCTCTTCACTGTTGACGTTGAGACTGGTGTTTTGTGGGTACTATTTAATGAAGCTGCCAGTTGAGGACTTGTGAGGCGTCTGTTTCTCAAACTGGACACTCGTTGTGCTCCGGGGCCTCCCACTCCTCTTTCTATTCTGGTTAAAGCCAGTTTGCGCTGTTTTGTGAAGGGAGTAGTGTACAGCGTTGTACAAGATCTTCACTTTCTTGGCAATTTCTCACATGGAATAGCCTTCATTTCTCAGAACAAGAATAGACTGACGAGTTTCAGAAGAAAGTTCTTTGTTTCTAACCATTTTGAGCCTGTAATCGAACCCACAAATGCTGATGCTCCAGATACTAGTCCAGATACTGACTAGTCTAAAGAAGGACAGTTTTATTGCTTCTTTAATCAGGACAGCAGTTTTCAGCTGTGCTACTATAAATGCAAAAGGCCTTTCTAATGATCAATTAGCCTATTAAAATGATAAACTTGGATTAGCTAACACAACGTGCCATTGGAACACAGGAGTGACGGTTGCTGATAATGGTTCTCTGTACGCCTATGTAGATATTCCATTAGAAATCAGCCGTTTCCAGCTACAATAGTCATTTACAGCATTAACAATGTCTACACTGTATTTCTGATCAATTTGATGTTATTTTAATGGACAAAAAATGTGCTTTTCAATCAAAAACAAGGACATTTCTAAGTGACCCCAATCTTTTGAACGGTAGTGTAAAACTTGTACCGTAAATTCCGGACTATAAGCCGCAACTTTTTTCCCAGTTTTGAACCTCGCGGCTTATACAATGACGCGGCTAATATATGGATTTTTCCCGCTTTCAATTTTTTTTCTTACAAAAAACACTTTCTGTGACGTGCTCAGTTTTTTGCCGGCATGAAGCATTCATTAGACCAATGAAATTGCCGAACGGGTTAAGTTCAAACAACTTTTTTGTTTACTGTTTAGATTAAATCGAGCGCTCTCAAACTTACCATCATTCTGATTACGGTAGTCATTTTGTCACCCTCATCATGGCAAAGACACGGAGAAATGCATATGATGCAGCTTTCAAGTTGAAGGCGATTGATCTGGCTGTTGGAAAAGGAAATAGAGCTGCTGCACGGGAGCTTGGTCTTAATGAGTCGATGATAAAACGTTGGAAACAGCAGCGTGAGGAATTGACTCAGTGCAAAAAGACAACTAAAGCTTACTGCAAATTTTTTTTTTTTTACAAGCCGTGTTTCGTTAAAGCCTGTGTAAAGTTCATTTGTTTCAATGTACCGGTAGGCACCTGCGGCTTATAGACATGTGCAGCTTATTTATGTTCAAAATAATATATATTTTTTAATTCAGTGGGTGCGGCTTATATTCAGGTGTTCTTAATAGTCCGGAAATTACGGTAGTATATTTGAGGTTTAAAAAAGCTTATTTAGTTTGTAATTTCCGCTTGGATGTGTCAACCCCTACAAAAATGTCCATTAATTATAATCCACATAATAATTCACTGTTGCTGCAGGATTATTTTCCTGCTATAGCAAATTGGCTCAAATTAAGATCGTAAATCTGTATGTGCTACAGGCGGTGGCGTTACCCGCTAGACCAGCCTCAGGCACTCAAGACACGTTGGTTTAAGTGGCGGATAGGGAGGGACCACCCCTGTCAAGCCAACGTTATCCCACCGTTAAGAGGAAAACAACCTAAACCTCCCCGAGACTTGATTGAATTGAAGCTGACACTATAAATCTACAGAAAAAGATTGTAGCGAAAGACACACAGCGACGGCCACAGACAGACTGATCTGCCGGTGAGCAGGAATGTCTTGGTTGAGTGAAGAAGGGCCCAAACCCAGTCAGCAGGGTTTTGTGTCTGGTTGGTGTCTTGGTGAGACTATATTTTGGTTTGGCATTCAACAAGACACCACACGTGCAGAAGAGCGACATGGAATGGAAACCATTTTGAAGAGACCTGAACCTGTAATTGAATGAAATGTACATCCAAATGGATGCTAACGAAAGTCCGTGGGAAGGAAAGAAAGGTCTGGGGTAGGTTGGCAGAAAAACGGGCTCTTCATTGCGAAATTACAAATGACTGCAAAGGCATACATTCTGTCCTCTCCATGATGTCAAATTTAGGGAACCAGATATCCGTTAATACACTTTATAGGCCTATAGCAACAGTATTAGTATTACATTCTGAATCATTGAATTGAAATCTTTCCAAAGATTTCAGCCTCAAGCTCGTTTTGTTTGGGACATTCAAACGATTATTTTAGAGTGGTGAGCAGTAACTCTTCCACTGCTGTACGCCTTCTACGAAAACCTGCTGTACCATCTACAAAAATGGAAAAAATGGTCTCATTCATCAGTCTATACAAAAAAATACATCCATTCATTCATTCATTAGAAGGGTGGGTTGCTCTGGCTGGGATGGACGTTGTTGGGCAGACACTATGTTCTGCGTTCCAAGTGTCCCCCTATTCCCTATAAAGTGCACTACATTTGAAGAGAACCCTATGGGCCCTGGTCAAAAGTAGCGCACTAAATAGGAAATAGAGGCCCTTTTGGAAACAGCTTATCCCTAACAAGAGTGACTCATGCCTGCTATGGTGAAAAGAGGAAAGACGGACACTGGTTCTGTGTCATAACGACAGGCCTAATGATGCGGCCTGGGCTCAACCACTTAAGCCTGGGTGTTTCCAAACACTTCTTCCTGTTTACAAGTCATTCTTCCTGGAGACGGACAGAGCCCTTCTTAGGGCACTTCACCATCCCTTAGACCTGCTCCTCTCTACTCTCTCTATTTTCCTCCACACCTCTTTATTTATACTGTATTTTAACTCCTTCTCACTTCATACTGTCCTACCGAACTATGAACAATGTTACTTGTAGCCCATAGGGAGATAGTAAATTGGATTTGTGTTACGGCAATAATAAAAAGGGGCATATAAGTTGCTGAAGCCCCCCATTGAGCACATCGGACCACTAGGCAATTCAATTACTGCCAGCATTCAAAGAAAGTAATGGGCAGTCAAGATATGGTAAGAGAAAGCTACAGAAAGCCTGCAAAGCTGTTTGTCCTGTACAGTTTTATAATGGATTATACCCTTGAGTCAGTATGAGTAGTGACTGTCTATATCCATTTCTCTGAGGGCATGTTAGCCCCTACAAAGATGGTGAAATGCTATCCAAATAACAAGCCATTTCTGCAGAGCTTAAACACACATATTTTTCTGCTGGCAACAATCAGGAAGTGAAAACCTTGTAGAGGACAGTAAAACAACCAATAGCCCAGGCTAAGGACAACTACAAAAATAAAGTGGAAAACATGTTCCACACAGGGAACCTCAGGCAGGCCTAGCAAAGTCTGGCAACCCTCACCGAGCAAGCCAAAAAGAAAACCAAAGGGAAAAACATGAAGGAAGAGGAACAGTTTGTCAATGAACTCGTCACTTTTAACTGTTTTGATAATCACGACTTCTCCACTCTAACAGAAAGCCTGACGGAAAAACTGCCGCTCCAGTCCCTGGATGGAGTGGAGGTGCCAACCATTGAGAAGGAGGAGGTGAGACAGGTCTTCAAGAGAATCAAATCCAACAAAGTCTACTGAAGGAATGCTCAGATGAGCTGGCAGACATCTTTTGCACTCTCTTAAACAACTCCCTATCAGAACACATGGTTCCCTCACTCTTGAAGACATCTGAGATCCGACCAGTTCTAAAAAAGAACAATCCAGCGGAGCTGAATGACTATCATCATGTGGCATTAATGTCAGTCATGGTGAAATGCCTTGTGGAGTGACGAAATACCCTTGCGGTCTCTGCCTGGCCGACTATGTTCACTGGGATTCTCTGCCTCTGACCCCATTACGGTGGCTGACTCACTGGCTTGCTCTTCGCTCTTCCATCCTTCCTGTCCTTGGGCTGGTGCAGTGGGGAGATCTTCGTGGGCTATACTCGGCCTTGTCTCAGGGTAGTAAGTTAGTGGCCTGTTGATATCCCTTTAGTGGTGTGGGGGACTGTGCTTTGTCAAAGTGGTTGGGGTTTCCTGCCTGGTTGTCCCTGTCCGGGGCTAACTGTGGATGTAACCTAGCTCCCCTATCTCAGTCTCCTGTATCTACGCTGCAATAGTCTATTTGCCGAGCGGCGAGGGTCAGTCTGTTAAATCTGGTGTAATTCTCCTGTGAGATCTTAGATATGCTCCCTCTAATTCTCCCATCTCGCCCTCTCTCCCCTCCTGGAGGACATGAGCCCTAGGACCATACCTCAGGACTGCCTGGTCCAAACTTGTTCCATTTAAGAGTAATGGAGGCCACTGTGTTCTTGGGGACCTTCAATGCTGCAGACATTTGTTGGTAGCCTTCCCCAGATCTGTACCTCGAAACAATCCTGTCTCGGAGCTCTACGGATAATTCCTTCAACCTGATGGCTTGGTTTATGCTCTGACATGCACTGTCAACTGTGGGAGCTTATATAGACACGTGTGCCTTTCCAAATCATGTCCGAAGAATTGAATTTACCACAGGTTGACTCCAATCAAGTTGTAGAAACATCTCAAGGATGATCAATGGAAACAGGATGCACATGAACTGAATTTCGAGTCTCATATCAAAGGGTCTGAATACTTATGTAAATAAGGTATTTCTGGGTTTTATATTTAATATATTTGCAAACATTTCAAAAAATATGTTTTTCCTTTGTGATTATGGGGTATTGTGCGTAGATTGCTGAGGAATTTTTTTATTTTATACATTTTAGAAGAAGGCTGTAACCTAACAAAACGTGGAAAAAGTGAAGGGGTCTGAATACTTAGAAGTTTGGACACACATTTTTCTTAATTTTTACTACTTTCTCATTGTAGAATAATAGTGAAGACATCAAAACCATGAAATAACACAAATGGAATCATGTAGGAACCAAAAAAGTGTTAAACAAATCAAAATATATTTTATATTTGAGATTTTTGAAAGTAGCCACACTTTGCCTTGATGACATCCTTGCACACTCTTAGCAATCTCTCAACCAGCTTCACCTGGAATGATTTTCCAACAGTCTTGAAGGAGTTCCCACATATGCTGAGCACCTGTTGGCTGATTCTCCTTCACTCTGCAGTCCAACTCAACCCAAACCATCTCATTTGGGTTCAGGTCAGGTGATTGTGGAGGCCAGGTCATCTGATGCAGCACTCAATCACTCTCCTTCTTGGTCAAATAGCCCTTACACAGCCTGGAGGTGTGTTGGGTCATTGTCCTGTTGAAAAACAAATGATAGTCCCACAATGCGCAAACCAGATGTGATGTCGTATCGCTGCAGTATGCTGTGGGAGCCATGATGGTTAAGTGTGCCTTGAATTCTAAATAAATCACTGACAGGGGCTTCGTTTCAAACTCATAAAAGACACACCCTCGTCCACTTACCCTCACCTTATGCCCTTAGGGGAATCCCCGCAACCATATTTTTCAGCGGTCCAATGATTAGCCAAGCAAGGGAAGTTTGCAACGTAAGCCCTTCAGCCCTCGTTTTTAATGGAGTTTGGAAGTGTACAATTATGTTCACTTTGGGGCCTGAAACGCCCCATAATTCAATTTGTGATGATTGTACATCAGCTAAGAAAAGTCTGCCAAAACGTAAAACCTCAGCATCAATATCAACCTCAACATCAATATTCTCCTTCTTCAGAAGGAGCAAGGCAGGCTAACGTTAGTTAGCTAATTAATTTGCTAGCTATCATACAGTAGGTGTATATTAATAATTATATAGTTAATATAAGTAGACATGCAATCATAATTGACTGTAGCGCATATAAAGCACCCACAAGCTACTGGTGGCTGACAACACTATAGTCACGACGAACGAGTGACGAATTTCCAGACAAGGGCGGTCCATTCAAAATGAAATCCTTCCTCCCTAGCCCCTTGCCCTGCAAGTGTAAACTCGTCAGACATCATGATATGTCATCAGAAGTGCCCACTTAATTTGAGGGCTGAGGGAAGAGGGTGTGTCTGTTAATAGTTTAGAATGCAGCCAGTGTCACCAGCAAAGCACAACCACACCTTCACACCCCCTCCTCCATGCTTCACGGTGGGAACCACACATGCGGAGACCATCCGTTGACCTACTCTGTCTCACAAAGACATAGCGGTTGGAACCAAAAATCTCAAATTTGGACTCATCAGACCAAAGGACAGATTTCACCGGTCGAATGTCCAATGCTCAAGTTGCCGAAGCAAGTCTATTGTTCTGATCTGTGTCCTTTAGTAGTGGTTTCTTTGCAGCAATTGGACCATGAAGACCTGATTAATGCAGTCTCCCTCTGAGATGTCTGTTACTTGAACTCTGAAGCATTTATTTGGGCTGCAATTTCTGAGGCTGTTAACGCGAATTAACTAATCCTCTGCAGCAAAGGTAACTCCGGGTCTTCCTTTACTGTGGCGGTGTTCATGAGAGCCAGTTTCATCATAGCGCTTGATGATTTTAGCGACTGCACTTGAAGAAAATGTCAAAGTTCTTGAAATTTTCAGGATTGACTGACCTTCATGTCTTAAAGTAATGATGGACTGACGTTTCTCTTTGCTTATTTGAGCTGTTCTTACCATAATATGGACATGATCTTTTACCAAATAGGGCTATGTTCTGTATACCCCCCTAACTTGTCACAAAACAACTGATTGGCTGAAATGCATTAAGAAGGAAAGAAATTCCACAAATTCAGTTTTAACAAGGCACACATGTTAATCACACATGTTAATTGAAATGCATTCCTGGTGACTACCTCATGAAGCTGGTTGAGAGAATGCCAAGAGTGTGCAAAGCTGTCATCAAGGCAAATGGTGGCTACTTTGAGGAATCTCAATTTTTTGGTTACGACATGATTCCATATGTGATATTTTTTTGTTTTGATGTCTTCACTATTATTCTGCAATGCAAAAAAATAGTGAAAATAAAGAAAAAATCTGGAATGAGTAGGTGTCCATACTTTTTACTGTATGTATGTATGTATGTATGTATGTATGTATGTATGTATGTATGTATGTATGTATGTATGTATGTATGTATGTATGTACTGTTGAAGTCGGAAGTTAACATACACCAAAGCAAAATACATTTAAACTCAGTTTTTCACAATTCCTGACATTTAATCCTCGTAAAAATTCCCTGTCTTAGGTCAGTTAGGATCACCACTTTATTTTAAGAATGTGAAATGTCAGAATAATAGTGGAGAGAATGATTTATTTCAGTTTTTATTTCTTTCATCACATTTCCAGTGGGTCAGAAGTTTGCATACACTCAATTAGTATTTGGTAGCATTGCTTTTAAATTGTTTAACTTGGGTCAAATGTTTCGGATATTCTTCCACAAGCTTCCCACAATAAATTGGGTGAATTTTGGCCCATTCCCCCTGACAGAGCTGGTATAACTGAGTCAGGTTTGTAGGTCTCCTTGCTCGCACACGCTTTAACTTCCTGTCTGATGTCTTGAGATGTTGCTTCAATATATCCACATAATTTTCCTGCCTCATGATGCCATCTATTTTGTGAAGTGCACCAGTCTCTCCTGCAGAAAAGCACCCCCACAACATGATGCTGCCACCCCCGTGCTTCACGGTTGGGATGGTGTTCTTTGGCTTGCAAGCCTCACCCTTTTTCCTCCAAACATAACGATGGTGATTATGGCCCAATAGTTCAATTTTTGTATCATCAGACCAGAGGACATTTTTCCAAAAAGTACGATCTTTGTCCCTATATACAGTTGCAAACCGTAATCTTGCTTTTTATGGCGGTTTTGGAGCAGTGGCTTCTTCCTTGCTGAGCGGCCTTTCAGGTTATGTTGATATAGGACTCGATTTACTGTGGATATAGATACATTAGTACCTGTTTCCTCCAGCATCTTCACAAGATCCTTTGCTTTTGGTCTGGGATTGATTTGCACTTTTCGCACCAAAGTATGTTCATCTCTAGGAGACAGAACGCGTCTCCTTCCTGAGCGGTATGACGGCTGCGTTGTCCCATGGTGTTTATACTTGCGTACTATTGTTTGTACAGATGAACGTGGTACCTTCAGGCATTTGGAAATTGCTCCCAAGGATGAACCAGACTTGTGGAGGTCTACCATTTTTGTGGAGGTCTTGGCTGATTTCTTTTGATTTTACCATGATGTCAAGCAAAGAGGTTCAGCTTGGAGTTCACCACTAACGAGTCACATGACACCGGGGAGGGAAAATGGCTAATTGGGCCCAATTTGGATATTTTTACTTAGGGGTGTACTCACTTTTGTTGCCAGCGGTTTAGACATCAATGGCTGTGTGTTGTGTTATTTTGAGGGGACAGCAAATTTACACTGTTATACAAGCTGTACACTCACTACTTCACATTGTAGCAAAGTGTCATTTCTTCAGTGTCACATGAAAAGATATACTCAAATATTTACAAAAATGTGAGGGGTGTACTCACTTTTGTGAGATACTGTATATATATATATGTATATATATATGTATATATATATATATATATATATATATATACACACACACACAGTTCAAGTCAGAAGTTTACATACAATTAGGTTGGAGTCACTAAAACTCGTTTTTCAACCTCTCCACAAATTTCTTGTTAACAAACTATAGTTTTGGCAAGTCTGTTAGGACATCTACTTTGTGCATGACATAAGTAATTTTTCCAACAATTGTTTACAGACAGATTATTTCACTTATAATTCACTGTTTCACAATTCCAGTGGGTCAGAAGTTTACATACACTAAATTGACTGTGCCTTTGAACAGCTTGGAAAATTCCAGAAAATGATTCCATGGCTTTAGAAGCTTCTGATAGGCTAATTGACATCATTTCAGTCAATTGGTGGTGTACCTGTGGATGTATTTCAAGGCCTACCTTCAAACTCAGTGTCTCTTTGCATGACATCATGCGAAAATCAAAATAAATCAGCCCAGACCTCAGATTCTTTTTTTAGACCTCCACAAGTCTGGTTCATCCTTGAGAGCAATTTCCAAACGCCTGAAGGTACCACGTTCATCTGTACAAACAACAGAATGCAAGTATAAACACCATGGCACCACGCAGCCGTCATGCCGCTCAGGGAGGAGACGCGTACTGTCTCCTAGAGATGAACATACTTTGGTGCGAAAAGTGCAAATCAATCCCAGAACAACAGCAAAGGACCTTGTGAAGATGCTGGAGGAAACAGGTACAAAAGTATCTATATCCACAGTAAAACGAGACCTATAATCGACATAACCTGAAAGGCTGCTCAGCAAGGAACTGTCCCAAGATGGCGTAGCAGTTCAGACGTCCTTTGTCTTCCTCTTGTCGTGTCCCGTGTATATATATATTTACATATTTTCTTCGCATATCTTTTTACATATTTTTTTTACTAAAAACTCAACCTCAAAACACTCTCCTGCAACCTGCCTCACCAATTAAAAAAATAAAAGTATTATTTACCTCAAATCTGAAATCCACAACAGAAGCTAGCCAAAGGTTAGCCTGGCTAACGTTGGAGTTCAGCTAGCCACGGTTAGCGGTCCTCAGCTATCCATTAGCTCGAAAAGCTATCGGCAATTTTTGTACAGCGCGACTCAGACCAGAGCTTACCGGACCTATTCTCTCTCCATATCTCCGGATTTCTACCGCAGGCTCTGGACGTTTACACCTGGATCTTGCAGCTAGCTAGCTGCTACCTGAGTGACTATTGGCAACGTTGGTCCCGGAGTTAACATAATTATTCCGGAGCTAGCCAGCTGAAGTGTTTCATCAGCCACTCCTGGGCTATTCCGTAGCTAGCCATTTGAAGAGTTCCATCGGCCTCTCCTGGGCTACAATTACCTATCCGGACCCGTTTTACTGCCGATGCGGAGCACCATCGGGCCTTCACGACTGGACCACCAGCGTTGCCTGCCCGAGGGAGTTATCCAACTGGCCCCTCCGTCGTGACGTAACCTGAATGCCCATCTGCGGCCCGCTAATCGTTAGCTGTCTTATCGGCTGCTATCTGAATATGTCTATCGGACAGTTTTCTTGGGCCACTATAACTAACTATTTTGCCAATTGGACTGGTCCCCCCTACCACACGGAACCCCACTAATCTACAGACGGAATCGCACGAGGTGGCTAAAAACAGACCTCCTCCATCAACTACCAGCTTGCTACCTATGGCTCGGCTAGCTATCTAACTCTCACTGGACCCTTTGATCCCTCGGCTAAGCATGTCTCTCCTTAATGTCAATATGCCTTGTCCATTGCTGTTCTGGTTAGTGTTAATTGGCTTATTTCACTGTAGAGCCTCTAGCCCTGCTCATTATACCTTATCCAACCTCTCAGTTCCTCCACCCACACATGCTATGACATCTTCTGGTTTCAATGATGTTTCTATAGACAATATCTTTCTCATCATCACTAAATGCCTAGGTTTACCTCCACTGTACTCACATCCTACCATACCTTTGTCTGTACATTATACCATGAAGCTATTTTATCGCCCCCAGAAACCTGCTCCTTTTTCTCTCTATTCCGGACGTCACAGACGACCAATTCTTATAGCTTTTAGCCGTACCCTTACCTTCATACTTCTCTGCTCCTCTGGTGATGTAGAGGTGAATCCAGGCCCTGCAGTGCCTAGCTCCACTCCTACTCCCCAGGCGCTCTCTTTTGATGACTTCTGTAACCGTAATAGCCTTGGTTTCATGCATGTTAACATTAGAAGCCTCCTCCCTAAGTTTGTTTTATTCACTGCTTTAGCACACTCTGCCAACCCGGATGTCCTAGCCGTGTCTGAATCCTGGCTTAGGAAGTCCACCAAAAACTCTGAAATCTTCATCCCTAACTACAACGTTTTCAGACAAGATAGAATGGCCAAAGGGGGCGGTGTTGCAATCTACTGCAGAGTTAGCCTGCAGAGTTCTGTCCTACTATCCAGGTCTGTACCCAAACAATTTGAACTTCTACTTTTAAAAATCCACCTCTCCAAAAACAAGTCTCTCACCGTTGCCGCCTGCTATAGACCACCCTCGGCCCCCAGCTGTGCTCTGGACACCATATGTGAACTGATTGCCCCCATCTATCTTCAGAGCTCGTGCTACTAGGTGACCTGAACTGGGACATGCTTAACACCCCAGGTATCGTACAATCCAAGCTTGACGCCCTCAATCTCACACAAATTATTAATAAACCCACCAGGTACCACCCCAAAGCCGTAAACACTGGCACCCTCATAGATATCATCCTAACCAATTTGCCCTCTAAATGCACCTCCGCTGTTTTCAACCAAGATCTCAGCGATCACTGCCTCATTGCCTGCATCCGTAATGGGTCCGCAGTCAAACGACCTCCACTCATCACTGTCAAACGCTCCCTGAAACATTTCAACGAGCAAGCCTTTCTAATCGACCTGGCCCTGGTATCCTGGAAGGATATTGACCTCATCCCGTCAGTAGAGGATGCCTGGTTATTTAAAAAAAATGCCTTCTTCACCATCTTAAAAAAGCATGCCCCATTCAAGAAATTTAGAACCAGGAACAGATATAGCCCTTGGTTCTCCCCAGACCTGACTGCCCTTAACCAACACAAAAACATCCTATGGCGTTCTGCATTAGCATCAAACAGCCCCCGCGATATGCAACTTTTCAGGGAAGTTAGAAACCAATATACACAGGCAGTTAGAAAAGCTAAGGCTAGCTTTTTCAAGCAGAAATTTGCTTCCTGCAACACAAATTCAAAAACGTTCTGGGACATTGTAAAGTCCATGGAGAATAAGAACACCTCCTCCCAACTGCCCACTGCACTGAGGATAGGAAACTCTGTCACCACCGATAAACCTACTATAATTGAGAATTTCAATAAGCATTATTCTACGGCTGGCCATGCTTTCCACCTGGCTACCCCTACTGCAGTCAACAGCACTGCACCCCCCACAGCTACTCGCCCAAGCCTTCCCCATTTCTCCTTCTCCCAAATCCATTCAGCTGATGTTCTGAAAGAGCTGCAAAATCTGGACCCCTACAAATCAGCCGGGCTAGACAATCTGGACCCTTTCTTTCTAAAATGATCTGCCGAAATTATTGCAACCCCTATTACTAGCCTGTTCAACCTCTCTTTCGTCGTCTGAGATTCCCATAGATTGGAAAGCAGCTGCTGTTATCCCCGTCTTCAAAGGAGGGGACACTCTTGACCCAAATTGCTATAGACCTATATCCATCCTACCCTGCCTTTCTAAGGTCTTCGAAAGCCAAGTCAACAAACAGATTACCGACCATTTCGAATCCCACCGCACCTTCTCCGCTATGCAATCTGGTTTCAGAGCTGGTCATGGGTGCACCTCAGCCACACTCAAGGTCCTAAACGATATCGTAACCGCCATCGATAAGAAACAATACTGTGCTGCCGTTTTCATTGACCTGGCCAAAGCTTTCGACTCTGTCAATCACCACATCCTCATCGACAGACTCAATAGCCTTGGTTTCTCTAATGATTGCATCGCCTGGTTCACCAACTACTTCTCTGATAGAGTTCAGTGTATCAAATTGGAGGGCCTGTTGTCCGGACCTCTGGCAGTCTCTATGGGGGTGCCACAGGGTTCAATTCTTGGGCCGACTCTTTTCTCTGTATACATCAATGATGTCACTCTTGCTGCTGGTGAGTCTCTGATCCACCTCTACGCAGACGACACCATTCTGTACACTTCTGGCCCTTCTTTGGACACTGTGTTAACAACCCTCCAGACGAGCTTCAATGCCATACAACTCTCCTTCCGTGGCCTCCAACTGCTCCTAAATACAAGTAAAACTAAATGCATGCTCTTCAACCGATCGCTGCCTGCACCTGCCCGCCTGTCCTGCATCCCTACTCTGGACGGTTCTATAATTTAGCCCAAACAACTACCCCTTCCCCTACTGTATTTATTTATTTTATTTTGCTCCTATTTTATTTTGCTCCTCTTCTACTACAAATCTACCATTACAGTGTTTTACTTGCTATATTGTATTTACTTTGCCACCATGGACTTTTTTTGCCTTTACCTCCCTTATCTCACCTCATTTGCTCACATTGTACATAGACTTATTTTTCTACTGTATTATTGACTGTATATTTGTTTTACTCCATGTGTAACTCTGTGTTGTTGTATGCTGTCGAACTGCTTTGCTTTATCTTGGCCAGGTCGCAATTGTAAATGAGAACTTGTTCTCAACTTGCCTACCTGGTTAAATAAAGGTGAAATAAAATAAATAAATAAATAAAAGGAATAAGCCACTGCTCCAAAACCGCCATAAAAAAGCCAGACTACAGTTTGCAACTGCACATGGGGACAAATATCGTACATTTTGTCCTCTGGTCTGATGAAACAAAAATAGAACTGTTTGGCCATAATGACCATCGTTATGTTTGGAGGAAAAAGGGGGAAGCTTGCAAGCCGAAGAACACCATCCCAACCGTGAAGCACGGAGGTGGCAGCATCATGTTGTGGGGGTGCTTTGCTGCAAGAGGGACTGGTGCCCGTCACAAAATAGATGGCATCATGAGGCAGGAAAAGTATGTGGATATATTGAAGCAACATCTCAAGACATCAGTCAGGAAGTTAAAGCATGGTCGCAAATGGGTCTTCCAAATGGACAATGACCCACGCATACTTCCAAAGTTGTGGCAAAATGGCTTAAGGACAACAAAGTCAAGGTATTGGAGTGGCCATCACAAAGCCCTGACCTCAATCCTATAGAAAATTTGTGGGCAGAACTGAAAAAGAGTGTGCGAGCAAGGAGATCTACAAAACTGACGCAGTTATACCAGCTCTGTCAGGAGGAATGGGCCAAAATTCACCCAACGTATTGTGGGAAGCTTGTGGAAGGCTACCCAAAATGTTTGACCCAGGTTAAACAATTTAAAGGCTATGCTACCAAATACTAATTGAGTGTATGTAAACTTCTGACCCACTGGAAATGTGATGAAAGAAATAAAAGCTGAAATAAATAATTATCTCTACTATTATTCTGACATTTCACATTCTTAAAAAGAAGTGGTGATCCTAACTGACCTAAAACAGGGAATTTTTACTAAGATTAAATGTCAGGAATTGTGAAAACTGAGTTTAAATGTATTTGGCTAAGGTGTATGTGAACTTCCAACTTCAACTGTATATAGCTCTGGAGAAAATTAAGAGACCACTGCAAAATTATCAGTTTCTCTGGTTTTACTATTTCTAGGTATGTATTTTGATAAAATGATCATTTTTGTTTTATTCTATGAACTACTGACAACATTTCTCCCAAATTCCAAATAAAAAATATTGTTATTTAGAGTATTTATTTGCAGAAAATGACAACTGGTCAAAATAACAAAAAAGATGCAGTGTTGCCAGACCTTGAATAATGCAAAGAAAATAAGTTCATATTCATTTTTTAACAACACAATGCTAATGTTTTAACTTAGGGAGAGTTCAGAAATCAATATTTGGTGGAATAACCCTGATTTTCAATCACAGCTTTCATGCGTCTTGGCATGCTCTCCACCAGTCTTTCACATTGATGTTGGGTGACTTTATGCCACTCCTGGCGCAAAAATTCAAGCAGCTCGGCTTTGTTTGATGGCTTGTGACCATCCATCTTCCTCTTGGTCTGTATATTCCTTTTTACATTTAAACTTTATTTAGACAGTTGGAAACAGAGGGGAAGACAGGCAAGTGGGAGAACAGTAGGAAGGGTGGATTTGGGGATTGAACCCCGGGGTACTACTCGAGTGGGGAGCGTTACCCCTCCACCTCCATACTTCTCGAAAGGACAGGCAACAGGTTGCATGAGAAAACCTTTGTAGCTATCCTGCCCGGAGCAGGGGCAGTCTCATGATACTTTTGTTACAATGTGCTGAGAGTGGGACAGACTAAGGTCGACTTACCAGCTCAGCATAAATAAAATAGGTCTTTTATCATTAGCGACATTACTGTTGCTTGACTGTAAACGCTGTGGGTTTTGGTTACAGCTCAACGGAGACGGCGATTGGTGTTCAAATGAGAGGTATATAGAGCTCTTGGATGAACTACAGAGGAACGCAGCTCCAGCCTGGGCACTTGGAAAAACAACAACTTGACAGCTATTACCATTCTTGATGTGGAAAAGTAAATTAAACGCTCGGCGTCCGCTTGCATAGGCTTGTGGGTGTGATGTTCTAACAGCTGCTTTTTATTCTGTCAACGATTTCCTACTAGACCTGACAACACTGAACTGTTTCCTGAAAATGACCTTTATCAATTTAATGTAAACAATTGTGTTTTGGGGCCTACATGTAAGAGAATAATCTTGAGAGAAACACTCTTCTCAGCAATAGCCTAGTTTACCAATTCTGGAAATGAGACTTAAAAAAGCCTCCAAATGTAGGTGTGATACATATGAAGTAAAAAAATGAGTATGTTGTGTCATCCATGGCTCTTCAACTCCTAATGAATTTGCTGACCACTTCAATGTGTGCATAACATTGTCAGCATTTTTTTATACATTCCATCGCCATTCATCACCAATGGAGGGGCAAAACATCAACAGGGCTACTCACACCTCTGATTTAACAACTGGCGAGACTGGATTTAAAAAGGTTAAGACCTTCAGGAATCTAGAACATTCCATTAGATTGCCGTAAATGTGAATCCAAAATCTGAATTCAACAGCTGAAGAAGAAATGTCTCACATTGGAAAAAGACAACCCATGGTTTGAATCAGTGCCCCAGAATGACATGGGGCTACATCCTGGCCCTGAAGCCAGAATCTATATGCTGGTGACTTTTTGAAGGGTAACCGAAGACAGAAGGCTATGGTCTGAGTCCGGTCAAAGATATTTGAGCCCTGAGTCAACCCAGACATCTCACGTGTTGTTTATGTCTCCTAATACTGACGATAATGAAAAGCACTTGCGTATTACATAAATACCCCTATTATGAGTAAGAGGTGGAATTAGGACGAGAGCGCAAGGGAGAGAGAGAGAAATTGAGCAGGGCAGGGGACGAGAAAGGAAGCGAGAGAGAGAGAGAGAAACATAATTCAGATAACAACATCAAGACCTACAGTTGATCGCAGGAAATTCCAAGTAAATGCTCTAGTCTTTGCCTATCTCCCTTGGGGAGCAAACCCTGAATTAGCCTAACCTTAGGCCAAGGGAAAAACTCAAAGACACCATGTAAGAAGAGTAGCCAACCTCTGCCAAGTTTGAAAATACTTGAATTGAGAGATGACAATGATAAGAATAACAACATTTTATATCAGTGGTAATTCTGCTGATTTGATCACTAAGTGTGCCATCAATTAAAAAGATCTAAACTCAGCAATAAAAGAAACGTCCCTTTTTCAGGACCCTGTTATTCAAAGAAAATTTGTAAAAATCCAAATAACTTCACAGATCTTCATTGTAAAGGGTTTAAACACTGTTTCCCATGCTTGCTCAATGAACCATAAACAATTAATGAACATGCACCTGTGGAACGGTCGTTAAGACACTAACAGCTTACAGACGGTAGGCAATTAAGGTCACAGTTATGAAAACTTAGGACACTAAAGAGGCCTTTCTACAGACTCTGAAAAACACCAAAAGAAAGATGCCCAGGGTCCCTAATCATCTGCGTGAACGTGCCGTAGGCATGCTGCAAGGAAGCATGAGGACTGCAGATGTGGCCAGGAAAATAAATTGCAATGTCTGTACTGTGAGACTCCTTAGACAACGCTACAGGGAGACAGGACGAACAGCTGATCATCCTGGCAAGTGGCAGACCACTTGTAACAACACCTGCACAGGATCAGTACATCCGAACATCACACCTGCGGGACAGGTACAGGATGGTAACAACAACTGCCCGAGTTACACCAGGAACGCACAATCCCTCCATCAAGGCTCAGACTGTCCGCAATAGGCTGAGAGAGGCTGGACTGAGGGCTTGTAGGCATGTTGTAAGGCAGGTCCTCACCAAACATCACCGGCAACAATGTCGCCTATGGGCACAAACCCACCGTTGCTGGATCAGACAGGACTGGCAAAAAGTGCACTTCACTGACGAGTCACGGTTTTGTCTCACCAGGGGTAATGGTAGGATTCACGTTTATCGTCGAAGGAATGAGCGTCACGCCTGTACTCTGGAGCGGGATCGATTTAGAGGTGGAGGGTCCGTCATGGTCTGGGGCGGTGTGTCACAGCATCATCGGACTGAGCTTATTGTCATTGCAGGCAATCTCAATGCTGTGCGTTACAGGGAAGACATCCTCCTCCCTCATGTGATACCCTTCCTGCAGGCTCATCCTGACATGACCCTACAGCATGACAATGCCACCAGACATACTGCTCGTTCTATGCGTGATTTCCTGCAAGACAGTGTTCTGGATATATAACGACGGAATTAATCGAACAAAAGGACCATTTGTGATATTTATGGGAGATATTGGAGTGCCAACAGAAGAAGCTCGTCGAAGGTAAGGCATGAATTATATCGTTATTTCTGAGTTTTGTGTCGCGCCTGGCGGGATGAAATATGATTGTCTGTGTTGTTTGATGGGGTGCTGTCCTCACATAATAGCATTGTTTGCTTTCGCCGTAAAGCCTTTTTGAAATCTGACACTGTGGCTAGATTAACAAGAAGTTCAGCTTTAATTTGGTCTATTGCACTTGAGAATGTATGAAAGTTAAATATAAAAAATATATATATTGAATTTGGCACTCCGAGTGGCCGGAGACTTTAATGCAGGGAAACCTAAATCAGTTTAACCAAATCTCTATCAACATGTTAAATGTGCAACCAGAGGGGAAAAAATTCTAGATCCCCTGTACTCCACACACAAAGACGCGTACAAAGCTCTCCCTCGCCCTCCATTTGGTAAATCCGACCACAACTCTATCCTCCTGATTCCTACTTACAAGCAAGAATTAAAGCAGGAAGCACCAGTGACTTGGTCTATAAAAAAGTGGTCAGATGAAGCATATGCTAAACTACAGGATTGTTTTGCTATCACAAAATGCTGATCCTCAACACTGGAGCTCCCCAGGGGTGCGTGCTCTGTCCCCTCCTGTACTCCCTGTTCACCCACGACTGCATGACCAGGCACGACTCCAACACCATCATTAAGTTTGCAGACGACACATCAGCGGTAGGCCTGATCACCGACAACGACGAGACAGCCTATAGGGAGGAGGTCAGAAACCTGGCCGGGTGGTGCCAGCATAACAACCTATCCCTCAACGTAACCAAGACTAAGGAGATGATTGTGGACTACAGGAAAAGGAGCACAGAGCATGCCCCCATTCTTATCGACGGGGCTGTAGTGGAGCAGGTTGAGAGCTTCAAGTTCCTTGGTGTCCACATCAACAACAAACTAGAATGGTCCAAACACACCAAGACAGTCGTGAAGAGGGTACGACAAAGCCTATTCCCCCTCAGGAAACTAAAAAGATTTGGCATGGGTCCTGAGATCCTCAAAAGGTTCTACAGCTGCAACATCGAGAGCATCCTGACCGGTTGCATCACTGCCTGGAACGGCAATTGCTCGGCCTCCAACCGCAAGGCACTTCAGAGGGTAGTGCATACGGCCCAGTACATCACTGGGGCTTCTCAACAGTTTTTCCCCCAAGCCATAAGACTCCTGAACAGGTAACCAAATGGTTACCCGGATTATTTCCATTGTGGGCCCCCCCCAACCCCTCTTTTACACTGCTGCTACTCTCTGTTTATCATATATGCATAGTCACTTTAACTATACATTCATGTACATACTACCTCAATTGGCCCGACGAACCAGTGCTCCCGCACATTGGCTAACCCGGCTATCTGCATTGTGTCCCACCACCCGCCAACCCCTCTTTTTACGCTACTGCTACTCTCTGTTCATCATATATGCATAGTCACTTTAACCATACCTACATGTACATACTACCTCAATAAGCCAGACTAACCGATGTCTGTATATAGCCTTGCTACTGTTATTTTCAAATGTCTTTTTACTGTTGTTTTATTTCTTTACACACACACACCTTTTTTTCGCACTATTGGTTAGAGCATGTAAGTAAGCATTTCACTGTAAGGTCTACACCTGTTGTATTTGGCGCACGTCACAAATAAACCTTGATTTGATTTGGAGTGCTGCATCAGATAACCTGGCCTCCACAATCACCCGACCTCAACCCAATTAAGATGGTGTGGGATGAGATGGACCACAGATTGAAGGAAAAGCAGCCAACAAGTGCTCAGCATATGTGGGAACTCCTTCAAGAATGTTGGGAAAGCATTCCAGGTGAAGCTGGTTAAGATAATGCCAAAAGTGTGCAAAGCTGTCATCAAGGCAAAGGGTGGCTACTTTGAAGAATTTAAAATATATTTAGATTTGTTTTACACTTTTTTGCTTACTACATGATTCCATATCAAATCAAATTGTATTTGTCACATGTGCGGAACCGTGAAATGCTTACTTTACAAGCCCTTAACCAACAATGCAGTTCAAGTTAAGAAAATATTTACTAAATAAACTAAAGTAAAAAATAAAAAGTAATAATAAAATAGCAATAACGAGACTATATACAGGGGCTAACGGCACTGAGTCAAAGTGCAGGGGTACAGGTTAGTCGAGGTAATTTGTACTTGTAGGTATGGGTAAAGGTGGGGTGGTGTGAATGTAAATAGTCCGGTGGCCATTTGATTAATTGTTTAGCAGTCTTATGGCTTGGGGGTAGAAGCTGTTAAGGAGCCCTTTGTTCCTACACTTGGCACTCCGGTACCGCTTGCCGTGGTGTAGCAGAAAGAACAGTCTATGACTGGAAGCTTTGACAAAAACATTTTCTCTGACACAGCCTAGTATACAGGTCCTGGATGGCAGGAAGCTTGGCCCCAGTGATGTAGTGGGCCATACGCACTACCCTCTGTAGCACCTTGCGGTTAGATGCCGAGCAGTTGCCATAACAGGCGGTGATGCAACGGTCAGGATGCTCTCGATGGTGCCGCTGTAGAACTTTGAGGATCTGGAGACCCATGGCAAATCTTTTCAGTCTCTTGAGGGGGAAAAGGTGTGTCTAGCCTTTTCTGCCTGCCTTTTCCTGTAGTCCACAATCAGCTCCTTTGTCTTGCTCACATTGAGGGAGAGGTTGTTGTCCTGGCACTACACTGCCAGGTCTCTGACCTCCTCCCTATAAGCTATCTCACCGCTGTCGGTGATCAGGCCTACTACTGTGTCGTCAGCAAACGTAATGTTGGAGTCGTGTTTGGCCACACAGTCGTGGGTGAACAGAGAGTACAGGAGGGAACTAAGCACGCACCTATGAGGGGCCCCAGTGCTGAGGATCAGCATGGCAGATGACTTGTTGCTACTAACCCTCAACACCTGGGGGAGGCCCGTCAGGTAGTCCAGGATGCATTTGCAGAGGGAGGTGTTTAGTCCCAGGATCCTTAGCTTAGTGATGAGCTTTGTGGGCACTATGGTGTTGAACGCTGAGCTGCAGTCAATGAACAGCATTCTCACATTGGTGTTCCTTTTGTCCAGGTGGGAAAGGGCAGTGTGGAGTGCGATTCAGATTGTGTCGTCTGTGGATCTGTTGGGGCGGTATGAGAATTGGAGTGAATCTCGGGTTTCTGGGATGATGGTGTTGATGTGAGCCATGACCAGCCTTTCAAAGCACTTCATGGCTACCGACGTGAGTGCTACGGGGCGGTAATCATTTAGGCAGGTTACCTTCGGCACAGGGTGGTCTGCTTGAAACATGTTGGTATTCCAGACTCGGTCAGGGACAGGTTGAAAATGTCAGTGAAGACACTTGCCAGTTGGTCAGCGCATGCTCAGAGAACACGTCCTGGTAATCCGTCTGGCCCTGCGGCCTTGTGAATGCTGACCTGTTTAAAAGGTCTAATTCACATCGGCTACAGAGTGTGATAACACAGTCATCCGGAACAGCTGATGCTCTCATGCATGCTTCAGTGTTGCTTGCCTCGAAGCGAGAATATCAGTTACTTAGCTCGTCTGGTAGGCTTGTGTCACTGGGAAGCTTGCGGCTGTACTTCCATTTGTCGTCCGTAATAGTTTGCAAGCCCTGCCACATTCCACGAGCGTCGGAGCCGGTGTAGTACAATTCAATAACCCTGTAGTGACGCTTTGCCTGTTTGATGGTTCCTCTGAGGGCTTACCAGGATTTCTTATGAGCATCCGGGTTAGAATCCCGCTCCTTGAAAGCGGCAGCTCTACCCTTTAGCTCAGTGCGGATGTTGCCTGTAATCCATGGCTTCTGGTTGGGGTATGTGCGGTCACTGTAGGGATGACGTCATCAATGTACTTATTGATGAAGCCAGTGACTGATGTGGTGTACTCCTCAATGCCATCGGAAGTATCCCGGAACATATTCCAGTCTGTGTTAGCAAAACAGTCCTGTACCTTAGCATCTGCATCCTCTGACCACTTCCTTATTGAGCGAGTCAATGGTACTTCCTGCTTTAGTTTTTGCTTGTAAGCAGAAAGCAGGAGGATAGAGTTACGGTCAGATTTGCCTTCCCTGTAGCTCAGTTGGTAGAGCATGGTGTTTGCAACGCCAGGGTTGTGGGTTCGATTCCCACGGGGGGCCAGTACGGAAAAGAAATATATATTTAAAAAAAATTAAAAAATGTATGCATTCACTACTGTAAGTCGCTCTGGATAAGAGCGTCTGCTAAATGACTAAAATGTAAAAATGTAAATGTAATTTGCCAAATGGAAGGCGGGCATTGTATGAGTCTCTGTGTGTGGATTTAAGGTGGTCTAGAGTTTTTTCCCTCTGGTTGCACATTTAACATGCTGGTAGAAAGTTTCCATGCATTAACATCCCCGGCCACTAGAAGCACCGCCTCTGGATGAGCATTTCTTGTTTGCTTATGGCCCTATACAGCTTGTTGAGTGCCGTCTTAGTGCCAGCATCGGATTGTTGTGGTAAACAGACAGCTACGAAAAATATAGATGAAAAGTCTTGGTAAATAGTGTGGTCTACAGCTATCAGGAGATACTCTACCTCAGGCGAGCAAAACCTTAATATTAGATTTTGTGCACCAGCTATTATTAACAAACAGACAGACTGCCACCCCTTGTCTTAACGGACGCAGCTGTTCCATCTTGCAGAAGGAATGAAAACCCTGCCAACTGTATGTTATCCATGTCGTCATTCAGCCACAACTCTGTGAAACATAATATATTACAGTTTTGAATGTCCCGTTGGTAAGATATCCTTGATCAGAGCTCATCCATTTTGTTATCCAATGATTGCACGTTGGCTAATAGGACTGATGGTAGAGGGGGTCTACGCACTCGCCTACAAATTCTCAGAAGGCAGCCCAACCTCCGACCCCTTTTCTCCGTCTTTTCTTCACGCAAATGATGGGGATTTGGGCCCGTTCCCGAGAAAGCAGTATATCCTTCGCGTCGGACTCGTTAAAGAAAAAATCTTCGTCCAGTTCGAGGTGAGTAATCACAAAAGTTATTTTCGGTCATAAGTGACGGAAGCAGCAACATTATGTACAAAATAAGTAAAAAAATAAGTTACAAACAACGCGAAAAAACAAACAAATTGCACAGTAATGGTGGTTTACTGGTAAACTTAGAACATTTCCAGTAATATACCCTCCCTTTGCAACCCTAGTCACAACTACTACTGAAGAGCACTAGAAATAGGGAGGGGTAGCCCAAAAACTGGGAAATCTACATATAGTAGAGCAAAAATTATGATGAGCTTCGGCGAAGGATACCCGCTGCATTGCGGCGAGAGGCTTATCGCATGCACAGGATAGCAGCGTGTGTGACCCCCATCTGCTAGCTCACCACTTTGTGGTTTGGACCAAAAATCACAGCCTCCCTTCATTTCCATCTTCGCACTAGCTCAGCTTACTGTCAGAGCAACGTGCTACCTGTCAACATGCCTGGCGAAGTCTGTGTGGTCTGGGCCTTGCTGCAACATTGAACAGAGGCCCTAGGGGTGAACGAATGGTGTGTAGGTGAACATTGTTCCTGAGCACTGTCTCAAGATCAGTTTTCCTTTCATTTTTTAGTGTCTATCGGTTTTCAACCTCTTTTTGGTGGAGAAGTTAGGCCCACCTTAAACATGTCACCTGTATCTATAAGTCTAAGTAGTAATCTTGACTGGGCAGCACAGTTTAGAATAGAATGGACCACAGACAATGGAGAAAACAACTGTACTTGTGTCGAAAAACTCGAATAGGGATTCACACTGCCAAAACAGTGCCTGCCTACAATTTTTTATAGTTTTCTTTTGGTTGTCCAGTTATTAGGTCTACCTTCGAGAATGTCAGATATCCAACACAGTAGCTTGTTAAAATGGTTAGCATGAAATTAGAACAAAACATTTCAAAGATTCACTCTAACCTTGAAGTTTAAAACAAGTTAAAGGGTGTCTCACCTGTCTGCCACTGGCTTGGCGATGGCTTCAAATATGTCCTCTTGCTTGACTGTTTGATCAAACACCTCTTGGAACCTGAAGGGAAGTGGGAAAATAAAGGACTTTCCACACACTGCACTTTAAATAGAGGAGAAATCATTACTTCTATGCACAGCAGAAAATTAACACTTTGGACCGGGGTTACAGCCTCGACTGAAAATAATGTTCGGTAGAGATTCTCCTCTAAGCATGCTTTTTAGTCCAAATGTAGGCCAATACAAAGGACAAGCAAAAAAAGGATTTTGAGATGAATATTTGAGAGGAATATCTTATTAAATAAACCCAAAAACGTGGACTGAAGAACGTACTCCTTAAAGGGGCAATCGGTCACCCGCCACTGATTTGGTAAACAGCTGAGGGATGGGGATAGAGAAATGTAACCACTCTAAAATTCATAGACAGAGCTATGAATGCAAGAACTGACCATCCATGAGATCAAAATTATAGATATAATCATGATTTGAGGTCATACAGTTGAACTAAGCTTAAGGTACTCAACATTACTTAAAGTATGTGGACACATGCTCATAGAACATCTCATTCCAGAATCATGGGCATTAATATGGAGTTGGTTCCCCTGTTGCTGCTATAACAGCCTCTACTCATCTGGGAAGGCTTTCCATGAGATGTTGGAAAATTTCTGTTGGGACTTGCTTCCATTCAGCCACAAGGGCATTAGTGGGGTCAGGCACTGATGTTAGGCCTGGCTCGCAGTCGGCGTTCGAATTCATCCCAAGGTGTTCAATGGGGTTGAGGTCAGGGCTCTGTGCAGGCCAGTCAAGTTCTTCCACACCGATCTTGACAAACAATTTCTGTATGGACCTTGCTTTGTGCACGGGGGCATTGTCATGCTGATATTGGAAAGGGCCTTCCCCAAACTGTTGCCACAAAGTTGGAAGCACAGAATATCATTGTATGCTGTAGCAATAATATTTCCTTTCACTGGAACTAAGGAGCCAAGCTCAAACCATGAAAAACAGCCCCAGACCATTGTTCCTCCTCTACCAAACTTTACAGTTGGCACTATGCAATCGGGCAGGTAGCGTTTTCCTGGCATCTGCCATACCCAGATTCCTCCGTCAGACTGTCAGACGGTGAAGCGTGATTCATCACTCCAGAGAACGCGTTTCCACTGCTCCAGAGTCCAATGGCGGCAAGCTTTACACCACTCCAGCCGACGCTTGGCATTGAGCATGGTGATCTTAGGCTTGTGTGGGTCTCCTCGGACTTGGAAACCCATTTCATGAAGCTCCCGACGAACAGTTCTTGTGCTCATGTTGCTTCCAGAGGCAGTTTGGAACTCGGTAGTGAGTGTTACAACCGAGGACAACAATTTTTACACACTACGCGCTTCAACACTCGGCGGTCCCATTTTATTTTTATTTTATTTCACCTTTATTTAACCAGGTAGGCTAGTTGAGAACAAGTTCTCATTTACAACTGCGACCTGGCCAAGATAAAGCAAAGCAGTTCGACACATGCAACAACACAGAGTTACACATGGAATAAACAAACATACAGTCAATAAATACAATAGAGAAAGTTTATATACAGTGTGTGCAAATGAGGTAGGATAAGGGGGGTGAGGCAATAAATAGGCATAGTGGAGAATTTTTTACAGTATGGCAAATTAAACACTGGGGTGATAGATGTGCAGAAGATGAGTGTGCAAGTAGCGTTCTGTGACCTTGTGTGGGGCTACCACTTCGCGACTGAGCTGTTGTTGTTCCTAGATGTTTCCACTTCACAAAAACAGCACTTACAGTTTACCAGGGCATCTCTAGCAGGTCTGAAATTTGACCAACTGACTTGTTGGAAAGGTGGCATCCTATGACTGTGCCACATTGAAAGTCACTGTAAGGCCATTCTACTGTCAATGTTTGTCTATGGAGATTGCATGGCTGTGTGCAAAATTGTATACACCTGTCAGCAACAGGTCTGGCTGAAATAGCCGAATCCACTAATTTGAAGGGGTGTCCACATACTTTTCTTTATACAGTGTATTTATAAGTTATATTATTCAAGAATAAACATATTACGTATATAAAAGTCCCAAAATCATTGTAGAAATCTCATTTACCCCTTTAAATTATTTTCCAAACTGTGGGAATAGTTAGGCTAAGTCATCTTCAAAGCCTGCCACACCCCAAATAATGTCCCTGGGAAGACGGGAAAGATCTATCAGGAGCAGTCCGCCCCGAATGCTCTTCTATGTGGGATTTTATTCCAACAGGCGCAAGGGAACTTTCGCAATCTATTAAAAGGCTGTTGTGGTTAAGAGGCCTCTCAATAGCCACGGCTGACTACAGAACTGTGAATTGAGGGCTTGGAAGCGTGGCATGAAGGGCTCTGCCCTGTATTATAAGGACAGCAGCCTTCACCGCCACAATGAATCAGACATTGTATCTTTGCCATTACGTAGGCCTATGTGAAAAGAGAAGTATGTCTATGCTTTTGTTGCCTGTTACACACACTAAATTATTCCGCTGCTCTGTCGTTCACTACATACTTTAATCTGAGACTGTCATCATTGAAGTTGTTTGTGGTGACGAGGGGCGTTTTACAAAACAAAGTAATTTGCAATTGGTTAGAGACGACCCAATCAGAGTATCAAAGCCAATGTTCAAAGCCAAACCATTGTTTTCTGGACCAATCTGACGGACTATAAATATATTTTTTTGCATTCGGTGAAGGGTCGTGGGAGGTACTCAGATCCAGACTCATTGCGAAGAAGAAAGTAACATCCGTGTTCGTGGCGTAACGTTTGGCCAGACCAAGGAGTCTTGGTAGCCGGGCAAATGCTTTTGCACAGACACTTTGCCCTTATGTAGTTCTGTGGATATCCCGCTAACAACCAGAAGGAATTGATGAGCAACTGCTATTTAGAAATAGGCTTAAACGCAGGGGTAGGGTTAGAGCTAGTGGTTAAATCCTTCCCAGCATGACCATACAGTGACAACCATTTACCAGTGTCGGCTAAAGTGCATTTTCATTCAACTTAAGAGCATGTCGCTGTGGTAGAAAATGTGTTGAAAGTCATAACCTAAGCCCCTACACCTGAGCCGTTAGGTTCTAAGCCTAATGACAATAGAAATACCATGATCCATGATGCATGTGATGTGTGTTCGCGCCGATGCTCACCTGAACTTGTAGGTCTCCTTCTTGTTGTTTATGAAGCCGTCAGCCAGGTCCTTGGGTACCAGGAACTCCAGTATGGAACCCGCCGGCTCCTCATTGTCCACACAGTATACCTGAAAGAAGAACAGTGTTAGCTTGTTATTCTTGCGTTGCCAGACATCATTACTTATTGTAGCTAGGCCTAAACAGTTGTTTGCAAGGCTAGCTTGTTAACAATAGACATAGGGCTATTTCAGAGAATAGAAATGCATTGTGGTCACACAGTGCTTGGCCCCACATGCAGTGTAGACTCAAATGATGACAAAAACAAACAATGGAAAAGTTTTGGTTAAGGCGGTTGTACTAAACTCATGAGGCATTTATAAATTACGGGGGGGGGTGATTCAATGTACAATTGTGAGTCAATTGTGAGTTCGCTCAATATTTTATATAGCTGAACCAACACAGGCCTCATTCTTAAGTTAAATTATATGTTCAATCAACTTGTTCAATCAACAATCAACTGAATTTTAGGTTGAGTGAACTTGAGAATGTATTGGATCTTGTTTGCATATTTCCCAGTGTGCCTTGCCTTTCGAGTGAATTATTACCATCCATAACTGTATTGTTAGCAACAGAGACATGGTTGGTGTATTCAATGGCTTTTCAGTCCTGTAGCCTTCACCAAGTGAGTCTCTACATTACCATTAGGCAATTATTTTAAGGCCTAGTTACACCCTAATGCAGTGGTCTGAAACTCTTGGTTTACAGGCCACATCAAGCCTGCAAGTCACATTTTGGTAGCATGCAACGTAATGTGTAATTCCTATTGGAATCCAGCCAGAGTGAGGATATCCAACAATTGGAAATATAATCACATTTATTGAGACTGCTGGGTCAGGAAATATTTATTATTGAGACTACCTAGGCCTAAATCATATACAGAAAGTACTCACACCACTTGTATTTTTCCACATTTTGTTGAGTTAGAGACAGAATTTGAAATTGTCACGTCCTGACCAGTAAAGGGGTCATTTGTAATTGTAGTATGGTCAGGGCGTGGCAGGGGGTGTTTGTTTTGTGTGTTTTGGGGGTTTTGGTTCTAGGGGATTTTGGTTCTAGTTTTCTATTTCTATGTTTCTTTTTCTATGTGTGGCCAGGTATGGCTTCCAATCAGACGCAGGTGTCTTTCATTCTCTCTGATTGGAAGCCATACTTAGGCAGCCTGTTTTTCCTGTGTTTTTGTGGGTGGTTTTTTCTGTATAGCCTGTGTGCCTTATGGAACTGTTTCATCATCTGTTTATTTTGTTTTGAGTGTTCTTTCAAATAAAGAAGAATGATGAGCACTATACCCGCTGCGCCTTGGTCTGTCCTTTACGACACGCATGACAGAACCACCCACCAAAGAAGGACCAAGCAGCGGAGGAAGGAGCAGCAGGATAAGTTTTTGGAGTCATGGAAGTGGGAGGAGATCCTCGATGGCAAGGGTCCATGGAGCTAGGCTGGGGAGTACCAGTGCCCGAAGGCGGAGCTGGAGGAAGCAAAGAGGGAACGACGGAGGTATGAGGTGTTGTATCCTCCTATTCAGGAGGTGGAGAGGCAGCCCCCAAAAATGTATTGGGGGGGGCATAAGGGGAGGGAGCCGTGGAGCAAACCGGAGCTGAGAAAGGAGTCGAGCGCCGAGCTTGACGCGAGATTCCGGAAGGAGGTACTGGCAGAGAGGGCACGACTGAGCTGGTGTGCAGAGGGGCGAGCGATGCATTACGGCATGGGTGTCAAACTCTGGCCCGCGGGGTAATTATATTTGGCCCGCGAGACAATACCAAATTACAACTAGAGCTGGCCCGCCGGTATTATACAGCGCATTCACCGCTAATACTACGAATCCCATAATGCTCTGCTGTTGTTTTCGTGCGCCAATCAGGACAGGACCCAGAAACGCCCTCTCCTCTGTGACAGTAGTCATAGCAACATAGACGCTACAACTGAATTCTACAGACGAAGAACCGTATGTGACATTTTTCAAAAAAAAGAGATCTACATGAAAAATCATTATTGGACACCCTTTTTCTATAGTGAACCGGTTTCACAAGCTTTTCACGCGCTAATTAACAATATTTTTACATTTAAAGATAGGCTCTCGTGGAATAACCGTTTATGTGAACCACTCAGAATGGACGGACAAGCGCACAACTTTTCTGTTGCTGATGAAAATCGCCGAAATGTGGGAAAGAAACGTAAAACAAAACTAAAAGAATGGAAAGACAGGCAAAGGAAGATCTTACGGGATGCGGGAAAACCCTATACAAATCGTAAGGGTCAAGAAAAAACTGGGAAAAGCTGTCCAAGAGGTATGTGGAAGAACCGTATATCAAACAATCAAGCTAGCTAGCTATAGAGTACAGTAACTAACATGTATGTTCTGGGTTGTCTCATTTGTAACTATAGAGAAAACATATTAGCTAAAGTTCGTTGGCTACTAATTTATACACTATCGTTACAAATGTTATTGCTAGATTATAGAAGAAACATAGCTAGCTACTTTTTGTCCATCCACCGGATGATTCGACATGGCTACAGTAGCTAGCTAGTTATATGTAACGTTACACTGTATCCTGCAGGGAAGAGCGTGTTCCACGACGTGCAGAAATGATTGTGGAAAGTTGACTGATGAGCGCAAGCTGCATCTGTTCAACAGTTTCTACACTGTCCCATACGAGAAACAACAAGCGTTGATTCTCTCCGGCTTAGAACAGGTTAGAAATAGGACAAAACTCCTATTATAATAGCTATATTGAACACTTGCATAGTTTAACTTTGACAGTAATGATACGTACATTAACGTTAACTCTAAAAGTGCAGTGTTACACAATGGTGCAATACAAACTCATTCTGTGTATAGGTTGGGAGTGTGTGAAAGATGGGGGTCCTGATCAAGCAATACCCTGAATGTGCTACAGTATATGTTTTACTATCAATAAATGTATATGTTCTACAAAGAGAAGAATACCACATCATCTGCAAAATTCTGGGTTTATAGGGACATTTTCAAACAGCAGTCTCAATTTCGGCCAACCCAGGAGTGACACCTGTGGCAAATGTGACACATTCTTCACTAAGATGTCAGCAGCAACATCTGAAGAGGACAAGAGGAAGATAGCAGTTGAAAGTGAGTTGCACCATCGAAAAGCCGAAAAGGCCTACACACAGCTTCAAAGTGACACTGAGTGGGCTAAAGCCAATGCTGACTGCCATGTCATTTCTGTGGATCTATAGGGGGTGATGTACACCCCTAATCTGACCCACTCCAATGTCTACTATCAGCGGCAGCTGTCAAATTTTAACCTTTGCATCCAGGAACTTGGAAAAGAAGATCCTGCATACATGTGTGTTTGGCATGAGGGGATTGCACACCGAGGGTCCATTGAGGTAGCAAGCTGCATATTGAAGTGGGTGAAGACAAAATTCACGCCACTCACCAAACCAGAGGTGCGCAAGTTGATCATCTTCAGTGACAGATGCTGTGGGCAGAATAACAACTGGCGGATGCTCAATCTGATGTCGATGCTCGTCTCTATGGGTTACTTTACCCAAGTTGAGCAGAAGTTCATGGTCTCTGGTCATTCTTTTCTTCCTTGTGATCGATCTTTTGCCACCATCGAGAAGAGGTGCAAGGAGTCAGTCCTTCATACACCTGATGATGTTTCAAAGATGATACTTGAAGCACAACCAGCGAAACCATTCAAGGTGATGAGGATGCAATGTGAAGACTTCAGGCACCTTCCAGATTCTGTCCTCAAGCGACCAGCTGGACTACAGATCACCTCAGTGAGGTGGTTAAAAGTCACAGGTATTGCACAGAAAATAGTTTACTAACATCCCATCAACATGCAAGATGTTGTTCTAACAATAAAATATCCTAATGATTCCCTTTTTTTTATTCATTACAATATACAGTACATCTCTCTGTCACCACATTTAGCATTAACTCTAAGCAGTTAACTTATTTACTGCTGTCACCTCAGTACAGAAGGACATTTCTTGCCTTTAGCATGGGTTTAACGCAATTCAAAACTTAATTGCTGATCATAGTGTTAAACGCAAAGAGAATGGTTTTCTGAACGTTTTGTAATATTGACCTTAGGGACCTGCATAATGGACATGCATATTGGCACATCACATTGATCCATATTTGATATGTACAAGTTGTGCTTCTTTTGATTGAATTAATTTAATTGTATTTCTATTTTTGTAGTTATTCTATGGTATGTTCACATTGAGGGCTTCATTTTAAATGAGACTAAGATTTCATGACTCAACTTTTAAGAAAAGTCATCAGTGCTAAAGTTGATAGACCACCTTTAAATGAACCTCCATACAAATTAATTTACTACATATTGCATTTAAGTTATTTACATGAAGGGCATCTGTACTTGAAAGTACTTAAAACATCATATCAGGTCCTTTTTTAACACATCTTACAAGTGTCATGCAAAATGTCACATATACTGTTCTTCCACAAACTGAAATCATCGCTGGAGATATACTGTTCTTCCACATTCTAAAAATTAAAACAGCAATAAAATAAGTATTTTTTGAAATAACAAAAAAATATCAATTGTTGTTGGAAGATATGAGTATGGTGAATTATTTGTCCACCATAAAACACCTAATGTGGTACACACAATTAATAATATAAAAATAACTAATAATATAAAAATAATATAAAAATAATATAAAAATAACTGATTATCTTAAAATGGAAAAATTGTCACATATGGTTCTTCGTCTGTAGGATTCATGTCAGCGCGCTATCCCTTCCCAAAAATGGCGAAAATGGGCACAAAATGGCGAAAATGGGCACATCAGATTAGATCAGTGTGCAATAATTAACGTTTTCTTTGTGCACTTTTTCTTGCTACAAGGCATGGGCTTGAATGGTTGATTGATTTATTATCATTTTATTTGTAAAATTATTAGCCAGTGGAAAAAGTTTATTTTGGTATTTAAATCAGAAGGCTGCAAATAGAAAAGAGGCATACGATTTTTATTTAAATTTGATTTATTTAATAAATGAATGCCATTGATGTGTTTTTTCATTTGAAATTCGATTTTGCATGTCTCCACTATTAAATTATATATTGTATGGTAATAAGCGATGCTTGTTCCATATTCAATGTTAAAGCAAAACTTGTTTGGGTCCATATTAAAAGGTTCATTTGTTCAATGTTGGCCCGCGACTTTGTTCAAGTTTTACATTTTGGCCCACTGGGTATTTGAGTTTGACACCCCTGCATTACGGGGGGATGTGCACTATCTCGCCCATCCGCACGCACAGTCCGGTGCGGTCGGGACGGGCTCCGCAGCGTTGCCGTGCTAGAGTTGGCACTCAGCCAGGAAGGAGTGTGCCTGCTCAGTGCATCTGGCCGCCAGTGCGTCTCCTCGGCCCAGCTTATCCTGCGCCTGCTCTACGCACGGCAGCCCTCATCCCCCAGCACAGCCCAGCTCGCCCTGTGCCAGCGCTCCGCCCATGCCGGGCTACAGGGACCATCCAGCCAGGACGGAGTGTGCCAGCCCTGAGCTCCAGACCTCCGGTGCGCCTCCACGGCCCAGTGTGCCTCGTGCCTGCTCTGCGCACCCAGTCTCCTGTAAGTCTTCCCAGTCCGGGGAGACCGATCCCAGCTCCACGCAGGAGGGCTCCAGTGACGCTCCCCAGCCAGGAGCCTCCAGCGACGCTCCCCAGCCCGGAGCCTCCAGCGACGCTCCTCAGCCCGGAGCCTCCAGCAACGCTCCTCAGCCCGGAGCCTCCAGAGACGCTCCACAGTCAGGAGCCTCCAGCGACGCTCCCCAGTCAGGAGCCTCCAGCAACGCTCCCCAGTCAGGAGCCTCCAGCGACGCTCCTCAGCCCGGAGCCTCCAGCGACGCTCCTCAGCCCGGAGCCTCCAGCGACGCTCCTCAGCCCGGAGCCTCCAGCGACGCTCCCCAGTCAGGAGCCTCCAGCAACGCCTCTCAGCCCGGGGCCTCCAGCGACGCCTCTCAGCCCAGAGTCTTCGGAACGGGAGCTACGTCCAGAGCCAGAGCCACCTCCGTAGTGGGAGGATTGGCGAAGGGGGGGTGTAGCACAGGAACCGTCGTTGACGGTGGCCACCCTCCCTTCCCTCCCTTTAGGTTTGGGGTTGGTTTTGTGTTTTTTTTTGTTTTGGAGGTGCAGTCGGGGTCTGCACCTTTGGGGGGGGGGGGGGGGGGGGGGTACTGTCACGTCCTGACCAGTAAAGGGGTCATTTGTAATTGTAGCATGGTCAGGGCGTGGCAGGGGGTGTTTGTTTTGGGGGGTTTTGGTTCTAGGGGATTTTGGTTCTAGTTTTCTATTTCTATGTTTCTTTTTCTATGTGTGGCCAGGTATGGCTTCCAATCAGAGGCAGGTGTCTTTTGTTGTCTCTGATTGGAAGCCATACTTAGGCAGCCTGTTTTTCCTGTGTTTTTGTGGGTGGTTATTTTCTGTATAGCCTGTGTGCCTTATGGAACTGTTTCGTCATCTGTTTATTTTGTTTTGAGTGTTCTTTCAAATAAAGAAGAAAGATGAGCACTATACCCGCTGCACCTTGGTCTGTCCTTTACGACGAGCATGACAGAAGTTGACTAAATATAGATTTTTTTTCATTGGCCTACACATAATACCCCATAATGTCAAAGCGGAATTATGTTTTTCAGAATGTTTACAAATTAATAAAAAATGTAAAGATGTAATGTCTTCAGTCAATAATTATTCAACCCCCTTATGGCAAAACGAAAAAAGTACAGGAGTAAAAATGTGCTTAAAAATTCACATAAGTTGCATTGACTCATTCTCTGTACAATAATAGTGTTTAACATTATTTGTTTATGACTACCTCATCTCTGTTGTAGTTACTCCACAAGACTAACCTAATTGACAGAGTGAAAATAAGAAAGTGCGTATAGAATGAAAATATTCCAAAGCATGCATTCTGTTTGCAACAAGGCACTAAAGTAATACTGTAAAAAATGTGGCAAAGTAATTAACTTTTTGTTCTGAATACAAAATGTTATGCTTGGGGCAAATCCAATACATTACTGAAAATTACTCTGGATATTTTCAAGAGTAGTGGTGGCTGCATCATCACCAGAGATGTTCGATCGGGTTTAAGTTCGGGCTCTCGCTGGGCCACTCAAGGACATTCAGAGACTTGTCCCGAACCCACTCCTGCGTTGTCTTGGCTGCGTGCTTCGGGTCATTGTCCTGTTGGAAGGTGAACCTTCACCCCAGTCTGAGGTCTTGAGCAGGTTTTCATCAACGATCTCTCTGTACTTTGCTCCATTTATCTTTCGCTCAAGCTTGACTATTCTCCCAGTACTTGCCGCTGAAAAACATCCCCACAGCATGATGCTGCCACCACGCTTCACCGTAGGAATGGTGCCATGTTTCCTCCAGACGTGACTCTTGGCATTCAGGCCAAAGAGTTCAATCTTGGTTTCATCAGACCAGAGAATCTTGTTTCTCATGGTCTGAGTCTTCAGGTAACTTTTGGCAAACTCCAAGCCGGCTGTCATGTGCCTTTTACTGAGGAGTGGCTTACATCTGGCCAATCTACCATAAAGGCCTGATTGGTGGAGTGCCGCAGAGATGGTTGTCCTTCTGGAAAGTTCTCCCATCTCCACAGAGGAACTCTATAGCTCCGACAGAGTGACCATTGGGTTCTTGGTCACCTCCCTGACCAAGGCCCTTCTCCCCCGATTGCTCAGTTTGGCCGGGAGGCCAGGTCTAGGAAGTCTTGGTGGTTCCAAACTTCTTCCATTTAAGAATGATGGAGGCCACTGTATTCTTGGAGTCCTTCAATGCTGCAAAATGTTTTGGTACCCTTCCCCAGATCTGTGCCTTGACACAATCCTGTCTCTGAGCTCTACAGACAATTCCTTCGACCTCATGGTATGGTTTTTGCTATGACATGCACTGTCAACTGTGGGACCTTTTACAGACAGTTGTGTGCCTTTCTAAATCATGTCCAATCAAATTAATTTACCACAGTTAGAAACATCTCAAGGATGATCAATGGAAACAGGATGCACCTGAGCTCAATTTCAAGTCTCATAGCAATGGTCTGAATACTTATGTAAATAAGGTATATCGGTCTTCTATTTTTGTATACATTTGGTAACATTTCTAAAAATCTGTTTTTGATTTGGGGTATTGTGTGTAGATTGTTCTATTTAATCAATTTTAGAATAAGGCTGTAACGTAACAAATATGGGAAAAGTCAAGGGGTCTGAATACTTTCCGAAAGGCACTGTATGTCACCTTCTGTCATAAACATGTTTTCCCATCTCAAGAGGTTAAAAGGGGACACTTAAAGTGAAAGGGTTGATGACTTATTCTTAAAATCAGCCATAACTCCTCTTGTGACAGGGCGAATGGAAGCTTGTTGTGTGGAACATGGAAAGGTAATCGAATGCAAGCTTAACAAAATACCAAAATTTAACTTGTTATCAATTTCTAGCCTATCTAGGCCTATCTATAGGTGGCAGGGTTGGCGTGTTATGTTTTCCACCACAAAAACACCAGAAAATATCCAGAGTAGAACCAGCTCACCTGCTTTTATGATTTGACTACAGATGTTCAATGTTTCTTTAGAAAATAATTGTATAGATTTACCAAATTAAAACCAGATGTCAGTTCTCATTACAGGCTTGCCCTTTATACCTGAGGGACAAATGTAAATTAATCACTAATCAACAAAATAGGCCTAGCTAACTAGTCCATTACAATGATGGTGTCACGCCCTGACCTGAGAGAGCCTTTTTTATGTCTCTATTTAGGTTTGGTCAGGGTGTGATTTGGGTGGGAATTCTATGTCCTTTTTTCTATGCTTTGTATTTCTTTGTTTTGGCCTGGTATGGCTCTCAATCAGGGACAGCTGTACATCGTTGTCGCTGATTGGGAGTTATACTTAGGCAGCCTGTTTTTCTTTGGGGTTTGTGGGTAGTTAATTTCTGTTTAGTGTTTTGCACCTGACAGAACTGTTTGGCTGTCGGTTTCTTTTTTCTTTTTTTTTTAAAAGTGTTCTATCTTTAATAAATTCATAATGAGCACTAACCACGCTGCGCTTTGGTCCCCTTCTTCTACAGACAACAACCGTTACAGAACTACTCACCAACAGAAGACCAAGTAGCGTGGTTTGGAGCATCGGGGGGAAGGATGTACATGGGAGTTGGAACGTCAACTCTGGGAGGACAAGCGAAGGGAGCTATGGGAACCTGAGAGGCAGCCTCAAAATAAATTTTTTGGGGGGGCACACGGTTAGTTCGGCAGGGCCAGGGTTGAGCCCTAAGCCAACTCCCCGTGCTTACCAGAGGCAGCGTGGTACTGGTCAGGCCCCGTGCTATGGGGTGACGTGCACGGTGTCGAGGCCGAGTATCCACAGGCCGGTGTGCTCGGTGCCAGCGTCCTGCATTTGCCGGGGGGAAGTGGGCCCCCAGCCAGTATGGGCGGTGCCAGTCCTGCGCTCGAGACCGCCAGTGCGCCTCTACGGTCCAGTGTATCCTGCTCCCCGCACTAGCCCTGAGGTGCGTGTCTTCAGTCTGGCGCCTCCAAAGCCAGCACCATGCACTAGGCTTCCAGTGCGTCAGCCCAGTCCAGTACGTCCTGTTCCCGCTCCTCGCACTAGCCTTGAAGTGCGTGTCTCCAGTCTGGTACCTCCAGTACCAGCCCCACGCACCAGGCCTCCAGTGCGTCAGCCCAGTCTAGTACGTACTGTTCCCGCTCCTCGCACTAGCCTTGGGGTGCGTGTCTCCAGTCTGGTACCTACACTATCAGCCCCACGTACCAGGCGTCCAGAGTGTCCGGCGACAGTGCCTCGTCCAGAGTGTCCGGCGACAGTGCCTCGTCCAGAGTGTCTGGCGACAGTGCCTCGTCCAGAGTGTCCGGCGACAGTGCCTCGTCCAGAGTGTCCGGCGACAGTGCCTCGTCCAGAGTGTCCGGCGACAGTGCCTCGTCCAGAGTGTCCGGCGACAGTGCCTCGTCCATAGTGTCCGGCGACAGTGCCTCGTCCAGAGTGTCCGGCGACAGTGCCTCGTCCAGAGTGTCCGGCGACACTGCCTCGTCCAGAGTGTCCGGCGACAGTGCCTCGTCCAGAGTGTCCGGCGGCAGTGCCTCGTCCAGAGGGTCCGGCGACAGTGCCTCGTCCAGAGTGTCCCGGCGACAGTGCCTCGTCCAGAGTGTCCGGCGACAGTGCCCTGTCCAGAGCTTCCGGCGACAATGCCCCGTAGAGAGACGGCCCACAGTCCGGAACCGAGAGAGACGCCCTTCAGTCCGGAGCTCCCAGAGTCGCCCTACAGTCCGGAGCTCCCAGAGTCGCCCTACAGTCCGGAGCTCCCAGAGTCGCCCGCCTGTCCTCCGGCGCAGCCAGAGTCGCCCGCCTGTCCTCCGGCGCAGCCAGAGTCGCCCGCCTGTCCTCCGGCGCAGCCAGAGTCGCCCGCCTGTCCTCCGGCGCAGCCAGAGTCGCCCTCCAGTCCGGGGCCCGCAGCGAGGGACCCCGCTCTAGAGGCGCCACCTAAGTGGGGTGAGCCAGTGGTGGAGCGGGGTCTGCGTCCCGCTCCAGAGCCGCCACCGCGGAGAAATGCCCACCCAGACCCTCCCCTATAGGTTAAGGTTTTGCGGCCGGAGTCCGCACCTTTGGGGAGGGGGTACTGTCACGCCCTGACCTGAGAGAGCCTTTTTTATGTCTCTATTTAGGTTTGGTCAGGGTGTGATTTGGGTGGGCATTCTATGTCCTTTTTTCTATGCTTTGTATTTCTTTGTTTTGGCCTGGTATGGCTCTCAATCAATCGTTGTCGTTGATTGGGAGTCATACTTAGGCAGCCTGTTTTCCTTTGGGGTTTGTGGGTAGTTAATTTCTGTTTAGTGTTTTGCACCTGACAGAACTGTTTGGCTGTCGGTTTCTTTTTTTTTTTTTAAGTGTTCTATCTTTAATAAATTAATGATGAGCACTAACCACGCTGCGCTTTGGTCCCCTTCTTCTACAGACGACAAGCGTTACAGATGGTGAAAATGTAGGGTTAAGTGGGTTAAAATTTCCTAGAATTTGGACACAAACATGGGACATACCAGAATTAGGATGTAAAGAGAAAACGAATAGGCCTAGCTAACTTATTGGAATGAAAACACACTTCTATTCAAAGTATTTTATCAAAATATACACACACACAAAGTCTAAAGGACATAAAAGGCACTCTCGTGATTAAGGAAGAACACTGATGGGGAAGACCATTGAATACTCAAATCCAGGCAAGGTTTGTTGTGTGGTTGAGGTTTGATGGCCTACTCAATGCGCAGCGCACAATACCGTGGGTAGTTGCAATAATAGGCTAAATGGTACTAGCTACAGGCCTAGGTCGACAGTCTCTAGACTTTTAGAGAGATTAGCCTAACCCTGAGCTGAAGGCCTACCTTTTAGGCTACACCCATACCGTACTATACCATAGAACAGGACAGTGTGGTCATAGCTACAAAGAGGGCAGAATTGTTGTATGAGCCAAGGGCTGCATTCCAAACACTTAACAGACACACCCTCTCCCCTCAAACTAAGTGGACACTTCTGATGACCTATCATGACATCTGATGAGTTTACACTTGCAGGGCAAAGGCCGAGGGAGGAAGGAATTCATTTTAAATGGACCGCCCTTGCCCGGAAATTCGTCACTCGTTCATGACAATAGTATTTTCAGCCACCGGTAGCTTGTGGGTGCTTTATACGCGCTACAGTCAATTATGATTGCATGTCTACTTATATAAACTATATCATTATTAATAGAAGCCTACTGTATGATAGCTAGCAAATTCATTGTCTAACTAACATTAGCCTGCCTAGCTACTTCTGAAGAAGGAACATGTTTTATTTCTACAATTTCCAAAAGCTAGCGAAACAAAAACATCAATACTTTTACGAGACGTGTTTGTGCATTAGTAGCACAATTTCTAACTTATTTAAATTTGTTTTTACTTACACTTGTATGTTGACTCCATATTGCCGTTTTAAGTTTTGGCGGACTTTACTTAGCGGACGTACACTCATCGTGAATTGAATTATGGGGCGTTTCAGGCCCCGAAGTGAACAGAACTGTACACTGGAAAACTCCATAAAAACATTAGGGCTAAGGGGCTTACGTTGCAAACTTCCCTTACCTGGCTAATCTTTTGAACCAACGAAAAATATAGCCGGGGGGATTCCCCCGGGCCCAAGGCGAGGGTAAGTGGACGAGGGTGTGTCTTTTATGAGTTTGAAAGGCAGCCAAGGAATCATCATGAAATAAGGCCAGGAGGGTTGGACATTAAATAATAATGGGAGAAATATAGCTATAAAGTTACACACTTGTCAATCACAAATGATTGACAACAACAAGCATTCCAGGTAGCCATGTGGCTCGGCCTACTACTATCGAGCTCTAGGGTTGCGGTCCAAACACTTAACAGACACACCCTATTAGTGATGGGTCATTCGCGAACGAGTCGGCTCTAAGAACCTGCTCTTGTAGGTGAACGTTGGGAGCCGGCTTGCATATCAGAAAAGCCGAATCTATTTATAAAAAAATTAAGATATCAAAACATTTAAATGAATAAAATTAAATAATTCAAAGAACAGAAAAATAAATAAAATAATATAGGCCTAAATGCTCAAGCGCATACACATTCGTTCTGACTGTCGGCTCAGACTAACACCCTCACCTGTTGTTTCTGTAAATCAAACGCGATGTGTCAACCAATTTTATTTTGCCTTTATTTAACCAGGTAGGCTAGTTGAGAACAAATTCTCATTTGCAACTGCGACCTGGCCAAGATAAAGCATAGCAATTCGACACATACAACAATACAGAGTTACACATGGAATAAACAAAACATACAGTCAATAATACAAAAAGTGTATATACAGTGAGTGCAAATGAGGTAAGTTAAGGCTATAAATAGGCCATGGCGGCGAAGTAATTACAATATAGCAATTAAACACTGGAATGGTAGATGTGCAGAAGATGAATGTGCAGGTCGAGATACTGAGGTGCAAAGGAGCAAGATAAATAAATACTGTATGGGGATGAGGTAGATAGATAGATGGGCTGTGCGTGAGGGAGTGCCGAGCCAACTCACTCACAGTCACACACTTAGCAGCCGAGGAGAGAGAGGAAGGACAGCTGTGAAAACAACAGCTGGAAAATGTGTCGTAAGCATAGTAGCATTTGGATGCATTTTATTAAGTAGACAATGTTAGAGCACAGTGTGGAATTTTCTAAAACAAAATCTCATATAAAGCCGGTTCTACGCACAACCTACACCGGCATATGCGAACTGTGCACACAACTGTGAAGCTAGCTGTAGCAGAGCTTTGAGAAACTAGCGGCCTGCTAGTGATAGTGGTGGAGCCAGCACCTCCGTAGGCCTACTTGACTGAGGGGATACTCCGCGACCCACAGGAACGCAGTCTTCGATGGACCAGTTTATGCCAAAGTCCATGTCTGTAGTAAAACAAGGCCAAATTGATATTGCATTGGCTAAAATGATTGCCACCGAGTTACATCCATTTTCGATCGTGGAGGACAGAGGTTTTAGTAATTATAGCAATAGTCTAAATCCAATGAACACAATTCCAAGCAGGAAAACCCTTTCAACAGCACTTATTCCACAACTGTACGAGAGCACACAGGCTTCAGTGCGGGAAAGAGACCAAAAAGCTACTGCAGTTTGCCTTACCACTGACTGCTGGGTAACCACTTCTTACATGTCGGTTACATGTCACTTCATTGAAGATTTTTCGATGTCTAGCTGTCTTCTGGACTGCTTTGAGTTCAGCGACAGACACACCTCAGAGAACTTGGCAGAGGAACTGTTGAGAGTGGCCAGAGAATGGCAAGTAGGTTGAAAAGTGATCTGAAAAGCGACAATGCAGCTAACATAACCAAAGCCATGAAAATGTTAAAATGGACCCATCATCCAGGTCTTGCCCACACAATCAACCTGATTGTAAGAGATGCTCTGAAGGTGATGAAGCCCACTGTGGACAAAGTGAAAGCAGCTGTGGAATACTTCCACAGGAGCACAGTAGGTGCTGAAAAACTAAAAAGTCTACACAATGCCAGATGGGAATGCCTGAGCTGAGGACTAAACAAGACTGCACTACAAGGTGGTATTCAACATTTTATATGTTGAAGCGTTTTCTTGAGTCAAAGGATGCCATCATCTCTACCCTGGCCATTGTCAATGCACCTGTTGATGCTCTGACCCAAGAGGAATGTGAGGTGGTGGAGGAGGTGTGCAGAGTCCTGGAACCCTTTGAGCAGGTCACTGTGGAGATCAGTGGGGAGTAGTAAGCAGTTATTACTACATCATTATTTAATCCAGTATTTTATATGTATACGAGCAGTAGATGAGAATGTAGTATCAGTAGACAAAACATGAACCTGAACTAATAAGTTACTGCTCTCTCTTTTCAGCTATGTGACAGCCTCAAAAATGATACTCCTGTGTAAGGGTCTGCAGCGAATCACAGCCAGCCACCAGAGAGAAGCAGATGTAACCACAGGACATGTGACAGAGTTGATGGACACCCTATGTTCATCAATGGACAGAAAGTGCCACAGAATGGAATATAATCACGTGCTATCAGAAACCGCTGCACTTGACCCCAGGTTTAAGAAGTTAGCCTTCAGTGATGCCAGAGCGATTGATGAGGCTCTTCAAAGAATAACCTCAGCAGCAGGGAGGTTCAGCCCCAGCAGTCAGCTGGCTCAGGCACTAGGGCAACAGGAAGAAGAGGGATCAGATGGAGCAGAAGCACCAGCAGTAGTGCCACAAACGTCTGCTGTTTGGGTGCTGTTTGACGAGAGAGCAACTGGGGATGCAGCAAGAAGGAATCCCTCAGCAGATGCCATAATGGAGGTCTGATCCTATTTGGAGCCCCTCCTCCAAAGATCTGCAGATCCTCTGAGCTGGTGGAAGAACAAGGCCTCTGTCTACCCACGGCTTACTAAAGTCATGAAAGGGAGACTGCATAGTGGCCACATCCAATCCCTCTGAGAGGGTCTTCTCGAAAAGAGGACAAATAATTACTAAGAGAAGAAACTGCATCAGCCCCTTCGAAAGTGAGGCAGCTTGTATTTCTGAATGCAAATCTCTCATAAAAGCAAAATATGGTCAACATTGCTGTGTGCTGCTGGTTATAACATGGCAATAAAGAAGAGAGAGAAAAGAGGGGGCAGTTTAATGTTTTAAGTGGGATGCTGCAGTTTTGCACATTGTTATTTATTTTTCTTTGATATGGTGCAATATTCTATTATGCTGTTCAGACTATAATCGCTTTGAATGGTTGGATTTATATGCATTTTGTTTATATACATTAAAAAGTTATACTTTAAATGCAAATGTTTAATAGCATTCTTTTTCATAACAAACCAATGCATTTTTAAATAAGGTAGAGTATGATTTCATTTAATATTTTAATTGGAATTGTTTTAACACCAATCATAGTCAAACTATCGCAAACCAATTTTTTTAAAGAGCCGTTTGGGAGCCAAAATAGCCGGCTCTTTTTGGTGAGCTGAGTTGAACGAGCCGGCTCACTGAAACGATCCGGCTCACTGAAAAGAGCCGGAATGCCCATCACTACACCCTATCCCCTCAGCCCTTAAATTAAATGGACACTTCTGATAACGTTTCATGATGTCTGGCGAGTATACACACTTCTGTTCCCACATGTACTTCCTGTATTGATGTGTTGTTAATATTAACAACAACAACAAAACAAAAAAACACTGGCAGGGCAAGGGGCGAGGGGGAAGGAATTATTTTTAAACGGACCATCCTTGGCCGGAATATTCGTCACATATTCATCCCGCGATGATTGTGTTTTCAGCCACCGGTAGCTTGTGGTTTCTTTATATGCGCTACAGTCAATTATGAGTGCATGTCTACTTATATTAAATATATAATTATTAGTATACGCCTATTGTATGATAGCTAGCAACTTAATTAGCTAACTAACGTTAGCCTGCCTTTATTCATGTTAGTCGAAGTTGAGCAGAAACAGGCAATTCTGACTGACTGGTAACTTGTTTGCTAGCTAAGTAGCTGGCTTGGCTAAGTAACCATGCGGATACCGCAGAGGGATAAAGCAAGCTGACCTATGCCTAGTCAATTACTGTTAAACTCAACTCCACGATGTAACGCGTTACTTCACAAATTAGCCTATGTTGTGACCCAAATGAACCTTGCACAAAATACGATGCACTTACCGAGGCCGTTTTCTTTGTGGGTTTTACGCGGGCAAAGATCTGGATGCTCTGCTTTACCATTTTCTCTTCAACTGGGATCTGCGAATCATATGTTTTCATGCAAACGCATACACATTTGGATAACGTCTGGGTAAACAAACTAATATGATGACTGCTTAACTCCAGTCAAGCCTTTCGGATTTGTTGTAGCAGTTGTTGCCAGGTGAGGAGTCACGTGATGTCGAGGGGCAATACACAGGGAATGTGATTGGTCATCTGTATCTAAATAAAAACCATTTCTGTATTGGGGGAAAACGACATCAAACAAAATTAGACAAATCAACTAACAAAAAACATCCCACATCTTCAATACAGTCCAATCTAAAATAGATCCCTCCACAGGCTCAGGCTCCTGTGATGGCAGAACATTCCACTGAAATCATGAAGACGCCAAAAATGTTCAGCTGCGTTCACAATATTTGCAATTTTCTTATACTTCTCCACTTGTACTGTACAGTTTATGACCATTGCAATAAATAATACAAACTCCACCTTTTTAACATGTAGCATTTCACTATCCCTTGGTTGATGAGAAACCTTCACTGGTCGTGGTGGCTCTCCTACCATTACTTCCCCGCCACCCGTTCCTTCCAATCTTCTCACACCTCCAGATAGGAGACATGTTGGACACTCCACCCCTTGCCACCTCTGTCTCTTTCACCCAAACATGGCACTCCAGGAATTCAGGCACATGTTCATCTCCACAATTTGCCTGCATTTCACTTAATCTGCCATAAGATACTCTTCCCTTCTGCACACACTTGACACATGTCCAAATATTTTACATTTATGACACTGAAGGGGCTTGTGCACAAAAGCTCTTACAGGGTATCTTATCAATCCTAACTTTATAATAATTCAAAGAGAATACAACAAATAAAAAAAACAAGCACATTCCTCAGCAGAGGTCCTCAATCAACACTCTGAACTGCCCGAAATGCACCAATAAATACATTGGTAGAGAACTCTGAAGATTGTTCCATACATGAGGTGCAAAGAAACTAAAAGCTGTTTTTCCTAAATCTGTAGCATCAGACATACTTTCCAGTTAGCCATCCCTGTGATTGGGAATGGCAACTTCTACTTCTATGGGTGAGTAAAGATGTCTGGTAATGTGGGTTTTTGCAAAGGGCTTTATAAATAAATAAAACACAGTGTTTCAACCTACATTTAGTCAGAGGGCCATCCTACTTTCTGATAGAGCAAGCAGTGATGAACATTTTACATTTTAGCAGACACTCTTATCCAGAGCGACTTATAGTAGTGAATGCATACATTTCATTTCGTGCATTTTTTTTGTACTGGCCCCCCCGTGGGAATCGAACCCACAACCCTGGCGTTGCACACACCGTGCTCTACCAACTGAGCCACAGGGAAGACTAAAATGAATGAGTGCAAAACCTGTAAAATGTGTTAAAACAAAGTGCACTATGTTAAACTGCATTATGTTGATAAGCTGTGTGATATAAGAGAATAGTGCGACAAGACTACCTTTCTATTTTTGTTTATGTGTGAGGATATCGTCTATTTAGTGTCTGTGACCAGGTTGCACTGACTCATTCAAAGGATAATGATGCATATGGATGCTGAGGAGATAACGTAGTGTTAACGTTACTCACCTGATACTTCACAATGTATTCACTCAGTAATACACATTTTTAAAGTGTGGTTTCTGGTAGTGAAACAGCAGGTGGTGTGCAAATATAGGTATATTAGTTGTTTTAACAAATATACCGGCTAAACATTGTTGTTATGGGGTTGTTCAAAACATTCTCCAGGGTTTCTATACTAAATTAATCTTCAGTGCATTATAAATGTGGCATTCTGTTAACCCACCCCTCTGTTACCTCATCATCACCCAACTCCCTGGCTATGCTTCAGTTATTGTGAATGGAACTAATTCAAGCATCCTGGTTGCTTGAACTGGGTCAGAGAGGGTCAGAGAGCTGGTTTTCCTTAATTTCATGTGATTGTGAAGTGCCTGCACATACACCAGATAAGTGGAGTGAAATGTGTTGTTTTACAGGGTCAGCCATAGTAGTAGGGAGCAAACTAGGGTGCCTTGTTCAAAGATGTTTCAACAGATTTTTCAGCTTGTTGGCTCAGGTATTTGAACCAGCAACCTTAGGATTACTGGCCCAATACTCTAACCACTAGGCTACTTGCCACCTTCGTGTGTAGAAATAGACCTAAGAGGAGCACTGAACAAATAAATACTCTGTTGAATGCAAAGAGACCCCATGAGGTCGCAGCCTTGAACCCAACCAATTAAGTCCCTCTTACTCAGTCATAGACTAGAACCATGACCAGCCAGTCTGGTTCTCCTGCACACTTTGTGCCTGATTTGCTTCTGTACATTTTTGGGAGAGTGCAAAGTTGAGAATATAGTTTTAGAATCAGGGGAAGTCTGACTGTTTTGACTTCATACAGTATATTGTTTAAAGTATGACATTTGAGGGGAACGACTATTGATGTGTGTTTGTGTATATCTGTGTAGATGTGTAGTTACTACAGTATGTCTGGTTGTAGCCTTGACACATTTCCATCTCCGGTTTCAGTGTTTGTAATGATTATTTTGGTATTTCACCTGAACCCTGGATGCCTCTCAAATACAGTATATCCTGCCAGGAAGCTAGCTACCACTCAAGCTGCATCACAACTGGCACCTCATCACCTATATAGCGCACTACTTTTCACCAGCGCCCATAGGGCTCGTAGGAAATAGGGTGTCATTTGGCACGTAGCACCAGTGGTACCACCAATGATACCATCGTTACTGTGTGTGTGTGTGTGTGTGTGTGTGTGTGTGTGTGTGTGTGTGTGTGTGTGTGTGTGTGTGTGTGTGTGTGTGTGTGAGATCCTATGTATTCTAATTTCCAGTTATATGGGTGTATCTATGAGGGGGTTTGTTTTTCTGGGCCAGGTTACCCCGGTGAGAGGAGTTTGAAGGGGTGAAAAGTGATTGCCTTCATTTTGGAACAGAGCTGCCTCCTGGGCCTGAGCCAGGAGCCCCACTCTGACCGACGGTGAAGTCGGCTCAAAACAGAAGTGACGTAATTAAAACATTTACTATTTTCACATGTCCAGTACCACATGTACAGTACATTGTAGAATAATAGTGAAGATGGCAAAACTATGAAATAAGACATATGGAATCATGTAGTAACCACAAAAGTGTTAAACAAATCAAAATATATTTGAGATTCTTTGCTTTGATTACAGCTTTGCACACTCTTGGAATTCTCTCAACCAGCTTCACCTGGAATGTTTTCCAACAGTCTTGAAGGAGTTCCCACGTATGCTGAGCACTTGTTGGCTGTTTTTCCTTCACTCTGCGGTCCTCCCAAACCATCTCAATTGGGTTGATGTCGGGTGACTGTGGAGGCCAGGTCATCTGATGCAGCACTCTCCTTCTTGGTCAAATAGCCCTTGCATAGCCTGGAGGTGTGTTGGGTCATTATCCTGTTGAAAAACAAATGATAGTCCCAATAAGAGCAACCAAATGGGGTGGCGTATCACTGCAGAACGCTGTGGTAGCCATGCTGGTTAAGTGTGCCTTGAATTCAAATTTAAATCACTGACAGTGTCACCAGAAAAGCACCATCACACCTCCTCCTCCATGCTTCACGTTAGGAACCACACATGCAGAGATAATCTATTCACCTACTCTGCGTCTCACAAAGGCAAGGCAGTTGGAATCTAAAATCTCAGATTTGGAGTCATCAGACCAAAGGACAGATTTCCACCAGTCTAATGTCCATTGCTCTTGTTTCTTGACCCAAGCAAGTCTCTTCTTATTGGTGTCCTTTAGTAGTGGTTTCTTTGCAGCAATTGGACCATGAAGGCCTGCTTCACAGTCTCCTCTGAACAGTTGATGTTGAGATGTCTGTTACTTGAACTCTGTGAAGCATTTACTTGGGCTGCAATTTCTGAGGCTGGTAACTCTAATGACCATATTCTCTGCAGCAGAGATAACTCTGGGTCTTCCTATTCTTCTGTATACCACCCTACCTTGTCACAACACAATTCATTAGCTCAAATGCATTAAGAAGGAAATACATTTCACAAATTAACTTTGACAAGGCACACCTGTTAATTGAAATGCATTCCAGGTATTTGTATTTATTATGGATCCCCATTAGCTGCTGCCAACTGCATATACAGTACAAAATCCATGTGTGCGTGTGTGTATAGTGCATATGCTATCATGTGTGTGTGTGTGTGTGTGTGTGTGTGTGTGTGTGCCTATGTTTGTGTGGCTTCACGGTCCCCGCTGTTCCGTAAAGTGTTTTTTGAATTTGTTTTTTGAATCTAGTTTTACTGCTTGCATGAGTTACTTGATGTGGAATAGAGTTCCATGTGCTGTAGTCATGGCTCTATTTAGTACTGTGCGCTTTCCATATGTAACCGATGTGAAATGGCTAGTTAGTTAGCGGTGGTGCGCGCTAGTAGCATTTCAATCGGTGACGTCACTCGCTCTAAGACTTGAAGTAGGGTTTCCCCTTGCGTCGCAAGGGCCGTGGCTCTTGTGGGGCGATAGGTAACAATGCTTCGGTGGGTGTCAGTTGTTGATGTGTGCAAGGGTCCCTGTTTCGAGCCCGGGTTGGGGCGAAGAGAGGGACGGAACCTACACTGTTACATTGGTGCTGTGACCCGGATCATTGGTTGCTGCGGAAAAGGGGGGGTGAGTGTAACTGATATGAAATGGCTAGTTAGTTAGCGGTGGTGCGCGCTAGTAGCATTTCAATCGGTGACGTCACTCGCTCTGAGACTTGAAGTAGGGTTTCCCCTTGTGTTGCAAGGGCCGTGGCTCTTGTGGCGCGATGGGTAACGATGCTTCGGTGGGTGTCAGTTGTTGATGTGTGCAAGGGTTGGTAACAGGCTGATTGGTCGGCTATTTGAGCCAGTAAAGGGGGCTTTACTATTCTTAGGTAGTGGAATGACTTTTGCTTCCCTGCAAGCCTGATGGCACACACTTTCTAGTAGGCTTAAATTGAAGATGTGGCAAATAGGATTGGCAATATCATCCACTATTATCCTCAGTAATTTTCCATCCAAGTTGTCTGACCCCGGTGGCTTGCCATTGTTTGTTGATAGACAACAACAAAAAATGCACCTTTTCCACACTAACTTCACAGAATTTATAATTTGGTCAGTTATACTTGGATGTGTAGTGTCAGCATTTGTTGCTTGCATGTTATGCCTAAATTTGCTAATCTTGCCAATTATTTTTTTTTTTAAGTAGTTGGCAATACCAGTTGGTTTTGTGATGAATGAGCCATCTGTTTCAATGAATGATGGAGCTGAGTTTGCCTTTTTCCCCAGAATTGAATTTAAGGTGCTCAAAACAAAAACTTTTTGCTGTCATTCTTTATTTCATTTATCTTGGTTTCATAGTATAGTTTCTTATTCTTTTTATTGGGTTTAGTCACATGATTTCTCAATTTGCAATAAGTTTGCCAATCGGTTGTGCCTCATCCCTCTCAACCATACAATTTTTCAATTTCTCATCAATCCACAGGGATTTAACAGTTTTTACAATTTATTTTCTTCATGGGTGCTTGCTTATTAGCAACTGGAATAAGCAGTTTCAATAATGTGTCAAGTGCGTTGTCTGTTTGGCCCTCATTACACACCATGGACCAACAAATAATCTTTACATCAATAACATAGGAATCACTACAAAACTGTATGACCTCTTACACACTATATTAGGCCCAGCCTTTGGAACTTTGGTTTTCCTAGATATGGCTACTATATTGTGATCACTACATCCGATGGATCTGGATACTGCTTTCAAACATATTTCTGCAGCTTTAGTAAAGATGTGATCAATACATGTTGATGATTTTATTCCTGTGCTGTTTAATAACTACTGTACTATGGTAGGTCGACTGATAACCTGAACCAGGTTGCAGGCACTAGTTACAGTTTGAAGCTTTTCTTGAGTGAGCAGCTTGATGAAAGCCAGTAAATATTTAAATCACCCAGAAAATATACCTCTCTGTTGATATCATATACATTATCAACCATTTCACACGTTATCCAGATACTGATTGTTAGCACTTGGTCTATAGAAGCTTCCCACCAGAATGGGCTTTAGGTGAGGCAGATGGACCTGTAGCCATATTACTTCAACAGTATTTGACATGAGAGCCTCTCTAATCTTTACACGAATGTGGTTCTGAATATGAACAGCAACACCTCCACCATTGGCATTTCTATCTTTTCTATAAATGTTATAACCGTGTATTGCTACCACTGTATCGTCAAAGGTATTATCTAAGTGAGTTCCAGAGATAGTCAGAATATGAATGCCATCTGTTACTATCAAATTATTGATTTCATGAACATTGTTTCTTAAGCTACATATGTTAATGTGGGCTATTTTGAGCACTTTTCTTCTGGGATGCTTACTTGCTTTCATTGCTTTACTGGGAAGCTAAGCAGCAGTAGGTGTGCTCATGATCTTTATGCTAGTGCAGGGTTAGCTGCTCACAGTGGACTTCTGTGAGCTGCTCACAGTGACTACCTCATGAAGCTGGTTGAGAGAATGCCAGGAGTGTGCAAAGCTGTCATAAAGGCAAAGGGTGGCTACTTTGAAGAATCTCAAATATAAAATATATTTTGATTTGTTTAACACATTTTTGGTTACTACATGATTCCATATGTGTTATGTCATAGTTTTGATGTTTTCAATATTATTCAACAATGTAGAAAAATAGTAAAAATAAAGAAAAACCCTTGAATGAGTAGGTGTGTCCAAACTTTTGACTGGTACTGTATGTGGTAAAATGTCACAACTCAACTGTTAGAAATACCTTTTCATATAAAGTAATTGCCTTCCACAATGCAAAGCACACAATACTTTTCATATGATTCTCTTCTGATTTGTTTAATTACATTTGACTATCACTTAATCCAACTGAGCTTAATGGTTAATCACTTAACCGTTTGGTAAACCTATATATTTTTAACTGGTTTGTCTACTATATATGGATTTTGAGAACCACAGAAATAAAATGTATGATACATGATAACCATACATAACGACTACTTGTTATTGCTTATTGATTTCACATAGTGGTAACCACAATTGGTCACCATATAAAACACTTGCAATTTATTTCAACATGGAGCAGGATAGACAGAAAGGGAGAGGAAGAACTCAAAGAGCTTGTGGACAAGTGGCCTGTCAGAGGTGGGCATGGGCCCCATCAAAGAGGTCGGGATGGGCCCCATCTGTCACACTCTGACCTAGGAGAGCTGTGTTTTCTCTGTTTAGTTAGGTCAGGGTGTGATAGGTGGGTGGGCATTCTATGTGTTTGTTTTGTATGTTTTGGCCGGGTATGGTTTCCAATCAGAGGCAGCTGTCTATCGTTGTCTCTGATTGGAAGCCATACTTAGGCAGCCTTTTTCCCTTGGTTTGTGTGGGCAGTTGTTTTCTGTTTTGTTAGATTAACCTGACAGAACTGTCGGCTGTCATTTTTGTTTATTTGTATTCAGTGTTCGATTTTTATAAAAATGTACAATGAGCACTCAACACGCTGCGCCTTGGTCCCCTTCATATGACGCCCGTTACAGAACTACCCACCACGATTGGATCAAGCGGCGTTCCCGGGCAGAGATGGATACCTGGTCGACGGAGGATTGGATGGAAAGGAGAAACTGGACACAACTTGCAGACTTGTTTACGTGCTGCTGTGCGATTTTGTTGCCAACCTTACTTTGCTACCTGACAACTTTAAGTTTTTACTTTTTAATTACCGTTTATATTTTTAGTTTTTCCCTCACTCAACTTTTTTTCATTCAACTTTTTCACTCCGGACATCTGGACATGGTTCGTCAGGACCTCCAACTGCCGAAGCTAAGTAACATTAACATGCCTTCTAATTGCAGTCGCTGTACTCATAATATACAGGAGACCGATCGCCTTACGGCGAGGATAGCTGCGCTACAAGCCCAGCTTCAGACGCAATCGTTAGGCAAGGGTAATTTCAGTGTAGGAAAGGATGAAACTGCGTCTGTGCCACCAGTAAGTACAGATAGTAACGTTAGTATAAATCCCCTCGCACGGTCCCCGCAGCCGGACAACTTTCTCATGGCTTCTGGAGGGAAATGCTGTAGGAATGCTCAACTGGTGTCGCTCATTCAGCCGACAGAAACTTTCAACCGGTTCTCCCCATTAAGCAGCGAGTCGGAGTCAGAGGCCGAGCCTTCTCTGGTCTCTACTCCCGTTCCGGGGTCTGAGATGCCGAAGCTTCCCACCATTAGCTCTGACAAATTGAAAACCCTAGTTATTGGCGACTCCATTACCCGCATTATTAGACTTAAAACGAATCATCCAGCGATCATACACTGTTTACCAGGGGGCAGGGCTACCGACCGTTAAGGCTAATCTGAAGATGGTGCTGGCTAAAGCTAAAACTGGCGAGTGTAGAGAGTATAGAGATATTGTTATCCACGTCGGAACCAACGATGTTAGGATGAAACAGTCAGAGGTCACCAAGCGCAACATAGCTTCAGCATGTAAATCAGCTAGAAAGATGTGTCAGCATCGAGTAATTGTCTCTGGCCCCCTCCCAGTTAGGGGGAGTGATGAACTCTACAGCAGAGTCTCACAACTCAATCGCTGGTTGAAAAATGTTTTCTGCCCCTCCCAAAAGATAGAATTTGTAGATAATTGGCCCTCTTTCTGGGACTCACCCACAAACAGGACCAAGCCTGGCCTGTTGAGGAGTGACGGACTCCATCCTAGCTGGAGGGGTGCTCTCATCTTATCTACGAACATAGACAGGGCTCTAACTCCTCTAGCTCCACAATGAAATAGGGTGCAGGCCAGGCAGCAGGCTGTTAGCCAGCCTGCCAGCTTAGTGGAGTCTGCCACTAGCACAGTCAGTGTAGTCAGCTCAGCTATCCCCATTGAGACCGTGTCTGTGCCTCGACCTAGGTTGGGCAAAACTAAACATGGCGGTGTTCGCCTTAGCAATCTCACTGGAATAAAGACCTCCTCCATTCCTGCCATTACTGAAAGAGATCGTGATACCTCACATCTCAAAATAGGGCTACTTAATGTTAGATCCCTCACTTCAAAGGCAGTTATAGTCAGTGAATTAATCACTGATCATAATCTTGATGTGATTGGCCTGACTGAAACATGGCTTAAGCCTGATGAATTTACTGTGTTAAATGAGGCCTCACCTCCTGGTTACACTAGTGACCATATCCCCCGTGAATCCCGCAAAGGCGGAGGTGTTGCTTACATTTACGATAGCAAATTTCAATTTACAAAAAAAACAACAACGACGTTTTCGTCTTTTGAGCATCTAGTCATGAAATCTATGCAGCCTACTCAATCACTTTTTATAGCTACTGTATACAGGACTCCTGGGCCATATACAGCGTTCCTCACTGAGTTCCCTGAATTCCTATCGGACATTGTAGTCACAGCAGATAATATTCCAATTTTTGGTGACTTTAATATAAAGTCCACAGACCCACTCCAAAAGGCTTTCGGAGCCATCATCGATTCAGTGGGTTTTGTCCAACATGTCTCTGGACCAACTCACTGCCACAGTCATACTCTGGACCTAGTTTTGTCCTGTGGAATAAATGTTGTGGATCTTAATGTTTTTCCTCATAATCCTGGACTATCGGACCACCAGTTTGCAATTGCAACAAATAATCTGCTCAGACCCCAACCAAGGAGCATCAAAAGTTGTGCTATAAACTCTCCTTGATGCCCTTCCAGACTCCTTGAGATTCCTTGATGCCCTTCCAGACTCCCTCTGCCTACCCAAGGACATCAGAGGACAAAAATCAGTTAACCACCTAACAGAGGAACTCAATTTAACTTTGCGCAATACCATAGTGGCAGTTGCACCCCTAAAACTGAAAAACATTTGTCATAAGAAACTAGCTCCCTGGAATACAGAAAATACACGAGCTCTGAAGCAAGCTTCCAGAAAATTGGAACGGAAATGGCGCCACACCAAACTGGAAGTCTTCCGACTAGCTTGGAAAGACAGTACCGTGCCGTATCAAAGAGCCCTCACTGCTGCTCGATCATCCTATTTTTCCAATTTAATTGAGGAAAATAAGAACAATCCGAAATGTATTTTTGATACTGTCGCAAAGCTAACTAAAAAGCAGCATTCCCCAAGAGAGGATGGCTTTCACTTCAGCAGTAATAAATTCATGAACTTCTTTGAGGAAAAGATCATGATCATGAGAAAGCAAATTACGGACTCCTCTTTAAATCTGCGTATTCCTCCAAGGCTCCGTTGTCCTGAGTCTGCACAACTCTGCCAGGACCTAGGATCAAGGGAGACACTAAAGTGTTTTAGTACTATATCTCTTGACACAATGATGAAAATAATCATGGCCTCTAAACCTTCAAGCTGCATACTGGACCCTATTCCAACTAAACTACTGAAAGAGCTGCTTCCTGTGCTTGGCCCTCCTATGTTGAACAAAATAAACGGCTCTCTATCCACCGGATGTGTACCAAACTCACTAAAAGTGGCAGTAATAAAGCCTCTCTTGAAAAAGCCAAACCTTGACCCAGAAAATATAAAAAACTATTGGCCTATATCGAATCTTCCATTCCTCTCAAACATTTTTGAAAAAGCTGTTGCGCAGCAACTTACTGCCTTCCTGAAGACAAACAATGTATTCGAAACGCTTCAGTCTGGTTTTAGACCCCATCATAGCACTGAGACTGCACTTGTGAAGGTGGCAAATGACATTTTAATGATGTCAGACCGCGGCTCTGCATCTGTCCTCGTGCTCCTAGATCTTAGTGCTGCTTTTGATACCATCGATCACCACATTCTTTTGGAGAGATTGGAAACCCAAATTGGTCTACACGGACAAGTTCTGGCCTGGCTTAGATCTTATCTGTCGGAAAGATATCAGTTTTTCTCTGTGAATGGTTTGTCCTCTGACAAATCAACTGTACATTTCGGTGTTCCTCAAGGTTCCGTTTTAGGACCCCTATTGTTTTCACTATATATTTTGCCTCTTGGGGATGTCATTCGAAAACATAATGTTAAATTTCACTGCTATGCGGATGACACACAGCTGTACATTTCAATGAAACATGGTGAAGCCCCAAAATTGCCCTCGCTAGAAGCCTGTGTTTCAGACATAAGGAAGTGGATGGCTGCAAACGTTCTACTTTTAAACTTGGACAAAACAGAGATGCTTGTTCTAAGTCCCAAAAAACAAAGAGATCTTCTGTTAAATCTGACAATTAATCTGGATGGTTGTACAGTCGTCTCAAATAAAACTGTGAAGGACCTTGGCGTTACTCTGGACCCTGATCTCTCTTTTGAAGAACATATCAAGACTGTTTCAAGGGCAGCTTTTTTCCATCTACGTAACATTGCAAAAATCAGAAACTTTCTGTCCACAAATGATGCAGAAAAATTCATCCATGCAGAAAAATTGATCCATGCTTTTGTTACTTCTAGGTTGGACTTCTGCAATGCTCTACTTTCCGGCTACCCGGATAAAGCACTAAATAAACTTCAGTTAGTGCTGAATATGGCTGCTAGAATCCTGACTAGAACCAAACATTTTTATCATATTACTCCAGTGTTAGCCTCCCTACACTGGCTTCCTGTTAAGGCAAGGGCTGATTTCAAGGTTTTACTGCTAACCTACAAAGCATTACATGGGCTTGCTCCTACTGTCACGGTTGTCGTCGGTGAAGGAGGACCAAAACGCAGCAGGTATGTGTATGCTCATCTTAAATGATTATTTATTTTCAAAAAAATGAATACAAAAATAACAAAAACACGAGAACTAACAAACGAACAACAAACAGTCTGGCAAAGCCTAAGGCTCAACACAGAACAATCACCCACAAATACCAAACACAAACACACCCTACTATATGGGACTCTCAATCAAAGGCAGATAGACAACACCTGCCTTCAACTGAGAGTCCCAACCCCAATTAACCAAACATAGACATACACTCACTAGACTCCACATAGAAATACCTAAACATAAACCAAAACCCGGAATTACTAAATCAAACACCCTTTTAACAAAACACACCACCCTGAACCACATAAAACAAATACCCTCTGCCACGTCCTGACCAAACTACAAAACAATTAACCTTATACTGGCCAGGACGTGACACCTACCTATCTTTCCGATTTGGTCCTGCCGTACATACCTACACGTACGCTACGGTCACAAGACGCAGGCCTCCTAATTGTCCCTAGAATTTCTAAGCAAACAGCTGGAGGCAGGGCTTTCTCCTATAGAGCTCCATTTTTATGGAATAGTCTGCCTACCCATGTGAGAGATGCAGACTCGGTCTCAACCTTTAAGTCTTTACTGAAGACTCATCTCTTCAGTGGGTCCTATGATTGAGTGTAGTCTGGCCCAGGAGTGTAAAGGTGAACGGAAAGGCTCTGGAGCAACGAACCGCCCTTGCTGTCTCTGCCTGGTCGATTCCCCTCTCTCCACTGGGATTCTCTGTCTCTAACCCTATTACAGGGGCTGAGTCACTGGCTTATTGGTGTTCTTCCATGCCGTCCCTAGGAGGGGTGCGTCACTTGAGTGGGTTGAGTCACTGACGTGGTCTTCCTGTCTGGGTTGGCGCCTCCCCCTTGGGTTGTGCCGTGGCGGAGATCTTTGTGGGCTATACTCGGCCTTGTCTCAGGATGGTAAGTTGGTGGTTGAAGATATCCTTCTAGTGGTGTGGGGGCTGTGCTTTGGCAAAGTGGGTGGGGTTATATCCTTCCTGTTTGGCCCTATCCGGGGGTATCGTCGGATGGGGCCAAAGTGTCTCCTGACCCCTCCTGTCTCAGCCTCCAGTATTTATGCTGCTGTAGTTTATGTGTCGGGGGGCTAGGGTCAGTCTGTTATATCTGGAGTATTTCTCCTGTCTTATCCGGTGTCCTGTGTGAATTTAAGTATGCTCTCTCTAATTCTCTCTTTCTCTCTTTCTTTCTTTCTCTCTCGGAGGACCTGAGCCCTAGGACCATGCCTCAGGACTACCTGACATGATGACTCCTTGCTGTCCCCAGTCCACCTGGCCGTGCTGCTGCTCCAGTTTCAACTGTTCTGCCTGCGGCTATGGAACTCTGACCTGTTCACCGGACGTGCTACCTGTCCCAGACCTGCTGTTTTCAACTCTCTAGAGACAGCAGGAGCGGTAGAGATACTCTCAATGATCGGCTATGAAATGCCAACTGACATTTACTCTTGAGGTGCTGACTTGTTGCACCCTCGACAACTGTGATTATTATTATTTGACCATGCTGGTCATTTATGAATATTTGAACATCTTGGCCATGTTCTGTTATAATCTCCACCCGGCAGAGCCAGAAGAGGACTGGCCACCCCTCATAGCCTGGTTCCTCTCTAGGTTTCTTCCTAGGTTTTGGCCTTTCTAGGGAGTTTTTCCTAGCCACCGTGCTTCTACACCTGCATTGCTTGCTGTTTGGGGTTTTAGGCTGGGTTTCTGTACAGCACTTTGATATATCAGCTGATGTAAGAAGGGCTATATAAATAAATTAGAATTTGAAATTTGACTTGGGGCCCGGTAATAGACATGTATCGTAGCCTACCGGGGAAGAACGAGAGGCAGCCCCCCCAAAAACATTTTGGGGGGGCACACGGGTAGTTTGGCGGAGCCAGGGGTGAGACCTGAGCCAACTGCCCGTGCTTATTGTGGTGAGCATGTGCCTGCCTCTCGCACTCTCCCTCCAGTGCGCCTCCATATCCCAGTACGTCCTGTGCCTGTTCCTCGCACTCTTCCTCCAGTGCGCCTCCATAGCCCAGTACGTCCTGTGCCTGCTCCTCGCACTCTCCCTCCAGTAAGCCTCCATAGCCCAGTACGGCCGGTGCCTGCTCTGAGCACCCGGTCCTCAGTGCGTCTCTCCAGTCCGATGAGACCTGTTCCAGCTCCACGAGCAAAGCCTCCAGTGATAATCTATGGTCCGAAGCCTGTAGAGATGATCCATGGCACAAAGCCTCTAGTGATGATCCATGGCCCGGAGCCTGTAAGCATGTTCCATGGCACGAAGCCTCCAGAGGTAATCCATGGCCCGGAGCCTGTAAGGATAATCCATGGCAAGAAGCCTGTAGGGATAATCCATGGCCCGGAGCCTGTGGAGATGATCCATGGCACGAAGCCTCCAGTGATGATCCATGGCACGGAACCTGTATTGATGATCCATGGCATGGAGCTTGCAGCAACGGTCCTAGTCCGGAACCTACAACGACGCTCCCCAGTCCGGAGGCTCCAGCGACACGCCACAGGCCGGAACCTCCAGCGACGCTCCTCAGTCCGGAACCTCCAGCGACGCTCCTCAGTCCGGAGCCTCCAGCGACGCTCCTCAGTCCGGAGCCTCCGGCGACGCTCCCCAGTCCGGAGCCTCCGGCAACGCTCCCCAGTCCGGAGCCTCCGGCGACGCTCCTCAGTCCAGAGCCTCCGGCGGCGGTCTGCAACCCAGAGTCTTCGCGGCGGTCTGCAGCCCAGAGTCTTCAGCGGCGGTCTGCAGCCCAGAGACTTCAACGGCGGTCTGCAGCCCAGAGTCTTCAACCGCGCCCTTCAGCCCAGAGTCTTCAACCGCGCCCTTCAGCCCAGGGTCTTCAGCGGCGGCCTTCAGCCCAGAGTCTTCAGCGGCGGTTGGCGTTCCAAAGCCTCCGGCGATGATCAAATCAAATCAAATCAAATTTATTTATATAGCCCTTCGTACATCAGCTGAAATCTCAAAGTGCTGTACAGAAACCCAGCCTAAAACCCCAAACAGCAAGCAATGCATGTGAAAGAAGCACGGTGGCTGGGAAAAACTCCCTAGGAAAAACTCCTGAGAAAGGCCAAAAACCTAGGAAGAAACCTAGAGAGGAACCAGGCTATGAGGGGTGGCCAGTCCTCTTCTGGCTGTGCCGGGTGGATATTATAACAGAACATGGTCAAGATGTTAAAATGTTTGTAAATGACCAGCATGGTCAAATAATAATAATCATAGTAATTGTCGAGGGTGCAACAAGCACGTCCGGTGAACAGGTCAGGGTTCCGTAGCCGCAGGCAGAACAGTTGAAACTGGAGCAGCAGCATGGCCAGGTGGACTGGGGACAGCAAGGAGTCATCATGCCAGGTAGTCCTAGGGCTCAGGTCCTCCGAGAGAAAGAAAGAAAGAAAGAAAGAAAGAAAGAGAGAATTAGAGAGAGCATATTTACATTCACACAGGACACCGGATAAGACAAGAGAATACTCCAGATGTAACAGACTGACCCTAGCCCCCCGACACATAAACTACTGCAGCATAAATACTGGAGGCTGAGACAGGAGGGATCAGAAGACACTGTGGCCCCATCCGATGATACCCCCGGACAGGGCCAAACAGGCAGGATATAACCTGATCCACGGTCTGGTTCCTCCGGACACACAGAAGCGGGGGGAGCAGCGGGCGGTGGGGGTGCTACGCCCTGAACCAGAGGCGCCGCCTATTGTAGATGCCCACCCGGACCCTCCCCTATAGGTTCAGGTTTGCGGCAGGGAGTCCGCACCTTTGGGGGGGTAATGTCACGCTCTGACCTAGGAGAGCTGTGTTTTCTCTGTTTAGTTAGGTCAGGGTGTGATAGGTGGGTGGGCATTCTATGTGTTTGTTTTCTATGTTTTGGCCGGGTATGGTTTCCAATAAGAGGCAGCTGTCTATCGTTGTCTCTGATTGGAAGCCATACTTAGGCAGCCTTTTTCCCTTGGTTTGTGTGGGTAGTTGTTTTCTGTTTTGTTAGATTAACCTGACAGAACTGTCAGCTGTCATTTTTGTTTATTTGTATTCAGTGTTCGATTTTCATTCAAATTTACAATGAGCACTCAACACGCTGCGCCTTGGTCCCCTTCATATGACGCCCGTTACACCATCAGAGGTCAAGAGGTGGGCATGGGCACTGTCAAAGAGGTGGACATCAGAGAGAGGGAGGCAGACAGCAGAGAACTGTTGTGTCTAATGAAGTCCAGGCCATCGGCGTTGACCATGTGGTAAACAGGCCTTACCATGTCCGAGGCTGCCAGATTAGTTCACCCCAATCTAAAAATATCAACTGTCAAATAGAGAACATTTAGCCAAGAAATTCTTTAAGTCTGCAGGATATGCGCTATTCTTTACCATTACAATTACAGTAAATTACATTGTAATGCATGTAAATTCCCAAAATATGTTACAGTATTAGTATAATCTATTGACAGTATATCTGTTGTACCCTCAGAATTGACATGAGACCCCATGGTTGTGGCCGTGGCCATGTGCTGACGGACCAGCAGGAGTGGGCAGTGGTGGAAATGGCATACGGCTGTCCGAAATAAAGCAGGCCACTGAGGAATGCGATGACACCTTTGCCAATGTGGTATCCATCAGCCTAACAACAATCACTATTTTTATCATGTCATGTTGATGTTTGGTTTCAGGTGTGTAGCCCATGGGCCACTCTTTCCCTGAAACGTGTTGTGCTGTTCCTTCCCCCTGGCTATCGCTCTCTCCTCTCTATTAATTATATTACAATGTATGATTGCTGCTACGCTGTTCCCAGCTGTACACTCTTAGAAAAAAGCATTCCAAACGGGTTCTTCAGCTGTCCCAATAGGAGAACCCTTTTTGGTTTCAGGTAGAACCCTTTTGGTTACAAGTAGAACTGTTTTGGGTTCCATGTAGAACCCTTTCCACAGAGGGTTCTACATGGAACCCAAAACAGTTCTAGATGGCACCTTTTTGTCTAAAAGTGTATGGTTGCATAGGAGTGGTCTCAAACTACGGTGAACCCAAGAGCAGCTTGTCGAACGGCCTCGTCAACACTCCATCGCCAGCAATCATGGATTTGTATTGTACAATAATCAGAGACAACATGTCTGTAAGCATAGTATTCATATTTGACATTATAAAATTGGCTTACATGCATAATTGTAGCCTATTTCACAAGTGGTGCTTTGCAATATCACGGCTATTTTATCAATTGATTATTCAGTGATTTAAAAAAAACTGTCTCTAACCAGAATAGAAAGAGGTGTTGGAAGCCTCACAAGTCCTCAACTGGCAGCTTCATTAAATAGTACCCGCAAAACACCAGTCTCAACGTCAACCATGAAGAGGCGACTCAGGGATGCTGGCCTTCTAGGCAGAGTTGCAAAGAAAAAGCCATATCTCAGACTGGCCAATAAAAATAAAAGATTAAGATGGGCAAAAGAACACAGACACTGGACAGAGAAACTCTGCCTAGAAGGCCAGCATCCCGGAGTCGCCTCCTTACTGTTGACGTTGATACTGGTGTTTTGCGGGTACTATTTAACGAAGCTGCCAGTTGAGGACATGTGAGGCGTCTGTTTCTCAAACTAGACACTCTGATGTACTTGTCCTCTTACTCAGTTGTGCACCGGGGGCTCCCACACCGCTTTCTATTCTGGTTAGAGCCAGTTTGCGCTGTTCTGTGAAGGGAGTAAGCTTTGTACGAGATCTTCACTTTCTTGGCAATTTCTCGCATGGAATAGCCTTCATTTCTCAGAACAGGAATAGATTGACGAGTTTCAGAAGAAAGTTCTTCTGACGCTCCAGATACTCAACTAGTCTAAAGAATGCCAGTTTTATTGCTTCTTTAATGAGAACAACAGTTTTCAGCTGTGCTAACACAATTGCAAAAGGGTTTTCTAATGATCAATTAGCTTTTTAAAATGATAAACTTGCATTAGCTAACACAACGTGCCATTGGAACACAGGAGTGATGGTTGCTGATAATGGGCCTCTGTACGTCTATGTAGATATTCCATTAAAAAAAATCTTCCGTTTCCAGCTACAATAGTCATTTACAATGTCTACACTGTATTTCTGATCAATTTTATGTTATTTTAATGGACAAAAAATGTGCTTTTCTTTCAAAAACAAGGACATTTCTAAGTGACACCAATCTTTTGAATGGTAGTGTATGTATTTCATTCATGCTTTATGAGCTCAGTAGACTTACTACTGCTCATCATGTAAATCATCACTCTAGGCATTTTTATGTCAATGCGAGGCACTCGGCAGACCAGCATTGGGTCAGACAGTCTTTGGCACGTGTCCCTATCGCTTCGTATTACCGCATGCATGACTGGGTTCGAACCAAAGCAAATGTCTCATTTTATCATACAAATCGCATTACAGCATGTGTGGTTGGGTTCTACGTACAAGCAAACATAGCACTTCATCTAAAAACATCAGCAAATGTTTGATTCTGGCGTTCAGCACTCCATGCTTTGTTGAAAAATGTAATATAATACTTTCCATTACAGCATAATCTCACTTTTGTTCTATTCCTAGCATGCATCTCTTTTACATCTAATTATGCATTGTTTTCAATCTTTAGATCCAATTGTTGCTTTGTTGTGTCCCTTCTCCATGGTAAGTAACAAATTATTTTGGAGGGTTTTGATGCCAGCAGCCTCTCATAGGGCTACCTGCCATCACATCATCTGGCTCAGCGGCTCTTCACTCAGAGACAAGGCTATTCCCCTAACTATTTACTAAAATGTCATATTGCTCTCCATCTTTGATGTTCATTCAGTTATTAAGCCTGTACTTGATTGAAATGTAGTTTACAAGATTAAATCATGAACGCTGGTATGAATGCTAAACTTCATCCAGTGAGCATAAAATAATAATACTTTGTTTCCTATTCCATGGGCATAGTGAGAGTGAATACCAACATACAGTATCATCATCAGATAGCGTCATGTTTCTTCTCCTCTTTCCTATTAGCCATGTGCGGAATGTCATTCACGTTTACCTTATAGACTATAAGCATGGCACAATGTGCATTCGTCACACTTCCTGTTTATCCTATGGGCTCACTCTTGCAATTATCACCTTCCTTCCTCTTACAACCAATGGGCGTAAATCTTGGCATGTATTTATATTTCAACTTACCCTTGTTCTCTAACTTGCTGTTTTTCAGCAACAGTTTGACAACAATCTACATCCCCACCACCACCAGCTATAATAACCTTAAGGCCCATCATTGGAACTCCTTTCCCCCGAGGGGGGTTCGATGCCAGCAGCCCCACATAGAGCTACCAGCTATCCCCTTCAGAGACGAGGCCATTCCCAGAACTATTTCATAAAATGTCATATTGCATTCCGTCTTTGTTGTTCATTCAGTTAAGCCTGTACTCAATTTAATTGTTTGTATGTTCCCGCTGTAATGTATAGCGTTAGATGTTACTGCTATATTACTGAGTTTCTAATCCTATTTTTGTCATTTGTCATTTTTATTAGGATCCCCATTAGCTAACGCCGTAACGCTAGCTAATCTTTCTGGGGTCCAACACCAATTAATAAGACATTACAAACAATTACAAATCAAGACTTCACAAACATTCAACAAGTAGACAATGTGCACACTTAGATTTACGGCCTAGTAACATGTCTTCTTAGATCAGATAAGATCTGTAGCCAAGCGTGAGAGATGGCCATAAATCTTAAGAGCATAGGCCTTCTATTTCTCTCTCTCTCAATGTGCACAAAACAATAGGAATACCTTCCTAATATTGAGTTGCACCCACTTTTGCCATCAGAACAGCCTCAGTTTTCTGGGCATGGTCTCTACAATGTGTCGAATGGGATGCTGGCCCATGTTGACTCCAATGCTCCCCATAGTCGTGTCAAGTTGGCTGGATGTTGTTTGGGTGGTGGACCATTCTTGATACACACAGGAAACTGTGTGAAACTACTACCATACCCCATTCAAAGGTACTTAAATATTTTGTCTTTCCCGTTCGCTCTCTGAATGGCACACATACACAATCCATGTCTCAATTGTCTCAAGGCTTAAAAATAGTGACATCCATAAGGAATCAAAGCTTTCACCTGGATTCACCTGGTCAGTATACTGTATGTCATGGAAAAAGCAGTTCCTAATGTTTTGTAAACGTATTCCTGCTGTGTGAATATCCGAGTGTTTGCATGTTATACTATAGCATCCATTTTCAGAACAGCATGCCACATGTTGCATGTAATCTCTACTATAGTTGCATGATGTATTAGTATGTATTAAAATCGTATAATGGATCCTAATCCATTGTTTGCCTTTCCTTAGAACCACACACCTACAGTACCAGTCAAAAGTTTGGACACACCTAATCATTCGAGGCTTTTTCTTTATTTTTACTATTTTCTACATTGTTGAATAATAGTGAAGACATCAACACTATGAAATAACACATATGGAATCATGTAGTAACCAAAAAAAGTGTTAAACAAATCAAAATATATTTTATATTTGAGATTCTTCAAAGTAGCCACCCTTTGCCTTGATGACAGCTTTGCACATTCTTGGCATTCAGGATACAGTATATAATAGCAGCTGTTTATGTAAAGTGTGAAAGTGTGTCTGTGTGTGTGTGTGTGTGTGTGTGTGTGTGTGTGTGTGTGTGTGTGGCGTCAACATGCATGTGTGTGAGTGTGTGTGTGATGGAGTGTCAGTGTAGTATGTGAGAGTGTGGGTAGAGTCTAGTGAATGTGCATAGAGCCAGTGCAAGGGATTCAATGCAAAACAACTATGATAAAGAAATTAATAATAAAGGAGGTCAATGTAAATTGTCCGGGTAGTCATTTGATTAACTGTTCAGCAGACTTACAGCAGAAGCTGTTCCTGAACAGTTTTTTGCCTTTTGGTCACAGACTTGGGTGGCTGGTGTCTTTGACAATTTTTAGGGCCTTCCTCTGACACCACCTGGTATAGAGGTTTTAGATGGCAGAGAGTTCGGCACCAGTGATGTACTGGGCCGTATGCATTAACTTGTGGTTGGATGCTGAGCAGTCGCCATACCAAGCGGTGATGCAGCCAGTCAAGATGCACTCAATGGTGCAGCTGTGTAACCTTTTGAGTATCTAAGGTCCCATGCCAAATATTTTCAGCCTCCTGAGGTGGAAAAAGCGTTGTTGTGCCCTCTTCACGCCTGTGTTGATGTGATTGGATGTGGAACTTCCTGCTCTACTACAGCCCCGTCGATGTGAATGGGGGGGTGTTCGGCCCTCTGTTTCCTGTAGTCCACAATAAGCTTCTTTGTCTTGCCCACATTGAGGGAAAGGTTGTTGTCCTGGCACCACACTGCCAGGTCTCTGACCTCCTCCCTTGCCAGCAAACATAATGATGGTGTTGGAGTTGTGCGTGGCCACGCAGTCATGGGTGAGTGGACTGAGCACACACTGCTGAGAGGCCCCCGTGTTGAGGGTCATCTTAGCGAATGTGTTGATGCCTACCCTCACCACCTGGGGGCGGCCTGTCAGGAAGACCAGGATCCAGTTGCATAGGGAGGTGTTCAATCCTAGTGTCCTTAGCTTAGTGATGAGCTTGGAGGGCACTATAGTATTGAACGCTGAGCTGTTCTCACGTAAGTGTTCCTTTGGTCCAGGTGGGAGAGGGCAGTGTGGTGTGCAATAGAGATTGCGTCATTTGTGGATCTGTTGGGGCGGTATGCGAAATTGGAGTGGGCCAAGTGTTTCTGGGATGATAGTTTTGATGTGAGCCATTTCATGGCTAAAGATGTGAGTGCAGTGGGGCGGTAGTCAGGTTACTTTGGCATATTTTTTTATTTAACCTTTACTTAACTAGGTAAGTCAGTTAAGAACAACCTCTTGCGACGACAATCCCGTGAGCGGGACCGAGTTTCTTTGAAAAATCAGAGTGCCATATTCAAAACCACAAATCTAATAATTTCTATTTCTCAGACATAGGACTATTTTACACCATTTTATAGATACACTTCTCCTGAATCGAACCACGTTGTCCGATTTCAAAAAGGCTTTACAGCGAAAGCAAAACATTAGATTATGTTAGGAGAGTACATAGACACAAATAACCACACAGCCATTTTCAAAGCAACTACATGCATCACAAAAACCCAAAACACAGCTAAATGAAGCACTAACCTTTGACAAACTTCATCAGATGACACTCCTAGGACATCATGTTATACAATACATGCATTTTTTGTTCGATAAAGTTCATATTTATATATAAAAACAGCATTTTACATTGGCGCGTGATGTTCAGAAAATATTTTCCCTTGGTGAATCAGCACTACAATTTACAAAATTACTCGTCATAAACGTTTATAAAATATTAAACTGTCATTCAAAGAATTATAGATGAACATCTCCTTTATGCAACCGCATTGACAGATTTCAAAATAACTTTACTGGGAAAGCACACTTTGCAATAATCTGAGTACTGAGCTCAGAAAAATACACTGGGCAATACAGATAAACGCCATTTTGGAGTCATCTAAAATCATAAATTGCATTAGAAATATTCACTTACCTTTGATGATCTTCATCAGAAGGCACTTCCAGGTATCCCAGGTCCACAACAAATGTTGTTTTGTTCGATAAACTCCATAATTTATGTCCAAATAGCTCCTTGTTGTTCGGGCGTTCAGTTCAGCTACTCCAAATGTAGGAAGCGCGCGGAAAATTTCACGACGAAAAGTCAAAAAAATATATATTTACATTCGTTCAAACATGTCAAACGTTATAAAACATCAATCTTTAGGGCCTTTAGAATGTGAAAATTCAGTAATATTCCAACCGGACGAAACCAGTGTCTTGAAAAATGTTTTGGAACACAGCTACCTCTCGCGTGAAAGCGCGCCAATGAACAGATGTCCTTCCCTGGGTGACCAACTTCCCAGCCTTCTCATTCGGTCTCTGTTCATTGTAGGTGCCTCAAACAACTTTCTAAAGACTGTTGACATCTAGTGGAAGCCTTAGGAAGTGCACAATGATTACCACGTCACTGTGTGTTCAATAGGCAATGACTTGAATAGAGCCCACGCATCCAGATTTCCACTTCCTGGTAGGATTTCTCTCAGGTTTTTGCTTGCCATATGATTTCTGTTATACTCACAGACATCATTCAAACAGTTTTAGAAACTTCAGAGTGTTTTCTATCCAAATATACTAATAATATGCACTTCCTAGCTTCTGAGTTTGAGTAGGAGGCAGTTTAATATGGGCACATATTTTTTCGAAATTGACAATACTGCCCCCTATCCCTAATTCTCATTTACCAATAACGGCATACCTCGGCCAAACCTTCCCGGACGACACTGAGCCAATTGTCTGCCGCCCTATTGGACTCCCGATCACGGCCGGTTGTGATACAGCCCAGGATCGAACCAGTGTCTGTTGTAACAACTCTAGCACTGAAATGCAGAGCCTTAGACCGCCGCGCCACTAGGGAGCCCTAAAAGGCACAGGGACTAGCGTGGTTTGCTTGAAACATGTAGGTATTACAGACTGGGTCAAAGACAAGTTGAAAATGTCAGTAAAGACCCCAGCTGGTCAGCGCATGCTCTTTGTATGTGTCCTGGTAATCCGTCTGGCCCTGCGGCCTTGTGAATGTTAACTTGTTTAAAGGTCTTACTCTCATCGACTATGGAGAGCTTGATCATACAGTCACCTGGAACAGCTGTTGATCTCACGCATGGTTAAGTGTTGCTTGCCTCGAATTGAGTATAGAAGGCATTTAGCTCATCTGGTTGTCTTGTGTCACTGGGCAGCTCTCGGCTGGGTTTCCCTTTGTAATCCGTGATAGTTTGCAAGCCCTGCCACATCCGATGAGCATCAGAGCCAGTCTGGTACTATTCAATCTTAGTCCTCTATTGACTCTTTGCCTGTTTGATGGTCCATCGGAGGTCATAGCAGGATTTCTTATAAGTTAGTGTCCTGCTCCTTGAAAGCGGCAGCTCTAGCCTTTAGCTCAGTGCGAATGTTGCTTGTAATCCATGGCCTCTGGTTGGGCTATTTACATATGGTTACTGTGGGGACAACATTGTCGATGCACTTATTAACGAAGCTGGTGACTGATGTGGTAAACACCTCAAAGCCATCGAATGAATCCTGGAATGTATTCCAGTCTGAGCCAGCGAAACAGTCCTGTAGCTTAGCATTCGCTTCATCGAACCACTTCTTTATTTGAGCGCGTAAATGGTACTTCCTGTTTGAGTTTTGATTGTAAGCAGGAATCAGGAGGATAGAGGTTTGGTTGGATTTGCCAAATGGAGGGTGGGGGAGAGCTTTGTATGCATCTCTGTGTGTGGAGTAAAGGTGAAATAGAGTTTGTATCCCTCTAGTGCAGGGGTGTGCAAACTTTTTGTCTCGAGGGCCACATCGGAATTTTGAAATTCAACGGAGGGTCCGCATTTTTGGGGGACCAATTGTTTGTTAAAATCAATTTGCGGGGGCCTCCCGAGTGGTTCAGCAGTCTAAGGCACTGCATCCGTAGTGCTTGAGGTTGACCACTAGGAGCGCCACCTATGGATTATCATTTTCTTGTTTGCTTATGGCCATAGACAGCTCATTGAGTGCGGTCTTAGTGCCAGCATTGGTTTGTGGTGGTAAATAGACAGCTATGAAAAATAAATAGTATGGTCTGGTATAGTATGGTATGGTAAATAGTATGGTCTGCAGCTTATCATGAGGTTTTATAACTCAGGCGTGCAGAACCTTGAGACTTCCTTATGAATATTAAAGATTGCGCACCAGCTGTTGTTAATAAAGAGACACACACCACCACCCCTGATCTTACCGGACTCTGCCGTTCTGTCCTGCCAATGTATAGAAAAACGAGCTAGATTGATATTATCCATGTCCTTGTTCAGCCATGACGCAGAGAAGCATAGTATATTACAGTTCTTAATATCCCGTTGATAGGATAGTCTCGAACGGAGCTCATCCAGTTTATTCTCTAGCGATTGCACATTCGCCAATAGAACAGAAGGTAGAAGCCATTTATTAATTTGCCACCGTAGTCTCACCAGGGTGCCCGCGCAGTCTTCACCTTCTACGAGTGTCTGGGATTAGGACCTGGTCCGGGATAATCAATGTCTTTCACTTCCGACACATTGAAGTAGAAATCCTACAAATCGAAGTTAGTGATAGCTGTTCAGATGTCCAGAAGCTCTTTTCGGTCATAGGAAACAATGGCGGAAACATTATGTTAAGATCAGCATGAAAAAATACACAAAATAGCACTATTGTTCAGGAGCCCAAAAAACGGCCAACATTCCCTCCGGCGCCATTCACTTAAGATAATCTTAGTGCTAAAGTTGATCTTTATGTTTTTGTGAAACTCACCCAGGACCGGTAAACTTCTTCCCAGCTTCGCAAGGCTTCTTTTGAAGCCTTAACATTTTTTAGATCCTTTTTTGGCCTCAATGTTGTCTTAAGCTAAGCATTGACAAAGCTATGGTTTCAACCAAAGGAGGCAGGCAGGCAACATCAACCGTCAATGAAACGATCAGTAGATTTCAAACTAGGATGAAACGTCTCATCCAGAACAATGAATGATAGAAAGTCTGTCAGCCTTTTCTTTGTTGGAGCACCATAGGTTGTAACTCAAATGGCTCCCTATCCCCTTTGTAGTGTACTACTTTTGACCAAAGCTCTATGGGCCTTGGTCAAATGTAGAGCACTATATAGGGGATAGGGTGCTTTTTGGGATGCACATAAAGTTTTGCATGCCTAGTTGTACTGCAGACTGCATTCCTCCCCTTGGCAAGTGCGCTACTCATTATTACTGACACTTTAGGCAACACTTGTCACGCTCTGACCTAGGAGAGCTGTGTTTTCTCTGTTTAGTTAGGTCAGGGTGTGATAGGTGGGTGGGCATTCTTTGTTTTGTGTTCTTTGTTTTGGCCGGGTATGGTTTCCAATCAGAGGCAGCTGTCATTCGTTGTCTCTGATTGGAAGCCATACTTAGGCAGCCTGTTTTTCCCTGTGTTTTCATGGGATCTTGTTTTTGTGCAGCTGTGTTATTGCAGCCCCAGAACGTCACGTTTGTTTCAGTTTCACCTGTTTCTTGTTTTGTTCGTGTTCACCAAATAAATATGTGGAACTACCGGCACGCTACTTCTTGGCTGATTTTTGACAGTGAATTTGAAGACAGCACTCATGACAACACTTTCTCCAGTACAAACATGACCCAGTGTCAATTTTCGTATGATTGGTGCTTTTGTTCACAAATAAGTCATGTGACATGGAGACTGGCACTCTGCTCTGGCTGTGATGAAAAGAACCCACTGAGCAGAAGCATGTAATTATCAAGGTGTTTTTAATACGCACAAACAAATACATATGCGCACAAACAAATACATATGCGCACAAACACACTGTGGGCTTTGTCAACGGCAGTCCTCGTCATGATACAATGTTCTTAAAGACAGCCTCCTACTGCATAACACCAAGGGTCCTAGAAATGCAGCCAAGACAAAGGAACACACACACACACACACACACACAAGCACATAGACACAAATGGACATGCACACACACAGCCATACACACAATCAAAAAAAATGTGTGCTCAGCATCAAAGGAATTGAGCTTGGCTGAAAGTCTGTGAAACACTCACCTTCGGAGACTAGCACTACTTGAAAAACAGTATATTTGTACTGGAGGTTTCTTCGGATTTCAAAAAATAATGTTATATTGTTACAACCAACTCTGAACCTTTTCACACTGTCGTGTTGACCCGAAACCAAACTGTGCTGGCTTGCATATTTTAATTTCATTTTGTCCTTCCTTGTTCTAAAGCTTGGTTCCAGCAACTATGGTGTAGTAACCAGGGCAGCTCAATACAGCTTGATTTGACTTACAGTATGTGTCCCGTGTTGCTATGAACAGTCTATTTGCTCATGGTGCCAGTCAGGATTATTACTTTATCATTATCATCAATGATGTTTCTTAATGTGAAATGACTACTCTCCATGTTTCTCTATATTTTGCTCATGCGCAAAACGGGAACAATTTTCTCATCACTTTTACGAGGGGGGACGCTAAAAATGTTTTACTCGCAAGGTGAGTATGGATGTGGGTACTCATGAGGAGTTCTGTTTTTTTGTCGCCCCACCCCATCAAAGTTGCCCATCCCTGATTTAAATAATCTTGGAATTGTACTTAATACCATATGAAACTATGACCGAAAATCTGACATTGAGTGATGCCTATGGAAGATTTGTGACAAAGTGACTTTCACACATGAACCTCGGGTAGGGTGCCTTATACCACCTCTGTCATTATGTACTGAATCACTTTGTAACTCACCTGTCTACATATTCGCACCACATTATAAAGAATGCCCTGGGAAGCTCCAGACATAGGTTACATCCCAAAGTCCTTACATTCCCATGGACCCTGGTCAAAAGTAGTGCACTAAGATGTAATCAATCCCTTACAAAGTCTGATTGGCTTCCTGGTTCAAACAGAGCTGTTTTTGATTTGCCCTTCATCAGTTTGCTCTTATTACAGACTGGGAGAAGATGATGCCTCCGATTGAAGCATTTTAGAGGGTTGGCAGTTGGTCTGCGCTACCTGGTTGCTCCTTTGTGACGGCCTGTTGTCAATGGTCCCAAATGGCATCTTATTCCCTATCAATTTAAAAATGGCACACATAGCCTACTGTCATGTCTACTCTTGCTCCTCCCCTCTGGAGTTCGACGTCTACTAACCACCGGTCCTGGGATCCATCATTACGCACACCTGCATCAAGCATTACGTGCACATGCGCGTCATCATCAAGACACACCTGGACTCCATTACCTCACTTATTACCTCCCCTATATCTGGCACTCCCTTAGATTCCTTCCCCAGTCAGTATTGTTTATGTGTTTCATGTCTATACGCTACTTGTTTGTTCTATTGTTTGAGTTTACGTTGATAATTAAACTCACCACTTGCTTTCTGACTCCTAACGTATACGTTACAGAATATTAACTCCAACAATGGAAGCAGCAGGAAAACAAAATATCCGTCTGGATGACCTACTTCAGGAGCGTTGGTACCGTCATTGCTTCTCTCCCTCCCTCAGTGAACACTCTGGATCAGAGGTTGAACTCATGGAGGTAGGGGTCACACGCCTTCCCACTCTGGGATCCACAAGAGCAGAGGGACGATCACATGATCTTCCACCTCCTGGGGGCAGGAGTGAGTTCCATCTTCATCACTTTCTGCTAAGCTCTTTTTGGTGTCCATCACACTAGTTGACTGTCCTTCATGTACTGTGTCTACAGCGTTAGTGGATACCGGTGCCACCAGACCATTGCCTCCTCTCTTAACATCTCATACCCGCTCTCCTCTCCTTCCCCGGTTCAAGCACTCGATAGTCAGCCATTATGATCTGGAACCATCACACACATCACCCAGCCAATCCCCCTCACAATGGAGTCCATTCATCAGGAGAACATCCCCTTCATCACCAGTGCACCAGTTCACAAGATCATCCTCGGCCTCCCTTGGCTTCAACGCCATAACCCCACCATCTCATGGTCGAGGATGAGAATCACAGTCTGGTCACCTGAATGCCGGAGGACCTGCAACCCATCCCCTGTGCTTCCACGTCGGTTGAGAGTCCTTATGGCTGCCCTTCAGCCCAACATCCCAGAGGTATACCAGGACCTGCGGGAAGTATTCTCCAAGACCCGCGCCACCTGTCTACCTCCTCATCACCCCTGGGACTACGCCATCGCTCTGTTGGAAGGGTCTGCGCCTCTGTGCAGACACATCTACCCTCTGTGGCTGAGACCCAGGCCATGGAGGATTACATCCAAGAGGCGTTCCAACAAGGTTTCATCCGTACGTCCACTTCTCCTGCGTCGGCTGGTTTCTTCTTTGTGGACAAGAAAGATGGAGGATTACAACCATGTATAGATTAGAGGACTCAATAAAATCACCACGAAGTACCGTTACCCTCTCCCGTTGGTGCCAGCAGCCATAGAACAGGTCCACGGGGCCCGGTTCTTTACTAAACTGGACCTGCGGAGTGCATACAATCTCATCCGGATCCGGGAGGAGGATGAATGGAAGACTGCATTTAGCATGTTGTCTGGTCATTACTAGTACTTGGTGATGCCATTTGGCTTAGCCAATGATCCGTCAGTGTTCCAGGCATTAGTTAACGAGGTGTTCAGGGACATACTCAGACGCCAGGTGGTCGTGTATATCAATGACATCCTGGTCTACTCGGCTACCCTGGAGGATCAAATCACTCGTGTTCGAGTAGTCCTGGAACGCCTCCTCAGCCTTGTCGAACAGGTGGTTAACCAGAAGTGCCAATTTCATCAGAAGGCTGTCTCCTTAGGCTACCAAATCAGCCCGCAGGGCGTGAAGATGGAAGACAAGAAGGTAGATGCGGTCAGGTCATGGCCAGTCCCAACCACCATAAAGGGGTTACAATGTTTTTGGGGTTTGCCAACTTCTACCGCTGTTTCATCCGGAACTTCAGCTCAGTCGCCTCACCTCTCTCCTCAAGGGGGGTCCCCGTAGATTGGTGTGGAGCCCAGCAGCCAACGGGGCCTTCCGTCTACTCAAGGGACGTTTCACCTCCGCTCCATTGCGCAAACACCCAGAGCCCACGATCTCCTTTGGTGGACGCTTCAGAGGTGGGCGCGGGGGCAGTTCTGTCTCAACGACAGGGTAATCCACAGAAATTGTATCCGTGGGCTTATTACTACGAAACTGTCTCCTGCAGAGGAATTACGGTGATCGAGAGCCCCTGGCGGTAAAGTTGGCATTAGAGGAGTGGAGACACTGGCTGGAGGGCGCCAAGAAACCATTCGTCATCCTCACCAACCATCAGAACCTGGCGTACATACGGACAGCGAGGAAGCGGAATCCGCGCCAAGCAAGGTGGGCCCTTCACAAGGTTCGACTTCACGCTGATCTATGGCTCAGGTTAAAAAAAACACAAATGCTGATGCCCTGTCCCGTCTCTGTTCCTATAATCCCACCCTCCAGAGTCGTAGCTCATGTGGTCTGGGACGTAGATGTGGACATTCGCCAGGCTCTGGAGAGGGAGCCCGCACCCACTAACTGTCCTCCCGAGCGCATCTACATTCCCACAGGGGTAAGGGACCGGCTGCTGACCTGGACATCCAGGTATTTCTTGCACTACCCAATCCATCTCTGAGAATTACTGGTGGCACACCTTGGCGCAGGACGTCACTCGTTACATCAACTCCTGTTCCATATGTGCCCAAACCAAATCCCCACCCCCTCGGAATGCTCCAGCAGGGAAACTCCTTCCCCTTCCTGTGCCTCCATTGACTTTGTTACTGATCTCCCCTCTGATGGTTTTACCACCATTTTGGTGCTTGTGGATATATTTTCAAAATCCTGTGGTTTTAATCCCTCTTTCTTGTCTCTCTACTGCTCTCCAGGTTGCTGAGGCATTATTCCAGCAGGTCTTCTGGCAATATGGGTTTCCAGAGGACACCGTCTCTCGATCGTGGCACCCAATTCACATCACAGGTATGGAGAGCCTTTATGGAGAAGCTTGGGGTCACAGTCGGCCTCACTTCCGGGTATAGGCCTCAGTCCAATTGGCAGGTGGAGAGGATGAACCAGGAGCTGGGGAGGTTCCTGAGGAGTCACTGTCAGGACCGGCAGGGAGAGTGGGCTCAATTCCTGTCATGGGCGGAGTACGCCCAGAACTCGCTACGCCACTCCTCCACTGGGTTGACCCCCTTCCAGTGTGTTCTGGGTTTTCAGTTGGACCTGGTTCCTTGGACCCCAGGCCAGATCAAAGCTCCTGCAGTTGATGAGTGGTTCAGGCATGCAGAAGTATGGAGCGACGCTCACGTGAGACTCCAGCTCGCCGTCCAAGGGCCAAAAGGAGCAGGCATACTGCCACCTGAGACCCCTTTGTACCACCCTGGGGATCGTGTGACTTTCTACCAGGAACCTCCCACTCCACCTGCTCTACAAGAAGCTGAGCTCCCGGTTTGTGGGGCCGTTCAAGGTTCTCCGGAGGGCCAACAAGGTATTGTATACGTTACAGCTTCCCAGTGACTACCGTATCTCACCTTCTTTTCATGTCTCACTTCTCAGGCCGGTGGTTCCTGGTCCCCTAGCTGATGCTGTTCCCCACGACACCCCTCCACCCCCCTGGACATCGAGGGGGGCCCGGCCTATGCCATCAGATCTCTACTGGACTCCCGACGTGGGGGTCGGCTCCAGTTTCTGGTGGACTGGGTGGGGTATAGCCCAGAGAAGCGGTGTTGGGTTCCGTTGGAGGACATTCTGGATCCCAACATCGTCTGTGATTTCCATCTTCGCCGACCGCCCCGCTCCTTGTCCTCGGGGCCGTCTCTCTGGTCGACATCATTCTGCGGTTGGAGTCGCACGTCATCAGACACACCTGGACTCCATTACCTCACTTATTACCTCCCTTATATCTGGCACTCCCTTAGGTTCTTTCCCCTGTCAGTATTGTGTATGTGTTTCATGTCTATATGCTTGTTGTATTTGTTAAATTGTTCAATGTTCCGTTTATTATTAAACTCACCACCTGCACTTGCTTTCTGACAGCATATACGTTACACCTACATATCAATACATACACACAAACTATCTTGGTCAAATAGGGGAGAGGCATTGTGCCATGGGGTGTTGCTTTATTAGTTTTTTTACAAAGTTTGCTGTTCATTTGAGCAATATGAGATGGAAGGGAGTTCCATGCAATAATGGCTCTATATAATACTGTACGCTTACTTTAATTTGTTCTGGATTTGGGGGACTGAAAAGACCCCTGGTGGCATGTGTGTGTCAGAGCTGTGAGTAAGTTGGCTATGCAAATAATTAATCAACACATTAATGTTTCTTCTAACATTGTGTCGGAGTTGTCCGTGGACTGAGGGTGGCCACAGGGATGTAGAGATGTACAGTATGCACTGCCAGGCTGAGCATCTGTCTTCATGGTTGACTATTAGAGGCTGTCTCCTTGAGGCATACGTCGCATACAAAAATGCACGAGTGCACACACAGCCACATCCACTTTGGTCACCCTCTCTCTGCAACTACACTGAACAAAAATGTAAAAGCAACATGTCAATTGTTGGCCCCATGTTTCATGAGCTGAAAAAAAAAATCCCAGATTTTCCATATGCACAAAAAGCTTATTTCTCTAAATGTTTTTGCACAAATGTGTTTATATCCCTGTTAGTGAGCATTTCTCCTTTGCCAAGATAATCCATACACCTGACAGGTGTAGAATATCAAGAAGCACTATCATTACACAGGTGCACCTTGTGCTGGGGACAAAAGGACACATTAAAATGTGCAGTTTGTCACGCAACACAATGCTGAGGAGTATTTCTATCTGTAATTAAGCCCTTTTGTGGGAAAACTCATTCTGATTGGCTAGGCCTGTCCCCAGTGGGTGGGCCTGGCTGCCAAGTGGGTGGGCCTATGTCCTCCCAGGCCCACCCATGGCTGACCCCTGCCCAGTCATGTGAAATCCATAGATTAGGACCTAATGAATTTATTTAAATTGACTGATTTCCTTAAATAAACTGTAAGTCATAAAGTCTTTGAAATAGTTGCTTGTTGCATTTTTATTTCTGTTCATTATTCATAGGGCAGAACAATATATACAATCAACATATCCTTGAATTGTACAGTTCCTGCAAAATAAGACCAGTACATTCCGTAAGAGATAGACTGTAGTTCAGTCTATGGGGCAGTTTCCCGGACGCAAATTAAGCCTAGCATGGTCTTTAGTCCTGGACTAGACTTATCTGTACCCAGGAAACAGGCCCCACAGACTTTTATGGTTACTTAAGTTGTAAGGGCAGTTTTGTCATTGTGGGGTGGTTACATGAAAAGGACTGGCTCAAATGAGAAGCTTATGTTGTGTTTTAACAAGGTTGTCTCATCAGCACATTCCCCACTACCCTAACCTGATATGGCTTGAGTTGTACCGTTGGGGGACTCTGCTTGTGTGACATTTGTGTTGTATGAGCATCTGCATGCAAAAACAGTGTGGTTTACGAGTTCAGGGTGTTAAAGAGAACAAAATAATATTTCACTTTATCTTGGTGAGTGAGTTTAGAAAGTCCCACTTTGGTTTGGAACTGAGGGGGATTAATATTCATATTTAGCAATATGTTGAAAAATCATAGGAACTCTGCCACCAGCTTTGAATGTTCAGTTTAAACCCAGTCAATTTTCATTCAAATTCAATTGCATGCAAGTGTACATTTTAAAACTGTAAAGTTACCTTAATACAAATGTGGGCTTATATTTTGTGAAGCAAATGCAAAAAAAGCTAAAATAGAAATTCTGTAAATAATGACGATTGTGATGGTGATAACAAGTATGATGATGATAAAACTGATGACAAAGATGATGATTACTTCTATGATTATAAATGATCATAATCAGCATACTTTAACCTGTTTGGGATAGGGGGCAGTATTTTCACGGCCGGATAAAAAACGTACCCGATTTAATCTGGTTACTACTCCTGCCCAGAAACTAGAATATGCATATAATTAGTAGATTTGGATAGAAAACACTCTAAAGTTTCTAAAACTGTTTGAATGGTGTCTGTGAGTATAACAGAACTCATATGGCAGGCCAAAACCTGAGAAGATTCTATACAGGAAGTGCCCTGTCTGACAATTTGTTCTCCTTCTAGGGCAGCTCTATCAAAAATACAGCATCTCTGCTGTAACGTGACATTTTCTAAGGCTTTCATTGGCTCTAGGAAGGCGCCAGAAAGTGGAATGAGAGCTCTCCAGTCTCTGGGCGAAAAACAGCAGGGGTTTTTGTGAGTGGTTCTTCTGAGAACAATGACACTGGAGCATGCGTGCACGAGACGACTCCATTTTTGTTCTTTCAGTGTTTGAACGAATACAATGTCGCCCGGTTGTAATATTATCGCTATTTTACGAGAAAAATAGCATAAAAATGTATTTTAAACAGCGTTTGACATGCTTCGAAGTACGGTAATGGAATATTTTGACATTTTTTGTCACGAAATGCGCTGGCGCGTCACCCTTCGAATAGTGACTTGAACGCACGAACAAAACGGAGCTATTGGATGTAACTATGGATTATTTCGAACCAAAACAACATTTGTTGTTGAAGTAGAAGTCCTGGGAGTGCATTCTGACGAAGAACAGCAAAGGTAATCCAATTTTTCTTATAGTAAATCTGAGTTTGGTGAGGGCCAAACTTGGTGGGTGTCAAATTAGCTAGCCGTGATGGCCGGGCTATCTACTCAGAATATTGCAAAATGTGCTTTCACCGAAAAGCTATTTTAAAATCTGACACCGCGATTGCATAAAGGAGTTCTGTATCTATAATTCTTAAAATAATTGTTATGTTTTTTGTGAACGTTTATCGTGAGTAATTTAGTAAATTCACCGGAAGTTTTCGGTGGGTATGCTAGTTCTGAACATCACATGCTAATGTAAAAAGCTGGTTTTTGATATAAATATGAACTTGATTGAACAAAACATGCATGTATTGTATAACATAATGTCCTAGGAGTATCATCTGATGAAGATCATCAAAGGTTAGTGCTGCATTTAGCTGTGGTTTTGGTTTTTTGGGACATATATGCTAGCTTGAAAAATGGCTGTGTGATTATTTCTGGCTGGGTACTCTCCTGACATAATCTAATGTTTTGCTTTCGCTGTAAAGCCCTTTTGAAATCGGACAATGTGGTTGGATTAACGAGAGTCTTATCTTTCAAATGGTGTAAAATAGTCATATGTTTGAGAAATTGAAATTATAGCATTTTTAAGGTTTTTCGTATTTCGCGCCAGGCGCTACCATTGGATATTGGTCCATCACATGGCTCCACTACTGTAACAATGTGTGCTGAGTGTCGGGAGTGAGTTCAGGGAGTGAGTGTTAATAAATAAACACAACATAATACAAAATAAGAAACATCAACGCACAGACAATGACGCCTCGGGAAGGAACCAAAGGGAGTGACATGTATAGGGCAGGTAATCAAGGAGGTGATGAGTCCAGGTGAGTGTCAATGCGCTGATGCGTGTAACGATGGTGACAGGTGTGTGCCATAACGAGCAGCCTGGTGACCTAAAGGCCGGAGAGGGAGCACACGTGACAACTACGTTCCACTGGCCTCTGCTCTCCCAGTCAAGTAAGAGAGAAAAACAGAAAATGCTTATCTCAGGAAATCACCAGTGGTAGAGTGGATCTATTTATGATCCCGAGTGTCAGCAACTTTGCTCCCTTTCTTTTTTTAACACACAGCTTTGGGTCAAAGCTGAATCCAAGGGAATTCTTTGGGGCTTTGGTTACGTGCTTCACTCTGAGGGCTCTGAGGGCGCCTCTGCCCTCTGTTATGCTAGATGGCCCGGGTGAGGTTGCCAAAACAACTGCTATTCAGGCACAATGGAGTCTGCATTCCTTAAATACTGTATCTGTGTCTCGGAGACACAAAGCATATTCCGGGATGAACAAGCAGTCACAGAGAGACAATATGGAACTCTTATTGCCTTCTTTCTTTGCTTGCTTTTCTCTTAGTCACAAAAAAATTGATACTGTAGATGTTATTAGGAAATATGCCCCTGTAATGGAATTGATTTGAACATTGATGGAAGAGAAATAAAACATATAGGTTCATTCGTTTGAGCAACAGATAGTCAGTGCCCCAAAAGGTAGCATGCAGTATTAGCACAAGCATATCTGAATACATCATGCAAATACCAACCACATTACAGCACAGAATTCCATGGTTAGTCATTAAATAATTCCAGTCATACCATGCTCAATTAGCCCTATGCCCCCAAAAAAATCTCTCAAAATTTTACATAAAAGCACATCGATTAATCCAGCAATCAGCGTCAAATTTCATTCATTTTCACCAAGTTTTGTTTTGTATTGCAACCAGACCAATGATGCTCTCCTTGGAATATCTATCTAACCACTCCATGCTGTGATTACTACGATTTCTCTTTTATTGTAAATAAACATTGTTTCATCACATCTTTCTGTAGCCGTAATTGGTTGATGGCCTTTTGATAGCTGTTCGATACAATTTTCAAAACAGCCTACCAAAATCCAGCCAAAACTCTCTGTGACGTGCAACAAAGCTTCTGCCAGGAAATTGAGATGCATACCATTTCCTTTTATAGCAATGCTAACGCGTAGCATTTTGGCACTGGGGAAGATATGAGTCTGTCATTGCATAATGGACATTAGATCAAGCTCTCTCATGTACGAGATCACCCAGTCTTTTTCTCATGTTTCCTCCATGGTATGTAATCTAAACCATCTGTGTAAATATCTCTCTCTCTCTCTCTCTCTCTCTCTCTCTCTCTCTCTCTCTCTCTCTCTCCTCTCTCTCTCCCCTCTCTCTCTCTCTCTCTCTCACTGATTTATTTTGTCTGAGATTGTATTTCCAATACAAATTGCAATGTGTCAATTTGGTGTGTGCAGTAAAGAGACACTTTTCAGACAGCCTATGAGAATGCATGACATAGTCCCAAAACTGCAAACCCCGCCAATCTGGCACTGCAGGCAGGGTACAGCTGCTACTTCATCCATCTCCTCCAATACCAATGGGTAGAACCAAGGCCACGCCTGTGAAGTAGCATCACAGCTCCACAGTTATGGAACAGCTTGCCCTGTCAGGTAAGAGGGGCAGACACCAATGAGGTGTTGAAATCATGCTCAAAGAAACACCTTTTAGGCACGGCCTGCTTTAAAAAATATATATATAGATAACATTTTGCTATGAAGTTTAATGTTTTTGTACAGAATTACAGTTTATCTTTTAATCTTTGTTTTCTTACATATTGTTTTGAATGCATTTGTGTTTTTCCTGCGTATTCTGATATTTTATCGGATTGGTTTGGATTTCATATCCCATTCTCTAGATCAACCAATGCAACTCTGCCCTGCTGCAGTTTGCTGTGGTTAGGTGATGGTGGGCAGCTCCAGGCCAGGCCAGGGATTGGGCTGGCCGTCCCTGCTCCATGGTGTTTGGCAGCGGGAAGTCTTTGGAGCACAGGCCACATCCCTGTGCCTGCATGGAGCAAACCAAGCACTAACTGCACAAGTATAAATAGAAGCCCACAAGAAGACTCCCAACTCTCTCTAGAAAGAGATAGGGAGAGAGAGCACTAAGACTCCACATCCTAAAACTGCAAGAAAGACAGAAGCGAAAATGAGAGACCGGCAGATGCACTAGAGGAAGATTGTCCCATATTCACAAAGTGTCTCAGAGTAGGAGTGCTGATCTAGGATCAGGTCACCTCTCTCATTTAAAAGGCAACACTGATCCTACATAAGCACTCCTACTCTCCGAAGCTTTATGAATACGGCCACTGGGAGCAAAATAAAAGTTTGAGAGTGAAATTAGTGTAAAGAGACTGGAAATCGTCGATATAAAGAGAGTGGTGAGAAATAAATGTAACAGATGGAGGAATGAAAGATAGAGAAAAAAGGAGGGGGGAGGAAAATAAGAAAGAAAGCTTACTTTTAGATTGGAATGAGGTCTGTTCACTTATTGACCAAACTGTAACTTGAGATCTGGGTTTGTACCTCAGAGTTTCACGTAAATCATGCATTGATATCAATGTGTCTGTGAAATACCTCCGCTCCATGGAGAGGTGCGACAATTAAATACCTCACGTTATTGCACTTTCATAACATTGACCTCCTATTGGGAAATGCACTGCTGGGCTACTGTTGTCGCATGCCATTCCTCACAATAGTCCATGTGTTATGTTGTAACCCCCTCATGTTTCATCTAAAAACAGCAATCCATATTCAGGCTGACCGATGTGTTTCTGTTGTGACAAAGAATCACTATGCCTAATGAAAGGGAGAGGTAGTCCCACGTGGGCTGTTCTTATAGCAATGGGTTTGGGGATTGATGTATTGGTGACTTGACAGCAATGATAAGTAAAGTGCCTTAGCCCCCACTTACGCAAACTTCCCAGAGTGTTAAAAGTCAGTATGTCCTCCGGACCCTCCTGCCAGTCCCCAGTCTCTGCTGTCACTTGCAGTAGTGGAAACGGTGGTGGGCTCTCCTCCTTAGGCTGCTCAAGCACCCTCCTCATTGGTTTAGGTAGCACCTCCTCCCCCATGTCTATCTCCAGCAGCTTAAGAGACGCTAGGTCCTCCTGCTGTGCCAACTCTTGGGGGGTTTTCCAACCCTCACCCCCATCAGCCAGTCTCTTGATGCCTCCTGCCATTGAACGTCCCTGCATGATGCCTGTGACACTCCTTCCAAGTTCTTCCTAACCCACCCCTCTGAGCCCAGATACACACTCTTAGAAACCAAAAGGGTGCTATCTAGAACCTAAAAGGGTTCTTCAGCTATCCCCATAGGATAACCCTTTGAAAAACCCTTTTTGGTTCCAGGTGTAACAGAGGGTTCTACATGGAACCAAAAATGGTTCTACCTGGAACCAAAAAAGGGTTCTCCTATGGGGACAGCTGAATAACCTTTTTGGAACCCTTTTTTCTAAGAGTACACGCCAAGAATCTTGAGCCACTCACATCCCAACCGCAACCCCCCTGAAAGCTGTGGAGGTGCCCTGTTCCTCCATGCCCCACATAACAGAGCCTCACTCTTGCTCCAGTTTACCCTACCCGAAGACTCCCCCTCGTACAACCTCAAACTAGGCTCGAGGGCCCGTAGGTCCTGCTCATCCCTAACCATCACAGAGACGTCCTCAGCATAAGATGACACTGCTATGCCTGTCCCCAACCCTATGTCTGTCTCACACACTTCCTGTAGTCTCCTGCATAGCAGGCCCAGAATGGGCTCAATGGCAAGACTGTATAGCTGCCCCAACAGAGGGCATACCTTGTGAATGCCCCTCCCTGACCAGAATGGATGTGTCAAATCGGAGGGCCTGTTGTCCGGACCTCTGGCAGTCTCTATGGGGGTGCTACAGGGCTCAATTCTCAGGCTGACTCTTTTCTCTGTATACATCAATGATGTCGCTCTTGCTGCTGATAATTCTATGATCCACCTCCACGCAGACGACACCATTCTGTATACTTCTGGTCCTTCTTTGGACACTGTGTTAACTAACCTCCAGACAAGCTTCATGCCATACAACTCTCCTTCCGTGGCCTCCAACTGCTCTTAAATGCAAGTAAAACTAAATGCATGCTCTTCAACCAATCGCTGCCCACACCTGCACTCTACTCAATAAATTGGATGCAGTCTATCACAGTGCCATCCGTTTTGTCACCAAAGCCCCATATACTACCCATCACTGCGACCTGTATGCTCTTATTGGCCCTCGCTTCATATTCGTCGCCAAACCCACTGGCTCCAGGTCATCTATAAGTCTTTCCTAGGTAAAGCCCCACCTTATCTCAGCTCACTGGTCACCATAGCAGCACCCACCCGTAGCACGCGATCCAACAGGTATATTTCACTGGTCAGCCCCAAAGCCAATTTCTCCTTTGGCCACCTTTCCTTCCAGTTCTCTGCTACCAATGACTGGAACGAATTGCAAAAATCACTGCAGCTGGAGACTAATATCTCCCTCACTAACTTTAAGCACCAGCTGTCAGAGCAGCTCACAGATCCCTGCACCTGTACAAAGCCATCTGTAAATAGCCCATCCAACTACCTCATCCCCAGACTTATTTATTTTTTATTTTTTTCTCCTTTGCACCCCAGTATCTCTACTTGCACATTCATCTTCTGCACATCTATCACTCCAGTGTTTAATTGCTAAATTGTAATTATTTTGCCACTATGGCCTATTTATTGCCTTACCTACCTTATCTTACCTCATTTGCACACACTGTATATATACTTTTTTTCTATTGTGTTATTGACTGTATGTTTGTTTATTCCATGTGTAACTCTGCAGTTGGAAATGAGAACTTGTTCTCAACTAGCCATACCTGGTTAAATAAAGGTGAAATAAAAAAATTAATATAAAAATGGCCTAGTGAGCCCTCCCCTCACTTTGACCATACAGACCACAAAATTATCCTGGTGTAAGGAAACCAGTCCAAAGTTCACATTCAAAAGCCTCGACAGGTCCAGCATGTTCCTGATTATGAAACGATTGCTTGAGCATCCTGATACAGAGTGTGTTTGGTCCTTGTGTATAATAGAGTCCAAGTGGGACTTGAGTTTGTTAGCAAGGACCTTGGCAAAGACCTTGTCATTCGTACAGAGCAATGCCACAGTCCTCCAGTTCTTTTAATCGCTCAAGTCCAGCTCTCTCAACATGGAAAATCTAGCTCTTACAAGTGCTCCTTTTGCTTTGATCTGAAGCAAAAAAAAAGCCCCTAGGTCCCTGCGTAGTTCAGATAGATTCGCTTGCAGCCCCACCCTACCTTGCCCCATGTCACGGTTGTCGTCGGTGAAGGAGGACCAAAACGCAGCAGGTACGTGTATGCTCATCTTGAGAATTTATTAACTTCAAAAATTAACGTACAAAAAATAACAAACAAACGAAAACCACGAATGAACGAACAACAAACAGTCTGGTAAAGCATAAGGCTGAACACAGAACAATCACCCACGAATAACAAACACAAACACACCCTAATATATGGGACTCTCAATCAAAGGCAGATAGACAACACCTGCCTTCAACTGAGAGTCCCAACCCCAATCAGCACAACATAGAAACACACTCACCAGACTACACATAGAAATACATAAACATAGAACATCAACCCAAAACCCCGGAAATACTAAATCAAACCCCCCTTTGAACAAACACACCACCCTGAACCACATAAAACAAATACCCCCTGCCACGCCCTGACCAAACTACAAAACAATTAACCTTATATACTGGCCAGGACGTGACACCCCAACAGCTCAGCCTCCACCTCACTTATGCTATGCTACCTCAGTACTCTCCTTGGGAAGGGGAAAAAGCTGTATATTGCTGACAAAAAAAGAATTGTGGCTTTCTCTACGTCCCACCACTGACTGAGCGACTCAAACTCCTCTTTCCCCTGTCCCAACCTCTCCCAAAAGCCTTGGAAGTTTGAGCAAAAAGTGACATCTTGTAAGAGCTTTGCACTGCATTTCCAATAGGAAGGCTGCTGGGTTCCTGGTAAAACAGAGAACTGAGTCATGGCAATATCATGGTCCAAAAACCCAACTGGGAGAATGGAGGCCCTCACTAGCCTATTGCTCTGATTCTTGAATATATAGATACAATCAAAATCAGCTGCACTCACCCTATCCCCAACCACCTTCACCCACATATACTGCTTTAAGGTCGGATACTTGGTTCTCCATGTATCCACCAGATCAAACTGATTCATTCAGCATTGCCAAGCCCGATTGCGGTTCCTCCCCACATGAAAGAATACTACACTTACTATAGAATTCTGTAGTAAACTGAAGTATACTGTAGAATACTATACTACACACTGTAGTATCCCTTGATCATGTGTAGTACTTAGAGTACATTCTTTTGTAGTATACACTGTAATTTTTTTACTATAGTAAATACTACCGTATTATAATTTGCATATACTCAGCCCATTCCCCTCCCCCATATCCCAATGTGTGCCACCCGTGAGCGAGAAAGCCTCCACTATTATGTTAAAAACACTATAGTAAATGCTATAGCAATGTCCACAAAAGCATTACAGTAAATACTACAGTACACAGTCTGTAAAAACACTACAGTAAATACCATAGTATACTACAATCCACAATAACACTATATTAATTACTATATTATATAGTACAATTATTTTAATACAGTATTTATGCTATAGGTAACTGTAGATACAACAGTATACTACAGTAAATAGTAAAGTCAGCAAAAACACTACAGTGAATACCATTTTTTCATGTGGGTCACTATTCCTGTCTTTAGTAAAGTCAATGGTGCAGCTCCAATCCCCCCCAACACAAGCAGCTCGTCCAGCGTTTAGTGTGCGAGCTCCTGTCTTAAACTCCCAAATAGGATTCCCCTCTCCTGCCCTGTATTAGGTGCATACACATTTATGAAAGCAAAGACATTATTTCTTTAACCACTAATAACCTACCCTTACACACCTCCTTTGAAGAGAGAATGTTGACACCCAGGCCCGTGGAAAAGAGCACTGCTAACCATGCACCAAGATTAGTACCATGGCTCAGTACTTGCGCCCCCTTCTACCAGACCCCCAATCCACTTGATTATTCACCTCACTGTGTGTCTCTTGCAAAGAAATCACTCAGCAAACGCCTCTTCCCACTGTCTCTCCCAGAAAAATCTATCAATTTAAGTAGTCTGAAGACAAGCTCCTACGCACCACTATGACCCAATACTCAGCCTATACTTCCTGGGTGAGAGGGCGCTAAACCCCTCGTTCTTCATCACGTGTTGTACTGACCTTACAAACCTTTCAGAATCAGGAACACTTTTTCCCTTTATTCTACTTCAGTAATCGAAAGAGAGCGAGAGAGAGAGATAGCGAGAGAGGTCATGAGCTCATGGGCTCCTGAGTTATTCTGCAAAAAACTACCATACAAAACTGAGTGAGTAATGTTCAGTCTGAAGCTACTTCCTAAGCCTAAAGCTAAGTAAAGAACGATACTAAGCTACCAAGCTGCTAGGACAAAACAGACCTGGCTGCAACTTCAATTAGCACCTCCCAACCCAAATGCAGAGGCCTTTGAAGCCTCCATGGCTTCCCCCTGTGCAGATGTCATTACAGTACAGTACCCCTTGGGTATTAAAAATAACACTGCATGGAATAAGTACAAAAATAATCTCCTCAATGACAATACAGAAACACTATTTGCTGACTGCTACAAAGAGGGGAACGTAAGCAACCTAATGTTCCACACAGATCATTGCCTGGCATGGCACAGTGCTATAAGAGCACACTACCCCTATGTCAAGAGAGAGGGTATTGGCCCAGGGTGGAAACTCAGAATACTAGACAAATTTAAACAAGCTCTGTCAACGTGTACAAGTCTGGAACATTAATGGTGCAGGGCATCCTCATGTGTCACAACTCCTGCAGCTCTGTCGCATGCTGGGTCTGTACATAGTCAATGGTAGGCTTTGAGGAGGCTCCTATGGTAAGTACATCTACAGCTCATTCCTTGGCAGTAGTACTGTAGGTTACTTTATCACTGACCTCAACCCAGAGTCTCTCAGAGCGTTTACAGTCAGCCCACTGACACCCCTATCAGATCACAGCAAAATGATAGTCTACTTGAATCTTGAGGCATCAAAGCAAAAGGAACTGCACAATATTAAGAAATGCTATAGATGGAAGGAAAGTAGTATAGAAACCTACCAAAAAACAATTAGGCAACAACAAATTCAATCCCTTTTAGACATCTTGCTGGACAAAACATTTCACTGTGTCACAGGCGTCGTCAAGAATGGACCAAGGCGCAGCAGGTATGTGGATACTCATGTTTTTTAATTTCAAAAAAAGGAGTAAAGTATCCACTGGACAAAAAACAATAAAGACAACAGCAACAGTCTTGCAGGCATATACAACGCAGTGCAAGGACAATTTCCCACAAATGACAAACACAAACACACCCTAATATATGGGATTCTCAATCAAAGGCAAATAGACCACACCTGCTTTCAATTGAGAGTCCCCACCCCAATTTACTAAACATAGAACCAGACTACCTAGACTAAACATAGAATCACATGAATCTCAAACAGTGTCCAAAAACCCCGGAATACTTAAATCAAATGCTCTTACTACAAAAACACCACCCCAAACCACATAAACCAAATACCCTCTGCCACGTCCTGACCAAACTACAATGACAATTAACCCTTATACTGGCCAGGACGTGACAGTACCCCCCCCCCCCTAAAGGTGCTAACCCCGGAAGCACCTCAAGAAAAACAAAAAAAAACCAAACAACAACAAAAAATCCCCCTAAACTAAAGGGAGGGAAGGGAGGGTGGCTGCCGTCAACGACGGCACTGTGCTACACCCCCCCTCCCCAACCCACCTATATCTGGAGGTGGCTCCGGTTCTGGCAGTTCCGGGCAGACGGGCCACCCCGGCAGCTCCGGGCAGACGGGCCACTCGGGCTGGGCCGGAGGACAGTCGGGCCACCCTGGCAGCTCCGGAGGGCAGTCGGGCCACCCTGGCAGCTCCGGAGGGCAGTCGGTCCACCCTGGCAGCTCCGGAGGGCAGTCGGTCCACCCTGGCAGCTCCGGAGGGCAGTCGGTCCACCCTGGCAGCTCCGGAGGGCAGTCGGGCCACTCTGGCAGCTCCGGAGGGCAGTCGGGCCACTCTGGCAGCTCCGGAGGGCAGTCGGGCCACTCTGGCAGCTCCGGAGGGCAGTCGGGCCACTCTGGCAGCTCCGGAGGGCAGTCGGGCCACTCTGGCAGCTCCGGAGGGCAGTCGGGCCACTCTGGCAGCTCCGGAGGGCAGTCGGGCCACTCTGGCAGCTCCGGGCAGTCGGGCCACTCTGGCAGCTCCGGGCAGTCTGGCCACTCTGGCAGCTCCGGGCAGTCTGGCCACTCTGGCAGCTCCGGGCAGTCTGGCCACTCTGGCAGCTCCGGGCAGTCTGGCCACTCTGGCAGCTCCGGGAAGTCGGGCCACTCTGGCAGCTCCTGACTAGTGGGTGGCTCTGGCGGCTCCTGACTGACGGGCAGCTCTGGCGACTCCTGACTGACGAGGCTGGGCTGACACACTAGTTGCCTAATGCGTGGGGCTGGTACTGGACGTGCCAGCCTGGAGACACGCACCTCCATGCTAGTGCGGGGAGTTGGCCTGGGGCTCCATTCTTGCCCCGCAAAACTGCCCTTGTGCCCCCCCAAATTTTTTTTATTGGGGCTGCCTCTCGAGTTTCCTAAACTCTTGCATCGCCCTGGAAACGCTCCTCCTTAGCTCTGCCCATGTCCAACCTTCCTCCTCGTTCCTCTGCTGCTTGGTCCTGGTTTGGTGGGAGATTCTGTCACAGGCGTCGTCAAGAATGGACCAAGGCGCAGCAGGTATGTGGATACTCATGTTTTTTAATTAAAAAAAAGGAGTAAAGTATCCACTGGACAAAAAACAATAAAGACAACAGCAACAGTCTTGCAGGCACATACAACGCAGTGCAAGGACAATCTCCCACAAATGACAAACACAAACACACCCTATAATATGGGACTCTCAGTCAAAGGCAAATAGACCACACCTGCCTTCAATTGAGAGTCCCCACCCCAATTAACTAAACATAGAACCAGACTACCTAGACTAAACATAGAATCACATGAATCTCAAACAGTGCCCAAAAACCCCGGAATACTTAAATCAAATGCCCTTACTACAAAAACACCACCCCGAACCACATAAACCAAATACCCTCTGCCACGTCCTGACCAAACTACAATGACAATTAACCCTTATACTGGCCAGGACGTGACACACTGTGATAGTGAAGGTGTGAACTTGGCAGTAGAAAGCCTAAACGGTATATTTGACTTTTCAGCTTCCTTTTCTTACATTAAGAATTTCAAGCAGACCACCAAAGAAAATAATGACAAATGGTTTGATGAAGAATGAAAAACCTAAGAAAGAAATTGAGAAACCTATCCAACCACAAACCCAGAAAACCAGTCTACACCTTCACTGTGGTGAATCACTAAAACATTTATTTTTATTTTTTTATTTCACCTTTATTTAACCAGGTAGGCCAGTTGAGAACAAGTTCTCATTTACAACCTGGCCAAGATAAAGCAAAGCAGTGCGACACAAACAACAACACAGAGTTACACATGGAATTAACAAACGTACAGTCAATAACACAATAGAAAAAGTCTATATACAGTGCGTGCAAATGGCATGAGGAGGTAAGGCAATAAATAGGCCATAGTAGCGAAGTAATTACAATTTAGCAAATTAACACTGTAATGATAGATGTGCAGATGATGATGTGGAAGTAGAAATACTGGTGTGCAAAAGAGCAAAAAAGTAAATAAAAACAATATGGGAATGAGGTAGGTAGATTGGATGGGCTATTTACAGATGGGCTGTGTACCGCTGCAGCGATCGGTAAGCTGCTCAGATAGCTGATGCTTAAAGTTAGTGAGGGAGATATAAGTCTCCAACTTCAGTGATTTTTGCAATTCGTTCCAGTCATTGGCAGCAGAGAACTGGAAGGAAAGGCGGCCAAAGGGGATGTTGGCTTTGGGGAGTGAGATATACCTGTGAGATATACCTGCTGGATATACAATACAGAAATACACTAGGGAAAAAGAGGGAACAGCACGTCAGAAATCAGCTCAATGTAATTGAAGAATCCATAGAATCAAACCACTTTTGGGAAAATTGGAACACATTAAACAAACAACAAGAATAGTTATCTATCTAAAACTGAGATGTATGGATAAACCACTTCTCCAATCGTTTTGGTTCTATAACAAATCTGAGAGTTAGCTATTAAAGACTAGCAGAACCCACTGGATTCTACAGTACATTGAATAAACTACAGGACAAAATACAAATCCTCCAACCCCAAAAGGCCTGTGGTGTTGATGGTATCCTAAATTAAATGATCAAATATACAGACCACAAATTCCAATTGGCTATACTTAAACCCCTCAACATAATCCTCAGCTCTGGCATCTTCCCCAGTATTCCCCAGGTAAAGTCCCCCCTTATCTCCGCTCACTGGTCACCATAGCAGCACCCACCTGTAGCACGCGCTCCAGCAGGTATATCTCTCTGGTTACCCCTAAAGCCAACTCCTCCTTTGGTCGTCTCTCCTTCCAGTTCTCTGCTGCCAATGACTGGAACGAACTACAAAAATCTCTGAAACTGGAAACACTTATCTCCCTCACTAGCTTTAAGCACCAGCTGTCAGAGCAGCTCACAGATCACTGCACCTGTACATAGCCCATCTATAATTTAGCCCAAACTACTACCTCTTCCCCTACTGTATTTATTTATTTTATTTTGCTCCTTTGCACCATATTATTTATATTTTAACTTTGAACTTTCTTCAAACTACAAATCTACCATTCCAGTGTTTTTCTTGCTATACTTTATTTACTTTGCCACCATGGCATTTTTTGCCTTTACCTCCCTTATCTCACATCATTTGCTCACATTGTATATAGTCTTATTTTTTTCTACTGCATCATTGATTGTATGTTGTTTTACTCCATGTGTAACTCTGTGTTTTTGTATGTTGTCGAACTGCTTTGCTTTATCTTGGCCAGGTCGCAATTGTAAATGAGAACTTGTTCTCAACCTGCCTACCTGGTTAAATAAAGGTGAAATAAAAAAATAAAAAAAAAAAAAAAATTTGGAACCCAGGAATGATCACCCCAATCTACCAAAGTGGAGACAAATTTGACACCAATAACTGCCGTGGGATATGCATCAACAGCAACCTTGGGAAAATCCTCTGCATTATCATTAACAGCAGACTCAAACATTTCCTCTGTGAAAACAATGTACTGAGCAAAATGGCTGGCAGAATGGTCAGGCAAGTGGGAATGGAGTCCAGAAAACAGGCAAGGGTCAAAACCGGGAGGACTAGCAAAAATAATAGAAATAGGAGTATGTGTCACGACTTCCGCCTCCTTGTTCGGGCGGCGTTCGGCGGTCGATGTCACCGGTCTTCTAGCCATCGCCGCTCCACCTTTCATTTTCCATTTGTTTTGTCTTGTTTTCCTGCACACCTGGTTTACATCTCCTCATAATTACTATGTGTATTTAGCCCTCTGTTCCCTCCATGTCTGTGTGGGATATTGTTTATTGTCTAGGTTGGCACGCTTTCGGCAGGTTTGTACCGGGTTTTTGTTTTGTACCCGTACTTTGTGGCAGCCTTACTTGTTCTTTGGGCATTTGTTTTGTGACGCGGTTGCGTTCTGTTCAAATATATTGCCTCAGTAAAGTGCTTTGTCCACTTTTCTCTGCTATCCTGCGCCTGACTTCCATGCGCCAGCTACACCCACCATTTGACAGAATACCCCACCCATCAATGGAGTCAGCAGGCGCAGGTGCCCCTGTTATAGGGGTAGAGGAGCGCGTCCAGGAACACGCAGCGATGCTCCATCATCTCGGCACCGCCATGGACCGCGTCGTCCAAACAATAGACCGCTGGGAGAGACAAGGAGTCCCTCCAGAACCTCCACCAGCACAACAGGGGTCTCCACTACTCGCTCCCCCTGCACCCGGTTCCAGTGGGATTCGCCTTGCCCTCCCCTGGGAGTACGATGGGACGGCTGCCCGCTGCCAGGGATTCCTGCTGCAGTTGGAGTTATACCTGGCGACCATCCACCCAGCTCCTTCGGGCCGTGAGAGGGTGTCCGCCCTCGTCTCATGCTTCTCGGGGAAAGCCCTGGAGTGGGCCAGCGCCATGTGGGTGGAAGGAGATGCAGGGCTGGACCACTTCGAGGAGTTCACCCGTCGTTTCCAGGCAGTCTTCGATCACCCGCCCGAGGGTAGAGTGGCGGGTGAACGTCTCTTTCACCTGCGGCAGGGGACGAGGAGCGCCCAGGAGTTCGCTCTGAACTTTCGGAACCTGGCCACTGGAGCGGGATAGAACGACAGGGCCCTGATCGACCACTATCGTTGCAGCTTGCGTGAGGATGTCCATCGGGAGTTGGCCTGCAGGGACACCACCCTCACATTTGACCAGCTGGTGGACCTGTCCATCCAGCTGGATAACCTGCTGGCCACCCGCGGACGTCCAGATCGGGCTCTGTTGGTTCCACCCCCCAGCACCACCACTCCGATACCTATGGAGCTGGGAGGTGCTGCACTTAGGGAGGCCGGAGGAGGGGCCTTGCCGTGCACCATCTGTGGCCGTAGAGGGCACACTGCTGGTTGGTGTCGAGTTGGTTCCTCTGGGGGTTGAGGCAGCAGGCAGGGCACTCTAGCGTCACCCCAGGTGAGTCGGCACCATTCTCACCCAGAGCCCTCGGTTGCACACCTGTTTTTGCATGTCATGTTTCCTGAGTTTTCCCCGCATTCCCAGCATAAGGCTCTCATCGATTCAGGCGCGGCTGGGAATTTTATAGACAGAGCATTCGCTCATAGTTTAGGGATCCCCATTGTTCCAGTGGCTGTGCCCTTCCCAGTTCACGCCTTAGACAATCAGCCATTGGGGTCAGGGTTGATTAGGGAGGCCACCACTCCCCTGGGCATGGTGACGCAGGGGGGTCACAAGGAGAGAATCAGTCTCTTTCTCATTGACTCTCATTGACTCCCCTGGTTAGCCTGTCATGACCCCACTTTTTCATGGCAACGGAGGGCTCTCACGGGGTGGTCGCGAGAGTGCTCATGGAGGTGTTTAGGGGTTTCCGTTGGTGCTACTACGGTGGAAAGTCCAGACCAGGTCTCCACCGTGCACATTCCCCCCGAATATGCCGATTTGGCTCTCACCTTCTCCAAAAAGAAGGCGACTAAATTACCACCCCATCGACAGGGGGATTGTGCGATAAATTTCCTGGTAGACGCCGCACTTCCCAGGAGTCACGTGTATCCTGTCACAGGCAGAGACGGCGGCTATGGAAACATATGTCTCCAAATCCCTGCATCAGGGGTATATTCGGTCCTCCACTTCACCCGCCTCCTCGAGTTTCTTTTTTGTGAAGAAGAAGGAGGGAGGTCTGCGCCTGTATATTGACTATCGAGGCCTAAACCAGATCTCTGTGAGGTACAGTTACCCGCTACCTCTCATAGCCACAGCGATTGAGTCAATGCACAGGGCGCGCTTTTTCACCAAACTAGATCTCAGGAGCGCTTACCTGGTGCATTTCCGGGAGGGAGACAAGTGGAAGACGGTGTTCAGTACTACCTCAGGGCATTATGAGTACCTCGTCATGCCGTACGGGTTGATGAATGCTCCATCAGTCTTCCAAGCCTTTGTAGACGAGATTTTCAGGGACCTGCACGGGCAGGGTGTAGTGGTGTATATTGATGACATTCTGATATACTCTGCTGCACGCGCCGAGCATGTGTCCCTGGTGCGCAAGGAAATGTCTGTCTCCTTCCTAGGTTACCGCATTTCCACCTCAGGGGTGGAGATGGAGAGTGATTGCATTTCAGCCGTGCGTAATTGGCCGACTCCCACCACGGTAAAGGAGGTGCAGCGGTTTTTAGGGTTTGCCAATTACTACCGGAGGTTTATCGGGGGTTTTGGTCAGGTGGCGGCTCCCATTACCTCACTGCTGAAGGGGGGCCCGGTACGTTTGCAGTGGTCGGCTGAGGATGACAGGGCTTTTGGTCACCTGAGGGCTCTGTTTACCTCGGCTCCCGTGCTGGCCCATCCGGATCCCTCTTTGGCACTTATAGTGGAGGTGGACGCATCCGAGGCTGGGATAGGAGCCATGCTCTCGCAGCGCTCGGGTACGCCACCGAAGCTCCGCCCTTGTGCCTTCTTCTCGAGGAAGCTCAGCCCGGCGGAGCGAAACTATGACGTGGGGGACCGGGAGCTGTTGGCTGTCGTCAAGGCTTTGAAGGTGTGGAGACATTGGCTTGAGGGGGCTAAACATCTGGACTTTTCTCATCTGGACTGACCACCGCAATCTGGAGTACATCCGGGCGGCGAGGAGACTGAACCCTCGCCAGGCAAGGTGGGCCATGATTTTCACCCGTTTTGTTATCATCCTTTCTTACAGACCAGGTTCCCAGAACGTGAAGGCAGACACACTGTCCCGGCTGTATGACACAGAGGAGCGGCCCATGGATCCCACCCCCATACTCCCGGCCTCCTGCCTGGTGGTGCCGGTAGTGTGGGAGCTGGACGTGGACATTGAGCAGGCATTACGTGCAGAGCCCTCTTCCCTCCAGTGTCCCGCTGGGCGTCTGTACGTTCTGTCTGCTGTCCGTGACCGGCTGATCTATTGGGCCCACACGTCACCCTCCTCTGGTCATCCAGGCATCGGTCGGATGGTGCGCTGTCTGAGTGGGAAGTACTGGTGGCCCACTTTGGCTAAGGACATGAGGGTTTATGTTTCCTCCTGCTCGGTGTGCACCCAGTGTAAGGCTCCTAGGCACCTGCCAAGAGGTTAGCTACACCCCTTACCCGTTCCACAACGGCCATGGTCGCACCTATTGATCGATTTCCTTACCGATCTCCCCCATCACAGGGAAACACTACGATCCTGGTCGTTGTGGATTGTTTCTCTAAGTCCTGTCATCTCCTACCTCTTTCTTCCTACGGACCTACAGACTGTGGAAGCCCTGTTTACTCATGTCTTCCGGCACTATGGGGTGCCTGATTATATAGTGTCTGTTCGGGGTCCCCAGTTCACGTCGAGAGTCTGTAAGGCGTTCATGGAATGTCTGGGTTTTTCACCCCGAGAGTAATGGGCAGGTAGAGAGAATCAACCAGGATGTGGGCAGGTTTCTGCGGTCCTATTGCCAGGACCGGCCGGGGGAGTGGGCGGCGTTCGTGCCCTGGGCCGAGATGCGTAGAACTCGCTTCGCCACTCCTCCACTAACCTCTCCCCCTTTCAGTGCGTATTGGGGTACCAGCCAGTTCTGGCACAGTGACATCAGGGTTAGACCGAGGCTCCTGCAGTGGCGACTGGTTCAGGCGAGCGGAGGAGACATGGGAGGCCACCCATGTTCACCTCCAGCGAGCCGCGCTGCACCAAAAGACCAGCGCGGACCGTCACCGCTGAGGCCCCGGTGTTCACACCGGGGGACCGGGTCTGGCTCTCGACCCGAAACCTGACCCTCCGCCTGCCCTGCTGGAAGCTGGGTCCGCGGTTTGTGGGGCCATTCAAAGTCCTGAGGAGGGTGAACGAGGTGTGTTACAGGTTACAGCTTCCCTCCGATTACCGTATAAAACCCTCGTTCCATGTGCCTCTCCTCAGGTCTGTGGTGGCTGGTCTGCTCCAGGAATCTGGAGGTTCCTCCGCCCCCTCTGGACATCGAGGGGGTCCCAGCGTACTCCGTTCGTTCCATCCTGGATTCGAGGCGTTGGGCGGGGGGCCTTCAGTACCTCGTGGAGTGGGAGGGGTACGGTCCGGAGGAGAGGTGCTGGGTCCCGGTTGCGGATGTTTTGGACCCTGAACTGCTGAGGGAGTTTCATCGTCGCCGCTGGAGCGCCGCTGGAGCGCCGCTGGAGCGCCGCTGGAGCCGCGCGTCAAGGGTGGGTACTGTCACAACTTCCGCCGATGTCGGCTCCTCTCCTTGTTTGGGCGGCGTTCGGCGATCGACGTCACCGGCTTTCTATCCATCGCCACTCAATTTTTCATATTTCCATTTGTTTTGTCTTGTTCCATACACACCTGGTGTTACGCGCCATACTTTTGTCTATGTTCCATGTTTAGGCACATTCATGTACTTTTGTGCTTTCGTTGGACCGGAATAAAAAGTGTGCCTGTTCACTACACTCTACTCTCCTGCACCTGACTTCGCCTCCAGTACACACCCTTAACATCCATAACAAAGCCATCACCTCCAGAGAGATTAACCTAGAGAAGAGTCCACTAAGCATGTTGGTCCTGGGGCTCTACTCACAAACACAAACAGGCCCCACAAAACCCCAGGACAGCAACAGCAACACAATTAGACCCAACCATATCATGAGAAAACCAAAAATAATTACTTGACACATTGGAAAGAATTTACCAAAAAACTGAGCAAACTGGAATGCTATTTGGCCCCAAACAGAGAGTACACAGTGGCAGAATACCTGACCACTGTGACTGACCCAAAATTAAGGAAAGCTTTGACTATGCACAGACTCAGCGAGCATACTGTAGACTTGCTGTTGAGAGAGGCTGCTGTAGGCATACCTGACTCTCAAGAGAAGACAGGCATATGCACACAGACAATGAGGTGGAAACTGAGCTGCACTTCCTAACCTCCTGCCAAATGAATGAACATATTAGATACATATTTCCCTCAGATTTCACAGACCCACAAAGAATTTGAAAAGAAAAATCTAATTTTGATAAACTCCCATATCTATTGGGTGAAATACCACAGTGTGCAATCAAATAAGCAAGATTTGTGACCTGTTGCCACAAGAAAGGGAAACCAGTGAAGAACAAACACCATTGTAAATACAACCAATATTTATGTTTATTTATTTTCCCTTTTGTACTTTAACTATTTGCACATTGTCATAACCCTGTACATAATATACCATAATGTGACATTTGAAATGTCTCGAATCCTCTGAAACTTTTGTGAGTGTAATGTTTACTGTTCATTTTGATTATTTATTTTACTTTTGTTTATTATCTATTTCACTTGCTTTGGCAATGTAAACATATGTTTCCCATGCCAATAAAGCCCTTTGAATTGCATTGAGAGAGAGAGAGGGAGAGAGAGAGAGAGAGAGAGAGAGAGAGAGAGAGAGAAGCTTTTTGGCTTTTATGTCGATCTGCAATAATATTATGAAAAGACAGGACAGGAACACGTAAGTCTCCAATACACCATCTGAAAAGTTGTTATTTCTCTCTGTGTTTTCTCGGACTGAGGAGAACGGGAGCAACGGGTAGTACCAGGGTGTTCGTTAGTAGGTGACGTAAGCACCCAGATTAAATAAAATACATTTAACGAAATAAAACCCAAAGATGTTAATATCATTCAGCTACTGTATCTGCCTACTTAACATCAACAGGCAGCACTAGTAGCGCAACAATGAAAAATAGACACCAAAAGTAAAGTTCCTGGCGATCATAGCGATCTGTCTGAACTTGGATTATTCCTGTTTGCGGGCTTCGGCCACGGACCCTTAACCTGGTTGTTCTGTTCTGCGTTGTGTACTATTCTCATAATTTGAAGTTTGATGGAATAACCATTTTAACTCTCCTACACTTGCGTAAGGGCAAGTTTGATATGAATTTGATATTTTTGTGAGAACAGTTAGTTTATTGGAAGGTTTCCTCCCAGTACTGGACTGTTATGAGTCCTGGAATCAGCAACAGAATAGACAGCAAATTAATTCTTCGTTTTTGAATGATTTATTATTGTGTCCCTCTCCATAAAGCATCACAGTGTAAACCTGTCGCCAACTCTTGTGAATACTGTGCCTTCTTTGTGGCCAATGGTTCTCAGACATATAAGCAAGTTTCTAATTTGCAACGGATTAAGTAATTTCCTTCTTAGAGAGATCCTAATGATTTTCAGCATCACTCAATTTGCTGAATGGACACACTTACTGGAGTAATATTCAAATCAAATCAAATTTTATTTGTCACATGCACCGAATACAACCTTACAGTGAAATGCTTACTTACAAGCCCTTAACCAACAATGCAGTTTTAAGACAAATACAAAAAATAAATAAATAAATGTAACAAATAATTAAAGAGCAGCAGTAAAATAACAATATTGAGGATAAATACAGGGGGTACCGGTACAGAGTCAATGTGCGAGGGCACCGGTTTGTAGAGGTAATATGTACATGTAGGCGGAGTTATTAAAGTGACTACGGATTGATAATAAACAGACAGTAGTAGCAGCGTAAAAGGAGGGAGGGGACAATGCAAATAGTCTGGGTAGCCATTTGATTAGATGTTCAGGAGTCTTATGGCTTGAGGGTAGAAGCTGTTTAGAAGCCTCTTGAACCTAGACTTGGTGCTCCGGTACCACTTGCCGTGTTGTAGCAGAGAGAACAGTCTATGACTAGGGTGGCTGGAGTCTTTGACAATTTTTAGGGCCTTCCTCTGACACTGCCTGGTATAGAGGTCCGGGGTGGCAGGATGCTTGGCCCCAGTGATGTACTGGGCCGTATGCTCGACCCTCTGTAGTGCCTTGCGGTTGGAGGACGAGCAGTTGCCATACCAGGCAGTGATGCAACCAGTCAGGATGCTCTCAATGGTGCAGCTGTAGAACCTTTTGAGGATCTGAGGACCCATACCAAATCTTTTCAGTCTCCTTTATAGGTTTTGTTGTGCCCTCTTCACAACTGTCTTGGTGTGCTTGGAACATGTTAGTTTGTTGGTGATGTGGACACCAAGGAATTTGAAGCTCTCAACTTGCTCCACTACAGCCCCATTGATGAGAATGGGGTGTGCTTGGTCCTCCTTTTCCTGTAGTCAACAATCATCTCCTTTGTCTTGATCCCGTTGAGGGAGAGGTTGTTGTCCTGGCACCACCTTGCCAGGTCTCTGACCTCCTCCCTATAGGCTGTCTCATTGTTGTCGGTGATCAGGCCTACCACTGTTGTGTGATCGGCAAACTTAATGATGGTGTTGGAGTCATGCCTGGCCATGCAGTCATGAGTGAACAGGGAGTACAGGAGGGGACTGAGCACGCACCCCTGAGGGGCCCTCGTGTTGAGGATCAGCGTGGCGGATGTGTTGTCACCTACCCTTACCACCTGGGGGCGGCCCGTCAGGAAGTCCAGGATCCAGTTGTAGAGGGAGGTGTTTAGTCCCAGGGTCCTTAGCTTAGTGATGAGCTTTGAGGGCACTATGGGGTTGAATTCTGAGCTGTAGTCAATGAATAGCATTCTCACATAGGTCTTCCTTATGTCCAGGTGTGAAAGGGCAGTGGGGAGTGCAATAGAGATTGCATCATCTTTGGGTCTAGGGTTTCTGAGATAATGATGTTAATGTGAGCCATGACCAGCCTATCATGGCACTTCATGGCTACAGACGTGAGTGCTATGAGTCATTTAGGCAGGTTACTTTAGTGTTATTGGGCACAGGGACTATGGTTATCTGCTTGAAACATGTTGGTATTATAGACTCAGACAGGGCGAGGTTGAAAATGTCAATGAAGACACTTGCCAGTTGGTCAGCGCATGCTCGGAGTACACGTCCTGATAATCCATCTGGCCCTGCGGCCTTGTGAATGTTGACCTGTTTAAAGGTCTTACATCAGCTATGGAGAGCGTGATCACACATTACTGGAGTAATTGTCCTGCTCACGTTTGAACATTTTAGCCTTTTATTCAGCGAGGTTGTTACTCAAGCAATTTCAGATAAGTGCCCTGGTCAAGGGAATTGGAGCATTTTATCCTTCCAGTAGAAGACGTAGACCAGCCGCCTTACACATCTTTAGTTTATCTTACAGGGCATCACAGTGCTACAGTATACGGTGAATATGCCTGAATTAAATGTTCTTGAATAGGGTATTTTACTGGCACTATATTGTGTACTTGTGACCTGCACCATATTGTTTGTGTGTGTGGGTTAGCTTCCTTAGTGTCTGATAAGCTGAAACCCAAGTAAGGACCTTGAGGAACACAGCATTGACACACAAAGCTTAGTAACCTGCTTACAGTGTCTCATATTATCTGGAAACACATAAGCACGTTTGTTGCAAATGAAAACAAGCTTATCGCTGTGACATAATAGTGCAACGGCACTTTTGACAACCACTACAAGCAAATTAGCCAATATCTGTTAACAACAACTCTGTATGCAGTTAGTTCCATCTAGGCTCCCTTACGAACAGGCCATTGAATGCAGCACTAGGCTACATGTTAGTAACTTGATAATTACAGGCCGGTGTGTGTGTGGTATGTGTGCATGCACATATATGTGTGCATATATTTGTTTGTGTGTGCTATACACTTTCCCCACCACCATTTATTCTGTCCAGAGAGAAAACCCCTAGGGAGGACCCCAACACTCTTAGGGCGACAGTTAGCCTAGCGGTTAGGAGAGTTGGGCCAGTAACCAAAAGGTTTTTCCTAGGGAGTTTTTCCTAGCCACCGTGCTTCTTTCACATGCATTGCTTGCTGTTTGGGGTTTTAGGCTGGGTTTCTGTACAGCACTTTGAGATTTCAGCTGATGTACGAAGGGCTATATAAATACATTTGATTTGATTTGATTTGGTTTGAATCACCAAGCCGACTAGGTGAACAATCTGTTGATGTGCCATTGAGCAAGGCACTTAACCCTAATTGCTACTGTAAGTCACTCTGGATAAGAGTGTCTGCTAAATGACTCAAATGTAAATGTCTTTGAAAAGGAGGTTCTATCTAAAACCTAAAAGGGTTCTTCGGCAGTCCCCATAGGAGAACCCTTCTTGGTTTCGGTAGAACCCTTTTGGTTCCAGGAATAACCGTTTTGAGTTCCATGTAGAACCCCTTCACACAGAGGGTTCTACAAGGAACCCAAAGAGTTGTACCCGGAACTAAAAAGGGTTCTACCAAAGAACCCTTTTGGAACCCTTTTTCTAAGAGTGTCTGAAAATAGAAGAAGGATACTTGTGTAACTCAATCAATTTACCCGGGCATTCCCTCACCTAGGACTGCGTAAACCTGGAATAAGCCTGGTCCCCCTTTCACCTTGGATGGATATCCCATCTTATTGGGAAAAGCTGGAAAAGTACTTAATTCTCCCCCGGCACGTTGTGCTGTGGTGGTGTTAATTATATGTCATGTATACTTTACTCAAAACAATAGCATCGCAAAAACATTCTGGGCTGACTAGTGGTGGTGCACAGGATAGGTTTGGGATGTTGTCCTTGCGCATGTGCATGTGTCTGTGCGTAGGTTTTTGTGTGTAGGTGTGTGTGAATGTGAATGATTGGGAGTCAGGGTAAGGGTGAAGGACTGAGGCTAAGGTTATTGCCTAAGTGTCAGTCTTTGATGTCAGCCTAATTCTTGGGTGATATAGTATGCCCTCTGGATTATAAATCTGCCCTCCCCCAGTCTTGAAAATTGGGAAGATTTATTGAGTTCTAGTACAAGAGTTTCTCCCTGGAGCGAAATCGTTTGGTTCCACTGGATAACGTTAACCAAGCTCTGACAGGCCAAGCTATGTTGAACCGTCCCTCACTCTTTCTACACTTCAGTCTTTCCAGCCTTTTTAGTGTTATTGAGATGTCCGTTGCCACTACTGTAGCTCTCTGTGTGATTTTTCACCACTCTAATGCTATTGCTGTTCGGTAACATCAGCACAAAATTATATCCTCAAAATGTGATGACAGGTTTGTATTGAAAGTTGTCAACAACAAAAAAATAAGTCACATAGGGGTCATCATTTACTGTCAACAACTCAAAGATGGCACATTGCTTCTGTTACAGCAATAGCATTAGAGTTGTGAAAAATGGCCCATATAAATCCTAAAGAGAGTTTGTTTTGGTACAGAGTAATGTCCCTTTTACAATAAGAAATAGTATCTCACAGTCATCATCTTTTGCCAAGAAACTTGTTATTGCCTCCCAAGTGGTGCAATGGTCTAAGGCACTGCATTGCAGTGCTAGCTGTACCACTAGAGATCCTGGTTCGAGTTGTTCTGGTCGCCGAAGATCGAGGTCATCATTCAGTGCACGCTAACACGGTCACCAGGTGTATGGTGTTTCCTCTGACACATTGGTGCGTCTGGTTTCTGGGTTAAGTGGGCATTGTGTCAAGAAGCAATGCAGCTTGGCTGGGTTGTGTTTCGGAGGACGCACGGCTCTCGACCTTTGCCTCTCCTGAGTACATATGGAAGTTGCAGCGATGGGACAAGTCTGTAACTCCCAATTGGGGAGAAAAAGGGGTATAAAAAAAATTATTAAAATAGAAACTTGTTGTTGACAATAAACAGTGAGCTAGTAGCAATGTCTTTATTGGGACAAATTCAGGGGACGTGACTGATCTGTAAACTGAAATTTAAATTCCAAACTGTAGCCAAGAGATCCGAACATCTTGACAAAGTCGCAATGTGTTGGATTAAGGCCGATTGTGTCCCCGTGGCACCAACCCAGTTCTTACACCAATGTAGCGATTCGGGGGGGTAGCCCGGACCGGGACTCAAACCCGGGTCCAGCAATGATCAACCCAGTGCGTAGCAGTTATGCCAAGAGATCCGAACATCTTGACGAGGTCGCTTAAGTCAGGTTGCCAATTGGATGCAGGTTAGAAAAGTCACCATAGTCTCTCCCAGAGCCAATGCAGTTGAACATTCCGAGAGCTACCCTTTTTCCTCCATAGCCGTTGCTAAGTGATAATTAACGCTTCTGCGTTCGGCTCTTTATTTCTGATAGTTTTCTAAACCTATGAAGATGTCCAGTGAAAGCAGATATGCAATTTGTTGACATTACAACACAGTAAAGACTTGGATACACATTTTCCCGAATGCTAATCAATAAAAACATCTGTTAAATATGCTGCTCTATTTTGCTTGTTTACAATGGGTCATTTCATAGGAAACTGTTGGAGGCGCTCTTGTATTGTTACATCACCAACATTTCAAGAATAAAGTTCTATATGGGCACTAACATGGCAGCCGCTTGTTATTGCCCTAACTCTCTATATACTGTATATAGCTTTGCTCTCTCCCATCTTTATCAGTATCAGAGAAGAAGAGGAGAAACAAGAGGGTCCACGCCCATAAAAATGTGTCCACAATAAGCAGACTGATAAGCAGACTAATAAGCAGACCGCCTGCCTCCCCGGCTTTGGGAGGACTCCCATAGTTAGGGTGGAGACAAGACCATCTTGTCAATATTTAGGCTACAGTATCTCTGTCAGTAGTGAGTCACCTCCTAGGTCTTTGTCTTGTCCAGATGACATCACAGTTAAAACATACCTATATTTTCACCACAGAATTATGTAAAAATATGTGTCCATTCATATTATTTTAGCCACTCATGAGTTTGCAATACCTTTCATTCCACCCATCCCTATCCACTGTAAATGATTTCAATTCCCATTATTGAATAGACCTTGTCCCAATCAAATAAACAAGTTCCCTATATTGCACACAATCCTTTACACCTCCCACCACCACCTCCCCCACCCCATACCCAGCCAGTCTCTCTATCGAAGAGAATATTATCATTTCAATTTCAAGATGAAAATGTATGTTAGGGGAGCTGGGTCAACATGTGCCCAGAATTCACAATTAATGACTGATTATGGGCCGCGAGAAGATCAAAACGCAGTGGTCATAGCGTTCCTTCATATTTCAGAGGATTATATTCTTAGGATGTTGCTAAGCAGCAGCCTGTGCCTGGTACCTTGTCTTATTAGTGTTTAACAAATCCTTATTCACTGTAGCTTTGCAATGCCCTGTAATGTATAGTGTGGCAACTGAAGACCGTGGCCACATAGAGATTTTGCCACATGGTTTTCAACAGAGATGACTGCATGAAAAAACGCACACTATGTCTGCCTTTATGCGGTATGCAGCCAATCTGAAAATAGTTGACTTCAGTTGAACTGTTGACAAACAAAAACAGACAATAATTGGTGATTTCGTGTAGGCCTATAATTTAATCTGTGTTCATGCATGTGTAACAGTATTGCTTCTGTCCCTCTGCTTGGCCCGAACCAGGGACCCTCTGCACACATCAACAACAGCCACCCACGAAGCATCGTTACCCATCGCTCCACAAAAGCCTCGGCCTTTGCAGAGCAAGGAGAACAACTACTTCAAGTCTCAGAGCGAGTGACGTCACCGATTGAACCGCTATTAGCACGCACCACCGCTAACTAGCTAGCCATTTCACATCGGTTACACTTATCTGTGTGGCCGTAGCCTTATAGATGACCACAGGATGATATTTGAATGTAACTGTAACTGCGGGTCACACCAACATACGGACAGGGATAGACAAAATGTTACACTTTATCAATACATAATAGATGGACATTTGAACAACTATCAACAAACTCTGTTATCAGTTATATGCAGCCCAACCCAACAACGTTTGGCTACGACCACACACACACACACGCGCGTCCGCGGTCAGTGGTAATATCCCACCCAAACAGTAACACTGGTTACAGGGCATCAGCTGTGTAATAATAGTATACAAGAGCGGCACCTTTAAGAGGGTATGAGTAGGAGGGGTGATGGTCGTGTTTCGACTGATTTCTACTTCTCTGCTCGTTTACACTAACCGGTCACATTCGCTGTGAGTGTAGCGGGCGAATGAACAGTCTGCGGGAGAGCGAGGCAGGCGAAGTAGGCATCGTTCTTTATTGGCTTTAACCTATCTGTGTGGTTGTATCTTTTGATGGTTACAACTTCAAGGGATTATTATCGAACGACACGTTTCCCTGAAATGAAACCAGTCGGTAAGTCACATTTATGTTATATTTGCTGATGATGGTTAGGCTAATTTGGAGCGCTACCCTCGTTTGGTTTTCATAGATTCAATGACCAGTGCCAGAGAAGAAAGGTAAAACTACATCCTCCACTTCGCTATTTAGTAAAATTGTGGTAGTCTATTGGACATGTGTCATGGCACTGGTACTTTGTAGATCAATGTTTTGTGCGTGTATCCAAATGTAAATTGTAAATTGCATAATTGAATTGTATGTGGCTATAGCCTATGCGGTTTCGGGTCTCTAATCTATGAAATACGTCCACTCATGATGGCTACTATGAAACCTAGATATGCAAATTTGGCCAATAAAATGATTATGATGAGAGATCATTGCTTTGTGTAGAGCAGTTAATTTGCAGTGTAAAACATTTGTTTCACGATGAGAACACACGCCAAAGGGCAATTCTTAGGCTATGTATTTAGCCTAATCGAAACGCACCACCATTACCGACCAAAATACTGTATGGGAACATCAGCTGGAAGGTAAATCGTTAGATGCGTAATGCCGTTTTGCTCACGAACATGCATAGCTAACGTTATGTGCTTCAGCTGGGATGGTTTAGCAAATGGTTTTGGGAGACAACTTTTGCTAAAAATGACATCAGGCTTTATCTGTCCATGTCCATAGTTGGGCTACTATACATTGTGCTTGTGCAGGCCAGTGATTTAATCGGCGTATATTTTCTGTTTTTGACTACAATTATATTTACTGTGTATGTTCAGTAGGCTAAACTGTGATGACTTTTGTCATTCCCGTCGCTACAGATGGAGGGCACTGTCTGACCTCAACATTTCTGTCAACAAGACAAAGGAGAGTGGAAAATACAGTATCAATCTGGTCAGCGGTCTATCCATACCTTTTCTTAAATCTTGCTGTACAATTTGGCTTGTGAAACGTTTCGGGCGTGTTTTACACAACCAATTTGTCAAAATGTATCACCCTTGTAAAGAATAAAACTCCGTGCTCCAGCTTTGAATCTAAAGGCATGCTTTTCTTGCTGTGGCTTATGGTAGAGAAATGGACATTAAATTCTCTGGCAACTGCTCTGGTGGACATTCCTGCAGTCAGCATGGCAATTACACACTTCCTCAACTTGAACCATCTGTGGCATTGTGTTGACAACTGCACAGTTTAGTGGCCTTTTATTGGCCCCAGCACACGGTTCACCTGTGTAATAATCATGCTGTTTAATCAGCTTCTTGATATGCCACACCTAGAAGGTAGATGGATTGTCTTGGCAAAGGAAAAATGCTGACTAACAGGGATGTAAACAAATTTGTGCAACAATTTGAAAGCAATAAGCTTTTTGTGCATATGGCAAATTTATGGGATCTTTTATTTCAGCTCATGAAACCAACACTTGACATGTTGCTTTGTATTTTGGTTCAGTATACATTTTAAGTTAAATATTAGCTTTTGTCTGAAGCCGAAAACTACCATAAATTCAAAAGCTAATTTGACCTATGCTCTAACAAGGCTTTTAAGCATCTATCTTGACTATTGCTAGAGTACTGTAGCTTTTATTGATCTTCTGTACTTCAACAACAGATGTACTCACATTGGATGGGTTGATTTTATGATCCAAACCTTCTCTAAGAGCCCAATACATACTCTTAGTTGGTTTACCCCATTAAGGTACTTGGTAATGTAAACATGTTTTCAGGTAAGACGCATGCAATCTGGAAAGCTGTTCAATGTTCCTAAACTTGATATATGTGACTCACCACCTGGATTCGGTCTTATGTAGTAAAATGTGGAATTGTGTTTTTTACATTGGATTAAAGTAAAGGCTCAGAGATACAAAATGGTATATCATGCACTGCATTTTTGAGGAATAATGGGAAAGTAATTCTGCTTTGAAAGTTGATCAACTTGTAAACTCACTTTTGAGGAAATGGCCATTGAATGTTTTGGTATCTAGTGAAGAGCTTTGTCTACACCCATTCAGCATCGTTCACACCCTCTTTAAGCTTTAGCCCCATCCATCTAGTTTTGCTCTCGGCACATTGAGCGCACACTTGACGCTCTGGCTGATGACTTGTTACCTATGGATAACATGAAAACAGCCTAACCAGCTCTGCTGGCAACAATTTCATTACGCTTTTTTGCAGATGTTTACTGACACCGGCCATATTCAATGGGTGTTGTACACTTTAGCTTAAGACATGTAGCTAGCTAGGTAAACAACGTGTAAGATCACACATGTAACGTTAGCTAACGAGCCAGCCAGCTAACATTAGCTAGTTAAACAGCAATGAACACAGTGCCAAATCATGTCGTTACTAGCCTGCATGAATATTCTGGGAGCAAACTAACCAGGTTCAATGTTAGCTAGCTAACATTAGGCTCTAGCTAGAAAAACAAATGGCTCTGGGATACAAATAATATCAGCTAGGGAGCCAGCCAGTTAATGTTAGCTAGCTTGCTAACAGTACACTTTAGCTTGAAATGAAACCACTGTGTCAAAATTAGAAACATGTAATGTCTGAAAGTCTAACATTAGCTAGCTACATTATCTTACCTGTATACATCATCATGCATGTTGGACGCGTCTCCCTGTCACGGATACCATGCCATGGTTGCCCTTAGTTTGAAGATGTAATCCGGAGACATGTCCATCTCTTTAGCTATCATACTCTAATTTCACTGATTTTTCAAAACTTGATCCTCCAGAAAGTGGAGAGCAACACTTACGCAGATCCACTACACAATACATTTAAAAAAAGCTGTGTTTGACATGATTACCAACAGACAGACCAGCTCAAATGGACAGAAGCCCTCTATATGGCAGACCAATCTGAACTCCTCTCTCAGCATGTCCAGCCCACTCGTCTCAGTCAATCATGGCTAGTGGGAAGGTTGCTGTCTTTCTGTGGCTTAACCAACAAGGCTCGTAATTTAACAATTGTATTCATATTTACAGATGGCATACAAGTTTATTGAGGCAATTGGACTAAGCTCATGAGACTTATTATATTGACTCTTTAAATACTATAACTTAATGTCTCAAGAGCATAGCGCACCTGTCTTACCCTGTCATAACCTAAAATATAAGGTTGCATTACTCCATTGTTTATAATAGGAACATAAAACATGTATAGCTTCAAAAGCTGTCAACTACTGAGTAGCCTTATTTATTAGGCTAATGTCAAATGTAGGGTCAAGGAATGGTTTCGTGGACTAGAATTAATTTTGGCTGGAGATTTTCCAGTCCTCTTGCTTTTTAGTCCAGGAAAACCTCCCCATAATGTTTAAATGGGTGCAATGTGATGTCTTACTTTAAACACGTTTACGTTACCATCTAAAGCTTATTTCCTGCATTTTTACACCATCTAATATGCCGCCTCTATTTAGAACAAAAAGTAAGGAAAAATGCCTACAGTCATCAAGCTAGGTAAGATGTCATTATTGAATATGTTTAAGTGATACGACTGAACTAGATCAAAGGTAATTCAATAATATTGTGTTGCACCTGTAAACCAATAGCCTAACAAATGAATAACTCTTGACAATCAAGTCTTTGTATTTTTTTTCTTTATCAAGACATCCTCTATCAAATTTCAGCCAGACCGACCAGCCAGCCTGAGCCGCCTGCACACCCGACCCCACCCACCAGTCTATTCAAAACTCCAACTCTCTCCCAACACAATTTCCTTCCCAGTTTCCACCTTAAAACAGTTGTATTCACAAGGGAAAGTTTTGGGAACCAAAAAAACACCTACACTCAAAATATACATAAACACACAAACCGCAAATCCTCCATATAATTAAACTGAGGCCTAATAGTACTGTAGTGCTCTTTACTTGCACACAATATTTGGGTAGCCCCGTCCTGTGCCTAGGGTTCCAGCACCCCAACCCAACACACCCCACTCAGCTTTAGAATCTTAGTGAAAGATTATTGGTTTCGGGTGTTAGGTCAAGGCCAGAGTGACAACTCACACGACGGTAAACCCCCAGGCCCAGGACTGAGCAGCCCAGCAGCTAGGGATTGCCTAAATGGGCATGTTTTTAATACAGGTTCCTTTAGTTGTACTGTATTCCATATAAGGCATCCAGACCTTATGTAAGTTGCCCAGTATACCCTTAATCTTGTAATAAATCAAACCTAGTGATACATAGTTTGACATTTTGAGAAGATGACCAACATTCTGAATAATGGCAATGCATTTCCTACCCGCTATAAATGCTTGGTTACAGTCTCTTCAAATAAGTCTCTAGTATCAACATTTCGAAGCAAACAAAAACGGGGAGAAGGAAGAATCTGTAGACCTGCTGAGATAAAAGTACATGGTCTTTGCCAGAATTCAGCCAGCCTTCACAAAAACATAACATAAGCAAATACAGTGCCTTAGGAAAGTATTGAGACACCTTGACTTTTTCAACATTGTTAGTTTAGAGCTTTCTAAAATTGATAAAATATTTTTTTCCCTTCTCAATTTAAACATAATATCCCATAATGACAAAGCAAAAACAGTTTAAAATGTTTATTTACATAAGTATTCAGACCCTTTACTCAGTATTTCGTTGAAGCCCCTTTGATCTTCTTGGGTATGTCGCTACAAGCTTGGCACGCCTGTATATTTGGAGAGTTTCCCCCATTCTTCTCTGTAGATCCTTTCAAGCACTGTTGGGTGGGGAGCGTCGCTGTACAGCTATTTTCAGGTCTCTCCAGAGATGTTCCATCAGGTTCAAGTCTGGGCTCTGGCTGGGCCACACAAGGACACTCAGAGACTTGTTCCGAAGCCACTCCTGCATTTTCCTGGCTGTGTGCTTAGGGTCGTTGTCCTTTTGGAAGGTGAACCTTCACCCCCGTCTGAGGTCCTGAGCTCTCTGGAGCAGGTTTTCATTAAGGATCTCGCTCTGTACTTTGCTCCATTCATCTTTGCCTCGGTCCTGACAAAGTCCCAGCCCCTGCTGCTGAAAAACATCCCCCCCATCATGATTATGCCACCACCATGTTTCACTGTAGGGATGGTGCCAGGTTTCCTCCAGACCTGACTCTTGGCTTTCAGACTCTTGGTTTCATCAGACCAGAGAATCTTGTTTCTCATGGTCAGAGTCTTTTAGATGCCTTTTGGCAAACTCCAAGCGGGTTGTTATGTGCCTTTTACTGAGGAGTGGCTTCTTCCGTCTAAAGGCCTGATTGGTGGAGTGCTGCAGAGATGGTTGTACTTCTGGAAGGTTCTCCCATCTCCACAGATGAGCTCTGTCAGTGACCATCGGGTTCTTGGTCACCTCCCTGACCAAGGCTCTTCTCCCCCGATTGCTCAGTTTGGCCTGGTCTTGGAAGAATGTTGGTAATTCCAAACTTCTTCCATTTAACCTCTATGGGCAAGCGTCCCACCTAGTCAACAGCCAGTGGAATCCTGTGGTGCGTTATTCAAATACCTTAGAAATGCTATTACTTAAATTTCTCAAACATATGACTATTTTACACCATTTTAAAGACAAGACTCTCGTTAATCTAACCACACTGTCCGATTTCAAAAAGGCTTTACAACGAAAGCAAAACATTAGATTATGTCAGCAGAGTACCCAGCCAGAAATAATCAGACACCCATTTTTCAAGCTAGCATATAATGTCACATAAACCCAAACCACAGCTAAATGCAGCACTAACCTTTGATCTTCATCAGATGACACACCTAGGACATTATGTTATACAATACATGCATGTTTTGTTCAATCAAGTTAATATTTATATCAAAAAACAGCTTTTTACATTAGCATGTGACGTTCAGAACTAGCATACCCCCCGCAAACTTCCGGCGAATTTACTAACAATTTACAAAATTACTCACGATAAACTTCACAAAAAGCATAACAATTATTTTAAGAATTATAGATACAGAACTCCTCTATGCACTCTATGTTCGATTTTAAAATAGCTTTTCGGTGAAAGCACATTTTGCAATATTCTAAGTAGATAGCCCGGCATCACAGGGCTAGCTATTTAGACACCCAGCAAGTTTAGCACTCACCAAAATCACATTTACTATAAGAAAAATGTTATTACCTTTGGTGTTCTTCGTCAGAATGCACTCCCAGGACTTCTACTTCAATAACAAATGTTGGTTTGGTCCCAAATAATCCATAGTTATATCCAAACAGTGGCGTTTTGTTCGTGCGTTCAAGACACTATCCGAAAGGGTAAATAAGGATGACGAGCACGACGCATTTCGTGACAAAACATTTCTAAATATTCCGTTACCGTACTTCGAAGCATGTCAACCGTTGTTTAAAATCAATTTTTATGCAATTTTTCTCGTAAAAAAGCGATAATATTCCGACCGGGAATCTGCGTTTAGGTAAAAAGACGAAAGAAAATAAAGCACAGGGTCGACTCGTGCACGCGCCTAAGCCCATTGTCCTCTGATCGGCCACTTGCCAAAAGCGCTAGTGTGTTTCAGCCTGGGGCTGGAATGACATCATTCAGCTTTTTCCCGCCTTCTGAGAGCCTATGGAAGCCGTAGGAAGTGTCACGTTACAGCAAAGATCCTCAGTCTTCAATAAACAGAGGCAAGAAGCTCAAGGAATGGTCAGACAGGCCACTTCCTGTAAGGAATCTTCTCAGGTTTTTGCCTGCCATATGAGTTCTGTTATACTCACAGACACCATTCAAACAGTTTTAGAAACTTTCGGGTGTTTTCTATCCAAAGCCAATAATTATATGCATATTCTAGTTACTGGGCAGGAGTAGTAACCAGATTAAATCGGGTAAGTTTTTTTTATCCAGCCGTGTAAATACTGCCCCCTAGCCCTAACAGGTTAAACTGCAGAAATGTGTCTGAGATGATATGAACATGACTGGGCATTCAAACACATTTGTATCCATTTATCATCATCAATAGCTTCTACCAGATCTTCACATTTTTTGTTTTACATGTTTTGTATCATTGGGAAAAGCCTCAACACTTAATACAGTTTGTAAATCAACTTTGGAGGTTTATCAGACTGCCTTAAAATAGCAACTGCCTTGTCCAGTGTTTACTGCACAGAGAGAACAGTGTTTTATCTGCAAAAATCCACGTCAGCTCCATCAGCTGGCCTTCCCTGGCTGCCTGTCCCTGCTGAGACCCCAGTTTCCATCTGATCCTTCTAAAATGAGGCATGATAAAGAATTTCCATAATGGGAATGATGCAGAGGTGTTGACTAGAGTCACATGACTCGACCTGACTTGATACCCTCCCCAAGCCCAAATATAAAAAATGGTGCTATTAAAAAAAGTGTGCGGCGCATCAACTCTTCATTTAACGGATTACAGTTTGAATCGGACAGCAGCCAATCAAATTGTGCCAGCTGAGAAAGTTGTGCTTGGCAGTGCAGAGGAATGTCGGCGGGTGAATTCAGATGGAGCCCTTGGAAGGATGATACCCGAAATTATTATTTAAAGACGCTGCTGTATCAACAAAAACCGGATTGGAACTTGCAAAACATACAGGACGAAAATTAGACGGCGGCGCAACAATTTCCAACTTTGTTCGACATTTGAAGCTGCACAAAGAACGGTAAGTAGTGGCTAATATAGCCGACAGCTATATAATTTATAACGTTACTAGTGTATCATGTAGGCTAACGTAACGTTAAATCAATGAGCCTGCACAGAGTCAGTCAGTGCGGGAACGTGATCATTGCACCCAAGATTGAGCTACAACTGGCTAGGCAGTTGGTAGCCTAAATCCTGCCTGACGTTACTGCTGTTCCTAAAACCATTGACATACGTTAGCCTACTGTAAACACACAGAGAGCCTGTGTGTGTGTGTGTGTGTGTGTGTGTGTGTGTGTGTGTGTGTGTGTGTGTGTGTGTTGGATGATTTTTGTACAAGCCTACATCGCCCGACTGCGATCCTCGATAGTCGATCACTATTGGGGGGTCTTTCTCATGGCTACCCATGTATTTCCATGGAAATACAACATTTATTTGGAAAGTAATACATATATACGTAGATCTTATTGAAAGCATTCATGATTTGCATAAATGTAATATACTATTAGTCTGGAATGATGTTCATTTATACAAGAATAGAATCAATGGTTCAGTAATTGAAGTGACCATTATTCCCAGATCCCAGACTAATTTTATGCTTAACATGCTGTCATTTAGCTACTGTAGGTCTACCCATTTCGAGATGGAACTTTGTATCGTTCACTGATATTGTTAATATACTGCAAAATTCACCTGAGCTCTGTAGACTGGTCTTCCCTGGCTGTCTGAATCTGCTGGGACGCCTGTCACCATCTGATACTGCTAAGACATGAGTGTAGTGTAGTGCACAGTCAGTACACAAGAGGGCTGCATCCTGCGGGAACTGCAGGTCCCAACAGAGATCATTACGGCGCAGTTAGCATTTTTCATTATGTGGGGGCAGGAGCAGGTGGTCAGACATGTTTTTGAGAGAAATATTTTTGTTGTCCCACAGATGATCCTCTTTCTGCTTTGTATGCGTTAGCCTACCTATTGTTTTAAAAGCACATATTTTTCGCATTATTCACACACACAATTCGCTGCTTCAACTTCCGTAGCATCAAATTTTATTTGTCACATACACATGGTTAGCAGATGTTTTAATGTGAGTGTAGCAAAATGCTTGTGCTTCTAGTTCCGACAGTACAGTAATATATCTAAACATTCCCCAACAACTACCTAATACACACATCTAAAAGGGTGAATGAGAATATGTACATGTAATTATATGGATGAGCGACGGTGCAATAGATGGTATTAAATACAGTATATACATGTAATGTAAGATATGTAAACATTATTAAAGTTGCATTATTTGGAGTGCATTGTGTAAAGTGACTAGTGATCTATTTATTAAAGAGGCCAGTGATTGGCTCTCAATGTAGGCAGCAGCCTCTGAGTTAGTGACTGCTGTTTAGCAGTCTGATGGCTTTGAGATGGAAGCTGTTTCAGTCTCTCGGCCTAGCTCATAGCTCAAATGTGCCTAGTATATGTTTTTTCATTGAAATAGAGTTGGCTGCCTCCATGGGTGGAGAAACACGTGGCAGTTAATTTGAATATGACATTAACTTTAATATGATTAGACTAGTTTTACTACAGTGTCTGTAAATGTATATTGATAATGGAAAGAAGTGGAGGGCGCTCAACCAACGTGAGCCGAAGTGCAATCAAAATGTAATGATTGAAAAGGCACACCGCGCACAGGTTAGGCTATGGTGAGCAAGTGTTTTGATTACCCATTTTGTCTCTGCCTGCAAATTGTCCTCCTAAAAGTTAGGCTATATCCTATAGGCCTGTGCAAGTCTCGCTGTCATTTTTTTCTGCTTCAAGTTCAGTAGCCATACCTTCGAGATCGGGTGCACGTGTGGTCTCAATTAAATAGAGTAGGCTATAGCCTACGAATGGGCGGAGAAGCACGGGGCGGATATCTTTCCAAGGAAATGTACTTCTTAAATAGATTAGACTATAGTTTACTACATTGCCTAGAAATAAATATTGATCACCCATATTTCTCCATTTGGAAAATCTTCTGACTCCTAAAAGGTAGGCTATGAAAATGGCTCAAGAGTGCAAGTTTGTCCAACTCTGCTCTCTTCAAATTACATCTAGCATATTGGCTGATATGAGGACATGCTGCATTTCTCACTTTGACTGAGACTATAGTTTGTCATCTTAATTCTGTCCATCTTTTTCATTTTCTCCTTCAACAAAAATATATATTGGCCTGTTAGCCCCATGTATCTAATTAGTTAGCTTTCCTTCATTGTTTTCTGTAAAAGATTGTTTTGAATTACATCAACACCTTTCTTGAATATTCAAACGGAAGGAAGTCGTCATAATCTTTCTGTGATTCGAGTTTCACTGTTGACAATTAGGTAATTTATTGGAGGTAATTTCAAGTGCCAATTGGATAATGCTAATATTTCAAACCCTCACATGACTTTATATTACAGTTTAATAGACCAATTTGATTGGGTACTTGGCATACCTTTGTCTATTCCAGGTCGTTAGTGCTTGTTAGATGTTATAAACTATTTAATCAAACTCATTATCTGGCAATGTAATCGCACCTCACCTGTTCGCTGGGATTTCTTTGCCAGTAGTTAGGACCTTATGGATGAAAGGATTGGTGTGGGTTATCACAATTTTAATCAGACTAACCCTTTGGGAGTAAGTGTTTTGAGGGATTTGGAAATGTAATGCTGTTGAAGGAATTTGTGTAAATGTGAAATGCACGTACTTTTTCAAGCATCAAGAGGCCAGCATTGAAACCAGAGCTCACCGTGTTTGAGTCAACAATGGATGGATTAGTAGGAAATTTGCAGGACTGCATTATGGTCAAATTCAGCAAGCTTTTTAATACACTGAAAAGTTCTTCAATTTCAGCTTTTCAGTGAGCTATGTTTAGCACAAAGTCAATTTTGATTTGTTTTTGAGTTGAAGCCTCTTTTGGCACATTTGTGTGTTTTTAAAAAAAAATATTTTTGTCCTATTTTGATGACACATGCTCGTCCGGCTACCTGTATGTTTTGGATAGAGTGGATGAAAAACATGTCTGGTATCCAAGAATAACAGGATGACTGCCTGGGCTAAGGTCTTCTCATCTTGGCCATGCCCCAGAGTAGTGCACAGACTGCTGACAAGGCAGGTAAGGGGCTTTTTGGCAATGGGGCAGAGGTGTGTGTGTGTGTGTGTGTGTGTGTGTGTGTGTGTGTGTGCGTCATGAATGGAAATCAAAGGCTGGGTAGTAGGTGTTGGGTGCACTCCATTGTTCCCTGGATGGCGTGGGGTTTGCTTGCTCTACCGGGCCAGATGTTGTGGTTGACTAGGGCTCCTGCCAGTCGCGGGGTAAGGTGAGAAGCTGGGCTGGGCTAGCTGCTTGGGTGGACAAGCAGAGCGTACTTAGAGGAGTGAGTTCTAGCAGCTGCTGTGTAGACACCTATGCACACACCCACTGCTATCAATACAGTACACGCATGATCACAAACAGACACATGCTATAGAACGGGCCTAAGGGATACACCTCAAATGGTGCACAGCCATTAAAATACATGGACAGACATCAACACGCACCCACACAGAAGGAAGGCTTATCAAAACAACTGTCTTACTCACATGACAACACTGACACAGCATTATTAGCATTTGTTAGCATTAGCACTCAGTCCTAGCATTCCTACAGTGAACTCATGGTAAACAACAGGTGTAGACTACCATTGAAATGCTTACTTACAGACCCTTCACAAAAATGCAGAGATAAAGAATTTAAATAATAGAAAATAATAAATGCATAATAAGTAACGATAACTTGGTACAATTACAGAGTGATGTGCAGGGGTACGAGGTAATTGAAGTACATATAAGTAGGAATAAAGTGACTTGGCAACAGGATAGATAAATGGTAGCAGTAGAGTATGTGAGACAAGAGTTAGTGCAAAAAGGGTCAATGCAGATACAGTTGAAGTCTGAAGTTTACATACACTTAGGTTGGAGTCATTAAACTTGTTTTTCCAACCACTCCACACATTTCTTGTTAACAAGTTATAGTTTTGGCAAGTCGGTTAGAACATCTACTTTGTGCATAACATGTAGTTTTTCCAACAATCGTTTACAGACAGATTTATTTCACTTAAAATTCCCTGTATCACAATTCCAGTGGGTCAGAAGTTGACTGTGCCTTTAAACAGCTTGAAAAATTCCTGAAAATGATGTCATGGCTTTAGAAGCTTCTGATAGGCTAATTGACTTCATTTGATGTATGTCAAGGCCTACCTTCAAACTCAGTGCCTCTTTGCTTGACATCATGGGAAAATCAAAAGAAATCAGCCAAGACCTCAGAAAAAAAATTGTAGACCTCCACAAGTCTGGTTCATCCTTGGGAGCAATTTCCAAACACCTGAAGGTACCGCGTTCATCTGTACAAACAATAGTACGCAAGTATAAACACCATGGGACCACGAAGCCATCATACCGCTCAGGAAAGAGATGCGTTCTGTCTCCTAGAGATAAATGTACTTTTGTGCGAAAAGTGCAAATCCGTCTCAGAACAACAGCAAAGGATCTTGTGAAGATGCTGGAGGAAACGGGTACAAAAGTATCTATAGCCACAGTAAAACGAGTCCTATATCGACATAACCTGAAAAGCCGCTCAGCAAGGAAGAAGCCACTGCTCCAAAACCGCCATAAAAAAAAAACAAGACTACGGATTGCAGTTTTGTTACTTACCTCATGCTAATCACATTAGCCTACGTTAGCTCAACCGTCCCTCTGGGTGACACTGCTCCCTTTTAGCTCGAAACGCACCACAGTGCGAAACTTAGTTATTCAGGGGCACTATTTTGGGGTGTGTGTGAGTGAGATGGGCATTTTAAATGATTTTACTCTTTGAATAATTACATTTTTTTGTATGTCCAGATAGTCGAAATGCAAAAAATATTACTTTGACTCTCTTGACCAATCAAAACAGCAGACAGACTTTTCTCTGGTAGTTGACCAGAACTATCCTTCTGATTTTTCTGCTTACAAGCAAAAACTCAAACAGGAAGTACCAGTGAAGAGCTCAATACGGAAGTGGAGCTGATCATGGACTTCAGAAAACGGAGGGCCGAACATGCACCCATCCAAATCGATGGGTCTATAGTGGAGCGGGTCAAGAGCTTCAAGTTTCCTCGGTGTCCAGTAAGGAATTAACATGGTCCACACACACCAACACCATTGTGAATAGGGCATGACAATATCTCTTCTCCTTCAGGAGGCTGAAAATATTTGGCATGGGCATTCAGATACTCAATGTACTACAGCTGCGCCATTGAGAGCATCTTGACTGGCTGCAACGCAAGGTGCTACAGAGGGTAGTGTTTACAGCCAGTACATCACTGGGGCCGTGCTCCCTGCCATCTAAGACATCTATACCAGGCAGTGTCAGAGAAAGGCCTTAATAATCGTCAGACTCTAGCCACCCAAGTCAGACTGTTCTCTCTGCTACCAACAGGATCCTGAATTGCATTGACCCTTTTTGCACTAACTCTTGTCTCATCACATACGCTGCTGCTACTGTTTTATTATCTATCCTGTTGCCTAGTCACTTTACCCCTACCTATATGTACATATCTACACTACATTGCCAAATGTATGTGGGCACCTGCTCGTCAAACATCTCATTCCAAAATCATGGGCATGTAATATGGAGTTGGTCCGCGCCTTTGCAGCTATAACAGCCTCCACTCTTCTGGGAAGTCTTTCCACTAGATGTTGGAACATTGCTGCGGGGACTTGCTTCCATTCAGCCTATGAACATTAGTGAGGTCGGGCACTGATGTTGGGCGATTAGGACAGGCTCATAGTCGGAGGTCCAATTAATCTCAAAGGTGTTCGTTGAGGTAAGGGCTCTGTGCAGGTCAGTCAAGTTCTTCCACACCGATCTCGACAAACCATTTCTGTATGGGCCTCGCTTTGTGCATGGGGGCATTGTCATGCTGAAACGGGAAAGGGCCTTCCTCAAACTGTTGCCACAAAGTTGGAAGCACAGACTCGTCTAGAATGTTATTATATGCTGTAGTGTTAACATTTTCCCTTGCCCGAGCCATGAAAAACAGTCCCAGACCATTATTCCTCCTCCACCAAACTTTACAGTTTTCACTCTGCATTGGGGCAGGTAGTGTTTTCCTGGCATCTGCCAATCCCAGATTCGTCCGTCGGACTGCCAGATGGTGAAGCGTGATTCATCAATCCAGAGAGCGTGTTTCGATTGCTCCAGAGTCCAATGGCGGTGAGCTTTACACCACTCCAGCCGACGCTTGGCATTGCACATGGTGATCTTAGCCTTGTGTGTGGCTGCTCGGCCATTGAATCCCATGTCATGAAGCTCCCGACGAACAGTTCTTGTGCTGACGTAGTTTCCAGAGGCAGTTTGGTGCTCGGTAATGAGTGTTGCAACCGAGGACCCATTTCTGTGAGTTTGTGTTGCCTACCACTTCGCAGCTGAGCCGTTGTTGCTGCTAGACGTTTCCACTTCACGATAACAGGACTTACAGTTGACCGTGGCAGATCTAGCAGGGCAGAAATGTGACAAACTGACTTGTTGGAAAGGTGGCATCCTATGACGGTGCCACATTGAAAGTCTGAGCTTTTCAGTAAGGCCAATGGAGATTGCATAGCTGTGTTCTCGATTTTATACACGTCAGCAAAGGTGTGGCTGACATAGCCGAATCCACTCATTTGAAGGGGTGTCCACATACTTTTGTGTGTGTGTATATATAGTGTACCTCCTTTACCTCGTACACCTGCACATCGAATCAGTACTGGTACCCCCTGTATATAAGTTATTGCTACACAATTTTCAAAAATGTCTCCCTGCATTGTTGGGAAGGGCCTGTAAGCATTTCACTGTTAGTCTCCAACTGTTGTTTATGAAGCATGACTCAAAATATTTGATATATTTGAGTTTTGTCTAACCGTGGAAGAGAAGTCCGATTTTTGGCAGGATAGAACTGATTCTGATACAAAAAGGTTTTCTGGTGAGTGCTCTGCATTGATCTGTGTCAGGTCTTGTGGAAACTCCAAATAGAAATGAAGTGGGGAAAATGGCATTCTGATGTCGGGGCGGCGGGATGGAGAGATAAATGTGCAGCAGTAGCTGAATGCACCTTTTTTTATGTATGTATGTATGTATGCATGTATGTATAAAAAAAGAGATTCCAGGGTAACAATGTCACAAGGATAATTTAAATTACATCTTAAAGCTTTTTCATTGTTTAAAATAGGCCTACAAATGTTTTGCTTGGCTGAAACATGACTTTATACTGTGCTGTATGCTAGAATATTGGACATACTGTCTCCCCTCATTTCAATTTTATGCCTCCATCTCAGTCTACCTATCAGGGCCCCCACACTAACTCAGTGACGTGTTGCAGCGGGTTATTCGGGAAATATTCAGACATTTTGTTATGTTACAGCCTTATTCTAAAATGTATTGTTGTCCCCCCCCCTCAATCTATACACAATACCCCATAATGACAAAGCAAAAACTGGTTTTTAGAAATATTTGCAAATGTATTAAAACTGAAATCACATTTACATAAGTATTCAGACCCTATACTCAGTACTTTGTTGAAGCACCTTTGGCAGCGATTTACAGCGTCTTCTTCTTGGGTATGACGCTACAAGCTTGGCACACCTGTATTTGGGGATTTTCTCTCATTCCTCTCAAGCTCTGTCAGGTTGGATGGGGAGCATTGCTGCACAGCTATTTTTAGGTCTCTCCAGAGATGTTCGATCAGGTTCAAGTCCGGGCTCTGGCTGGGCCACTTGAGGACAGTCAGAGACTTGTCCCGGTGGCACTCCTGCGTTGTCTTGGCTGTGTGCTTCGGGTCGATGTCCTGTTGGAAGGTGAACCTTCGCCCCCCCGTCTGAGGTCCTGAGCGCTCTGGAGCAGGCTTTCATCAAGGATCTCTCTGTACTTTTCACCGTTCATCTTTGCTTCAATCCTGACTAGTCTCCCAGTCCTTGCCGCTGAAAAGAGTGACCATGGTCACCTCCCTGACCAAGGCCCTTCTCCCCCGATTGCTCAGTTTGGCTGGGCGGCCAGCTGTAGGAAGAGACTTGGTAGTTCCAAACTAGTTCCATTTAAGAATGATGGAGGCCACTGTGTTCTTGGGGATCTTCAATGCTGCAGAAATCTGTGCCTCGACACAATCCTGTCTCGGAGCTCTATGGACAATTCCTTCAAACTCATGGCTTGGTTTTTGATCTGACATGCACTGTCAACTCTGTGCCTTTCCAAATCATGTCCAATCAATTGAATTTACCATAGGTGGACTCCAAGTTGTCAAACATCTGAAGGATGATCAATGGAAACAGGATGAACCTTAGCTCAATTTCGAGTCTCATAGAAAATGGTCTGAATACTTAAGGTATCTGTTTTTATTACATTTGCAAAAAAATCTGAACTTGTTTTCACTTTGTCATTGTGGTATTGTGTGTAATCAATTTTAAATAATGCCGTAACGTAACAATGTACAAAAAAATCAAGGGGTCTGAATACTTTCTGAAGGCACTGTATGTGAGCCTCAAATGCAACACCTCCAATGAATATATTTAAGTCATTGCATTTGCAACTTGGCTCTTGTTTGATGAAGTGAGTAAGATAATATTACTTCTTTGTCATGGGTTGTTACTCCTGAGGTTGAAAAATTGACCAGGGGTCCCTTTAAAAAAAAAAAAAAATCCATGTTTCATGTTGGACTAACGGTTAGTCACTAACCCTCTATACGTCTTGGTTTCCTGTCTAGTTTGTCAGTGGAGGATTGTGTTGGGAGAGTTTTTGTCTTTTTACCTCAGTTGTCTGGCCTACTATACAGTATTTGTGTCTGGCTTGGGGGGCCTAGTGTTCACGCTGGGTTGGTGGGGCGGTGGTGCTTGGGTTTGAATAGTCTCTGGTCTGTTTCCCTCACACAGTAGTGGGGCTGTGAAACACCTGAGTCGGATAGGACCGGCAGCGTGGCAGGAATGCCCCCTTGTGCCAACCACAACTGGCATGGGAATGGGACGGGGCTTGTCCAACCGGGGAGCGATGCTACGATATTAACAGGCACTGAATGCATGTGGGCTGGCGCCCACACTTACTTTCCATAGCGTGTGTCTGTCTCTCTGTTGCTCCATTGTTGCCTCTTGGTCTCCCTCTACCCCTTTCTACTCCATCTTATTTTCTTATGCATTTCTTTAACTTGAGGTCCATATCTTAAAATATACGTACTTACATAGCATGGGAACTCTAGCATGATTTATCATATGCAGTTATGCAACTTGTCAAATGGAGTAGATTCATTACATTTTAGTCATTTAGCAGACGCTCTTATCCAGAGCGACTTACATCCCTGTCTGGCCTACTAAGCCCTAAAGCCACCCATTTATACAGACCATAGTCTAAGTTCCTACGAGGAGGAAGTCTCCTTCCCTTAATGGGATCTATTAAACAAAACAGTGGAAGAAGCTTTCTTATTCTTAACCCCCTCCCCCTCTTCTTCCTACACTTTTTTATTTCCCTCCTCCTCAGTCTCTCCATCTTAATTTCCTCTGTCAGTTCCATAACACCCACGCCAACGTAATCGCATGGTTAATTAACACATTCTGCGTACTCAATTGTAGAAAAAGTTGCCTCAAGTTCTGTTTTCATGTTCCCTTTTAACATGTTAGGGACAGACGTTCCGCTAGCGGAACGCCTCATCAATATCCAATAGTATAGCGTGGCGTGAAATACCAACACCTCAAAAATGCTGTAACTTCAATTTCTCAAACATATGACTATTTTACACCATTTTAAAGACAAGACTCTCGTTAATCTAACCACACTGTCCGATTTCAAAAAGGCTTTACAGCAAAAGCAAAACATTAGATTGTAAGGAGAGTACCCTCCCAAAAATAATCACACAGCCATTTTCAAAGCAAGCATATGTCACAAAAACCACAGCTAAATGCAGCACTAACCTTTGATCTTCATCAGATGACACTCCTATGACATTGTTATACAATACATGCATGTTTTGTTCAATCAAGTTCATATTTATATCAAAAACCAGCTTTTTACATTAGCATGTGATGCTCAGAACTAGCATACCCACCGCAAACTTCCGGTGAATTTACTAAATTACTCACGATAAACGTTCACAAAAAGCATAACAATTATTTTAAGAATTATAGATACAGAACTCCTTTATGCAATCGCGGTGTCCGATTTTAAAATGGCTTTTCGGTGAAAGCACATTTTGCAATATTCTGAGTACATAGCCCGGCCATCACGGCTAGCTATTTTGACACCCACCAAGTTTGGCCCTCACCAAACTCAGATTTACTATAAGAAAAATCGGATTACCTTTGCTGTTCTTCGTCAGAATGCACTCCCAGGACGTCTACTTCAACAACAAATGTTTTGGTTCGAAATAATCCATAGTTATATTCAAATAGCTCCATTTTGTTCATGCGTTCAGGTAACTATCCGAAGGGTGACGCGCCAGCGCATTTCGTGACAAAATTTTTTGAAATATTCCATTACCGTACTTCGAAGCATGTCAAACACTGTTTAAAATACATTTTTATGTGATTTTTCTCGTAAAATGGCGATAATATTCCAACCGGGCGACGTTGTTTTCATTCAAACACTGAAAGTAAAACTCGCGCGCGTGCACGCGCGCTCCAGTGTCATTGTTCTCAGAAGGACCACTCACAAAAACCCCTGCTGTTTTTCACCCAGAGACTGGAGAGCTCTCATTCCATTTTCTGGTGCCTTCCTAGAGCCAATGGAAGCCTTAGAAAATGTCACGTTCCAGCAGAGATGCTGTATTTTTGATAGAGATGCCCTAGTAGGAGAACAAATTGTCAGACAGGGCACTTCCTGTATAGAATCTTCTCAGGTTTTGGCCTGCCATATGAGTTCTGTTATACTCACAGACACCATTCAAACAGTTTTAGAAACTTTAGAGTGTTTTCCATCCAAATCTACTAATTATATGCATATTCTAGTTTCTGGGCAAGAGTAGTAACCAGTTTAAATCGGGTACGTTTTTTTTAATCCGGCCGTGAAAATACTGCCCCCTATCCCTAACAGGTTTTAACACAACGTGTTATTGTTGTCTACTGCCTTGACACCAGTGCTACTGTTGCGAGGAGAGCCTTTTCTTACCTGTCCCAGTACCTATTAATAATGGAACCAGTGGTTTGCTGCCTTATTGGCCTTTCTCTGTTTCTCTCACTAAATTATATTGGAGGCAATTTAAGCTTTGACCTCTTTGAATTGCTTGAATTCAATGGAGAAGGGGCTGCATTTGCATCAATTCCTGCATAAATGAAGGCTAGATAGGTTCCTCAGTTATCTGATGCAGAGCAGGTGCAACACTTGGCTATTTAATTTCTCAGGGAATAATTAGGCCATCATGGGGAATGCTTTAGCACCAGGATAATGGGGGATGTGAAAATCCTAATACTTCTTGCAACCTGACAGCTTCAACCCCCTTCCATAATCATCCTGCCAAGCCCCTGCCCTATGCTCCTCTTCACCCCCCTTCACTCCTTCCCTGCCTCCATCACCTCCCCAGACCACTAACTCAATGAAATGGTTGTTTCTGTCCCCCGTCTCCCTTGCAGTCACAGGCAATTAGCGCCCGTTAACAGGCCGCAGGACGGATGCCGAGAGTGGGCATCCAAACCTCGCACTTCTCCCAACAGATATCTAATATTACCCTGGGCTACCGTGAAAGAACTATGGTAGGGGGTGGTTTGTGGGGAAAAGGTGGGGTCTGTTTCTGGACCCTCGCACGTGCTACACTACTGAGCACAAAGCACCTCTTCTTACTAGGGATCTGGTGCACATATGGAAACATTTTCTTAAACGCCCCCCAAGCAAATCCCCCTTTCTTCCACTTGACTGCAGGTTTCCCCTCACCTCCACTGCTCACTCTGTCTACCTGAGGATAATTTGGGGGGCAGTGTACTACCTGGAAAAGGTTCTCCCTCCCTCTCCTTGTACAACAGAACTCTATTCATGCACCCTACTGCCTCAATGTCTGCTCATTCACTTACAGGGCCTTGCCCTCCAGCCGCAGGAGTAATATGAGGAAGCCTAATTGTACCTGTGTCAATACTGCTGATGAGGGCTTCTGGTTAGGGCTTGCTTTGTCTGGCCATACTTGCCATTCTAATTCAATGAGACGAGTATGACTGTTGCTGTTAGAATTTGACATTAGTACCTTAGGTCAGTCATTACCTGAGATTCTTGCCAAGGTACACCTTTCTGTCAGACAGCAGCAGACCATTGGATCACATAAACATACATTCGTTGCATTTACTGCTTCACAGAAAGACTTCATGTTAGGTTCCTCCTTGCATTCCTTGCATTTGTTCAAGATTGGTTCCTTGCATTCAGGATCAACATTCAGTAAAGTTTGCTTACTTCTCCATAATTGGATTAGTATAAGCGCAACAGTAGAGTAACATCAGTACAACAGTAATACAATATTAGTGTGACATCATCTCGGAGCAGAGACCTTTGACTGCACAGCTGGGTGCAGATAACAGCACAGCTTGGATGTTTATTTTTTCCCCCACTGCATTCCAGCTTCTTATTTATAATAGCAATGATATCCAACTCCGGGGGTTACTTCTATAAAAGGACATTTTGCAAACTCGCTAAAAAAGGAGGGTTTGCATGCTACAATTTCCAGAGATGCAACCTTTAGATTTCCAGCAGAGAGACATTGATCACACTGAAATAATTGTGAGTTTGGCAAGGGTCAAAGATGTGTGTGAGATGTGTGATTGGGCACCGTAGCGAAGCTCGGCAAAATCCGAAGGCTGCAAAGCTCCTTCAGTGGGGATCTGCTTGTGGATCTTCCATGTATATCATGGCGTTTAGGGTTTGAAATGGTGGTCGGGGATTAACTGTACTTCCATATTATGCACATAGTCAAAGCTGGAATGTAGGCCGGTGGAGAAAGGGAAACCGGCTAAATTAATTTGAATAATCCTAGCCCTTCTACGTAGAGGTAACAGTGTTTATCCAGAGGCTCGACAAATGTTTATCTGATTTTGAATAATAAATAATATAATCTACTACAACAATATTAAACTCTACAACATCAACAGTATTGCAGAACATATATAGCAGTGTCCTCATCTGAATATGAGCCAGTCAAACTATACTGGTAGCCATATTCTTTTGTGATACACAATGTGGGCAACAGCGCTGGCCAGAAACACATTAACCTCTTTAGGGTGTGTGGGACGGTAGCGTCCCACTTGGCCAACATCCGGTGACATTGCAGAGCGCCAAATTCAAATTAAATTACTATAAATATTTAACTTTCATGAAATCACAAGTGTAATACATCAAAATAAAGCGTAACTTGTTGTTAATCCAGCCGCTGTGTCAGATTTCAAATAGGCTTTACGGTGAAAGCAAACCATGCGATTATCTGAGGACAGCGCTCAGCACACAAAACATTACATACATCAGAAATGGCAATAAAATGAATCACTTACCTTTGACCTTCATATGGTTGCACTCACAAGACTCCCAGTTACACAATAAATGTTTGTTTTATTTGATAAAGTCCCTGTCTATATCCAAAAACTTCCATTTTGTTGGCGCGTTTTGTTCAGTAAGGGCATTTCACACCAAACTCTGGAGTCATCTGACTTATGTTTTACTCCTCCACCAAACCTCGACTGAACTATTCCTCCCTCAACTTGAAGAAGACTGAACAATTTGATCCAGTTTGTTATCTTAAGATCTATCATTGGTGATTCGTTTCCTAGGATAGAGCTCTGCTAAAGACAAATGAGTCCCCCCACACCACCCAATTTAATGCCTAGCAGATGGTTTTCAGGGCCCTCATGAGAGCCAGTTTCATTATAGCGCTTGTTGCTTTTTGCGGATTGACTGACCTTCATGTCTTAAAGTAATGATGGACTGTCGTTTCTCTTTGCTTATTTGAGCTGTTCTTGCCATAATATGGACTTATTATTTTACCAAATAGGGCTATCTTCTGTATACCCCCCTACCTTGTCACAACACAACTGATTGGCTCAAACGCATTAAGGAAAGAAATTCCACATTTAACAAAGCACACGTGTTTATTGAAATGCATTTCAGTTGACTACCTCATGAAGCTGGTTGAGAGAATACCAAGAGTGTGCAAAGCTGTCATCAATGCAAAGGGTGGCTATTTTGAAGAATATCAAATATCAAATATTTGGATTTGTTTAACCGCTCTCGGGTATGTGGGACGAAATCGTCCCACCTAGTCAACAGCCAGTGGAATCGAGTGGTGCGAAATACAAAAACCTTAAATGCTATAACTTCAATTTCTCAAACATATGACTATTTTACACCATTTTAAAGACAAGGCTCTCGTTAATCTAACCACATTGTCCGATTTCAAAAAGGCTTTACAGCGAAAGCAAAACATTAGATTATGTTTGGAGAGTACCCAGCCAGAAATAATCACACAGCCATTTTTCAAGCTAGCATATATGTCACAAAAACCAAAACCACAGCTAAATGCAGCACTAACCTTTGATGATCTTCATCAGATGACACTCCTAGGACATTATGTTATACAATACATGCATGTTTTGTTCAATCAAGTTCATATTTATATCAAAAGCCAGCTTTTTACATTAGCATGTGACGTTCAGAATTAGCATTCCCACCGAACACTTCCGGTGAATTTACTAAATTACTCTTGATAAACGTTTACAAAATACATAACAATTATTTAAAGAATTATAGATACAGACCTCCTTTATGCAATCGCGGTGTCAGATTTTAAAATAGCTTTTCGGCAAAAGCACGTTTTGCAATATTCTGAGTAGATAGCTCGGCCATCAAGGCTAGCTAAACAGACACTCGCCAACATCGAGGCTCAGTAAACTCAGAATTACTAGTAGAAAAATTGGATTACCTTTGCTGGTCTTCGTCAGAATGCACTCCCAGGACTTCTACTTCAACCACAAATGTTGTTTTGGTTCAAAATAATCCATAGTTATGTTCAAATATCCTCCGTTTTGTTCGTGCGTTCATGTCCCTATCCGAAGGGTGACGCACGGACGCATGTCGTGACAAAAAATTTCATAATATTCCATTACTGTACTTAGAAGCATGTCAAACGCTGTTTACAATCAATTTTTATGCTATTTTTCTCGTAAAATAGCGATAATATTCCAACCTGGCGACGTTGTTTTCGTTCAAAGGCTGAAAGAAAAACATGGCCACTTCTCGGGGCCGCGCATCTCCTGTCTCTGAGCCACCAGCCTGACCACACAAACAGCGCTCCTGTACCTAGCCCAGAGACAGCAGAGATCTCATTCCACTTTCTGGTGCCTTCAGAGAGCCTATGGGAGCCTTAAATTGTCACGTTACAGCAGAGATCCTGTATTTTCGACAGAGAAGCACAAGAAATGGTCAGAGAGGGCACTTCCTGTATGGAATCTAATCAGGTTTTGGCCTGCCATATGAGTTCTGTTATACTCACAGACGCCATACTCACAGTCGCCATTCAAACAGTTTTAGAAACGTTAGTGTTTTCTATCCAAATCTACCAATTATATGCATATTCTCGTTTCTGGAAAAGCGTAGTAACCAGTTTGAATCGGGTACGTTTTTTTTATCCGGCCGTGAAAATACTGCCCCCTACCCTAGAGGTCAACACTTTTTTTTTTTTTTTTTGGTTACTACATTATTCCATATGTGTTATTTCATAGTTTTGAGGTCTTCACTATTATTTTACAATGTAGAAAATTGTAAAAATGAAAAACCCTTGAATTAGGTGTTCTAAAACTTGGACCGGTAGTGTAAGTATTCGGACCCTTTACTCAGTACTTTGTTGAAGCACCTTTTGACAGCAATTACAGATCTGAGTCTTCTTGGGTGTGACGCTACAAGCTTGGCACACCTGTATTTGGGGAGTTTCTCCCATTTATTCTCTGCATATCCTCTTTAGTTGGATGGGGAGCATTACTGCACAGCTATTTTTAGGTCTATCCAGAGATCATATTCAAGTCCGGGCTCTGGTTGGGCCACTCAAGGACATTCAGAGACTTGTCCCGAAGCCACTCCTGGGTTTGTCTTGGCTGTGTGCTTAAGGTCTTTGTACTGTTGGAAGGTGAACCTTTGCCCCAGTCTGAGGTCCTGAGTGCTCTGGAGCAGGTTTTCATCAAGGATCTCTTTGTACTTTCCTTTGTTCATCTTTCCCCCAATCTTGACATAGTCTCTGCACTGAAAAACATCCCTCAACATGACACTGCCGCCACCATGCTTCACCGAAGGGATGGTGCCAGGTGTCCTCAAGACTTGACTCTTGGACTTCAGGCCAAAGTGTTCAATCTTGGTTTCATCAGACCAGATAATCTTATTTCTCATGGTCAGAGTCTTTAGGTGCCCTTTGGCAAACTCCAAGTGGGCTGCGATGTGCCTTTTACTGCAGAGTGACTTCTGTCTAGGTACTACCATATTGGCCTGATTGGTGGAATGCTGCAGAGATGGTTGTCCTTCTGGAAGGTTCTCCCATCTCCACATCTCCTAACCAAGACCATTCTCCCCCGATTGCTCAGTTTGGCCGGTCAGCCAGCTCTAGGAAGAGTTTTGGTGGTTCCAAACTTTTTCCATTTAAGAATGATGGAGGTCACTGTGTTCTTGGGGACCTTCATTTTTTTTTCTCTGACATGCACTGTCAACTGTGGGACCTTATATAGACAGGTGTGTGTGCCTTTCCAAATCATGTCCAATCAATTGAATTTACCACAGGTGGACTCCAATCAAGTTGTAGAAACATCTCAAGGATGATCAATGGAAACAAGATGCACCTGAGCCCAATTTTGAGTGTCATAGCAAAGGGTCTGAATAGTTATGTAAATAAGGTATGTTTTTTTATTTCTAAACCTTTTTCTTCGCTTTGTCATTATTGGGTGTTGTGTGTAGATTGCTGAGGGTTTGTATTTATTTAATCCATTTGAGAAAGACTAACATAACAATGTGGAAAAAGTCAAGGGATCTGAATACTTTCTGAAGGCACTGTATGTGAGTGTGTCTCACCTCTCCTGGCTCTTACTGACATCTACCCTCTTTTCCAACAAGCATTCTCACCCACTTCGCACCGACCCACTCCAGATGTCCACCGACCGACTCCGAAATTTGGTCAGTCTGCCCTGGCCGGACCAAATCTAAACCAATCATAGATGTCTGTTTCGCAAGTACAGAAGAGAACAGCACAGTAAAAAGTGCAGTACAGCAGATTAGAGTACAGTAGATCACATGAGTACTGAACTCTACCGTACTGTGCTCTACTGTGATGTCCAAACATGAGAAACATAGATGTCTATCATTGTTTCAAATTTGGTCTGGTACGGGCCATCCAAATGTGGTCTTGTTTGGGGGCGGAGCTAATTACAATAATAGCCAGTGTGTAGAATAATACCTAAATATGCAAAAGAAGGATATTTCATATTTCTACCTTTTTTTTGTGTGTACATATTCAGGATACAACACCATATCTGGTCAAAATGACCATATGTGACCCATTTCAGGAAACTAGGCATGTGTCAGCAAAAAAACATAATTCAACGCTCTGGATAACATGAAAACAGCCTAACCAGCTCTGCTAGGGTGAGTAAAATGGTCAGTGGGTTGTTCTTTGTGCTGTTAGTACAAAACGCTCGGATCAACCCTTAAAGAAAGAATGCGTCGGGCTAAAGCTTTAGAGGGTGTGAACGATGCTGAATGGGTGTAGAGAAAGATGAGCTCTCCAGTTGGTGCTGGAGGTCCACCGATTATGATTTTTCAATGCCGATACAGATTTATTGGAGGACCAAAAAAAAGGCGATACCGATGAATTGGCCTATTTTTCTTTTTTCTTTTAAATTTATTTTTTAGAAATATATTTGTAATTATGACAGTTATCACATAAGACACCTTGGTGCCAATTCCATGTAATAGTCCCACACTGGTGCTCTGCTTTTCTCTGCCATCTGTAAAATGAATGTATTTGTACACACACAGCTCTCTGAAGTGACAAGGATACTGAAGAGTCTGCTTAGGACACCCATACTCTCAACTGTTTGAATAATAAAAAACTAGAGTTTAAGTTACCTGTGAATGTTGAGAACAATGTATTTCTATATGCAGGAAATCTTATTTTAATAATGGGTATGGTAAGAATTGACTACCAAAGTGAGTCATAATTCCCCTGACACCTTCCAGCAAAATCTGAAAAGCGGTTCTTTCATTTATTTATTCCACAGGATATTTTTAGATTCACTTCAAATAAGGTCTGTTTCATGTAGGCTTACACCGCCTTGCCAGTTTGATTACTGTGTAGATATCCATAAGACAAGGTAACTCTGGTCAATATTGGCTAAATATAAGCATGTATGTATGTATGTATGTATGTATGTATGTGGATTTATTAAAATATGTTGACAAACGTTACCTTATCCTAGCGAGATTTACAGGAGTATCGAAACACCTAGGCAGTTTAAGCCTGCACGAAACACAACCTTATTTGAAGTAGATCAAGGACGTTCCCTATGAAGACATGAACGGTCAAATAATGAAGGAACCCCTTTCATGTTCAGCCTCTAGGAATTACGACGCGTCGACTATTTCTCTCTATACCATTTGTATTTCATATACCTTTGACTATTGTTCTTATAGGCACTTTAGTATTGCCAGCCTAATCTTGGGAGTTGATAGGCTTGAAGTCATAAACGGCACTGAATCAAGCATTGCTAAGAGCTGCTGGCAAATGCAGTAAAGTGCTGTTTGAATGAATGCTTGCGAGCCTGCTGCTGCCGCCTACCACCGCGCAGACTGCTCTATCAAATCATAGACTTAATTATAATATAATAAAACATACAAATACGAGGCTTTGGTCATTAATATGATCAAATTTGGAAACTATCATTTCGAAAACGGAACGTTTATTCTTTCAGTGAAATTCGGAATCGTTACGTATTTTATCGAACGGGTGGCAACCCTAAGTCTAAATATTGCTGTTACGTTGCACAACCTTCAATGTTATGTCATAATTATGTAAAATTCTGGCAAATGATTTACGGTCTTTGTTAGGAAAAAAGTTAACTTCACACAGTTCGCAATGAGCCAGGTGGCCCAAACTACTGCATATACCCTGACTCTGCTTGCACTGAACGCAAGAGAAGTGACACAATTTCCCTAGTTATTGCCTACTAACATTATTTTATTTCAACTAAATATGCAGGTTTAAAAATATATACTTCTGGGTATTGATTTTAAGAAAGGCATTGATGTTTATGGTTAATTACATTTGTGTAACGATTGTGCTTTTTCGCAGATGCGCTTTTATTAAATCACCGGTTTGGCAAAGTTGAATTGGGCTGTGATTTGATGATAAATTAACAGTCACCGCATTGATTATATGCAACGCAGGACAAGCTAGTTAACCTAGTAATATCATCAACCATGTGTAGTTAACTAGTGATTGTGACTTTTTTAAATGTTTTTGCTAGCTAGCAACTTACCTTGGCTCCTTGCAGCCACAAGGTCCTTTGATGCTGCACTCGCGTAACAGGTGGTCAGCCTGCCACGCAATCTCCTTGTGGATTGCAATGTAATCAGCCATAATCGGCATCCAAAAAGGCCAATTACCAATTGTTATGACAACTTGAAATCGGCCCCAATTGGTACCAAACCGTTCAATGGCCTTTTCTCAAAAGTGATGACGCAAGTTTGTCAACTTTCAAAGCAGAATTACTTTCCCATTGTTCCTCAAATGCAGTGTATAATATGCCATTTGTAGCTCTGTCTCTGCTTTTATCCGATTTTTGCTACATAAGACTGAATCAAAGCGGTCGGGCATAAATAGTCAAAAATGATATCCCGATATGTAACTATCGATTTCAGGAATTGTCTGGGAACGAATTTAGGTGTAATGTGGCTAACATCGTCACTTCAGAACGTGTGCCATCCTTCAGCACAACATGTCACCCTTTTTATAAAGCACATGTTTGTATCATATTCGACCATAGTGGGTTATGTCACATTTGATGTTGATTGTCACACAGTTGTGCCAAGTTTATGAACCCGTTAACCTCTTCGCTATAGGGGGCAGTATTTTCACGGCCAGATGAAAAACGTACCCAAATTAAACTGCCTACTACTCGGGCCCAGATTTGGGTAGAAAACACTCTGAAGTTTCTACAACTGTTTGAATGATGTCTGTGAGTATAACAGAACTCATATGGCAGGCAAAAACCTGAGGAAAAATCCAACCAGGAAGTGGGAAGTCAGAATTGTAGTCTTTCAGACCATTTTCTATTGAAACTACAGTGTCTGTGGGGTCAACTTGCACTTCTTAAGGCTTCCACACAAAACATACATGTATTGTATGTCTTTACAAAGTTGTTTGAGTCTTCTATGGTGAATTCTGACCGAATAACAGCCGGTTCAAGCAGTGGACTGTGAGGTCATGTAGTTACTTCATGCGCGTTCACGCATGGATAGCATTTTTTTTTTTTTCTGGAATGAATACGCTATTGTCTAGTTGGAATATTATCGATTGTTTATGTTAAAAACACCCAAGGTTTGATTGAAAACAGCGTTTGACATGTTTTTACAAACGGTAATGGAACTTTTGAGCTTTGTCTATTGATTTGCGCCCCCGTCTCGTGCCTTTGGAATAGTGTTCAGGACGTGCCAACAAAACTGAGGTATTTGGACATAAATTATGGACTTTATCAAACAAATGAACATTTCTTGTGGGAGTCCTTCCGAGTGCATTCCGCCGAAGATCAGCAAAGGTAAGAACATATTTATAACAGTATTTTAGAGTTTTGACGACGCCGTGGCTTGACGGCTAACTGTATAGCTTGTATTGATGGCGGAGCTTTGTGCTCAGAATATTGAACAATGTGCTTTCTCCGTAAAGTTATTTTGAAATCTGACACAGCGGTTGCATTAAGAGGTAGTATATCTATCATTCTTCAAATGATTGTTATATATTTTGTCAACGTTTATGATGAGTATTTCTGTAAATGAATGTGAACATTTGGTCATTCACCGGAAGTTTTGGAGGCTAATCATTTTCTGAACATCACGCGCCAATGTAAAATGCTGTTTTTGGATATAAATATGAACTTGATCGAACAAAACATACATGTATTGTGTAACATAATGTCCTAGGAGTGTCATCTGATGATCGTCAAAGGTTAGTGCTTCATTTTAGCTGGATTTTGGGTTTTTGTGACATCTCCTTGCTTGGAAAATGGCTGTGTGGTTATTTTTGTATATGTACGGTCCTAACATAATCTAATGTTTTGCTTTCGCTGTAAAGCCTTTTCGAAATCGGACAACGTGGTTTGATTCAGGAGAAGTGTATCTTTAAAATGGTGTAAAATATTCGTATGTTTGAGAAATTGAAATTTTTCGATTTTTGATGTTTTGAATTTCGCGCCCTGCTGTTTCATTGGCTGTTGGCTAGGGGTTCCGCCAGCGGAAAGCAAGAAGTTTAAAGCATGACATATGGTTATAGATGCTTTGTAACACATGTATGAAGGCTTTATGAAGCCTTTATAAGCTGAACGTCATTTAAAGCGGGACCCATTTCTGTACAGTACATTTAAAGCGGGACTTATGTCATTATGTTACTGGATGTAAATCCACTTCACCTACGGTAGTTCAATAACCCTTTTTTTCAAACTCAAGGTGTCATGACATAGCTGACACCCCGTCTTTCTGAAGACGTCTTTGAATCTTATTTCGTTTTTGGAAAACGTGATCATAAACTGAGGGAGGTTTTGCCGTAATACTGATACCAAACTTAGTATTTTATTTGTTTTTATTTAACTAGGCAAGTCAGTTAAGAACAAAATTCTTATTAACAGTGACGGCCAAACCCGGAAGTAGTGCTTGTGCATAGAGTTGTAGGGTTTGTTAAACTTTTGAAATCAACGTTTTTTTTTTTGTTTGGCATACATATTAAAATAAAATATCAGAGTCAAAGCGCAATTCTGTTAACATGGAATTGCCCTGTAGCAGCTGTTCCTCTCCGTTCCCTCCCTCACTTCTTCCTTCCCTTGCTCTCTCCCTCCAGAGGACAGGGGTCTTGGTCGCTGCCCTCTGCAGCTCTGTTTCTTTGTGGGAAAATTCCTGGTCGGTCCGTGAGAGCCCCCTGCTCTGGACACGTTTTTCCCTGGGGGTCTCCCAGCTCGGAGATGCTGAGCCCCACCAGAGCTCTAGGGTCCTTCTTCTTCCAAAAGTCACTGCGGGCAGCTCCAGCACTAGACACTGCTTCCAAAAAATCCTCCCCCAGCCTTACCAAGCCAATTACGTATCCAGGGCGATTATTATTTTTTTTTTTTTCTCTCTCTCACGCCACTGCAAAGAAATGAGAAAACACAATCAAAACAAAAGGGGAGCCACTGAGATAAAGCAGCCTAGCAAAAACAGTGCTCCCCAAATAAATCACCTCAGATCGAGGGCCAAGATTGAGATATGATCATGATGTGACACAGGGTTTGGAGAAGAGGCCGAACAAAAATAAACACAATATGCAACAATTTCAAAGATTTTACTAATTTACAGTCAGTTCATATCAGGAAATCAGTCAATTGAAATAAATTAGGGCCTAATCTATGGATTTCACATGACTGGGAATACAGATATGCATCTGTTGGTCACAGATACTATTAAAAAAAGGTAGGGGCATGGATCAGAAAACCAGTCAGTATCTGGTATGACCACCATTTGCCTCATGCAGCGCTACACATCTCCTTCGCATGGAGTTGATCAGGCTGTTTATTGCAGCCTGTGGAATGTTGTCCCACTCCTCTTCAATGGCTGTGCAAAGTTGCTGGATATTGGCAGAAACTAGAACACCCGGTCGTACATGTCGATCCAGAGCATCCCAGACATGCTCAATGGGTGACATGTCTGAGTATGCAGGCCATGGAAGAACTGGGACATTTTCAGCTTCCAGGAATTGTGTACAGATCCTTGCGAAATGGGGCCGTGTGTTATCATGCTGAAACATGAGGTGAATGGCACGACAATGGGCCTCAGGATCTTGTCATGGTATCTCTCTGTCCATTCAAATTGCCTTGATAAAATGTGATTGTGTTCGTTGTCTGTAGCTTTAACCTGCCCATACCATAACCCCACTGCCACTATGGGATCCTCTGTTCACAACATTGACATCAGCAAACTGCTCGCCCACACGACACCATACACCATGTCTGCCATCTGCCCGGGACTGTTAAAACCAGATCCCGTGAAGAGCACACTTCTCCAGCGGGCAGGTGGCCATAGAAGGTGAGCATTTGCCCACTGAAATCAGTTGACGCAAACTGCAGTCAAGTCCAGACCCTGGTGAGGAAGACTCCATCTCGTCCCTCACCCTCTTCAACGCGTCATTCTCCACCTGACTCTCAGCCAATGCCGACTGACTCGCCCATATCTCTGGAATGGGTAGCACCATAGTTTTCTGTAAGCCAGTTTCTTTCTATGTCCATTCCGTCTGTTCTCTTTGGTCTCAATGAAAAAAATTATGAGCTGAACAAAATGTTGAAATGGTAACTGTGTTTAGGGCGGAGTTTAGGATGGGGTGAGGAGTACTGGAAAGGTGTGACTCCAGGTTATAATGGGCCATAAGTATACCTCCCACTGTCCTCAATTTTATTATGCTATAGCACATACTGTAGCACCACGATGATGAGCGATCCCTCTGAAATGCAGACTGACCCAAAACACACTTCTAACCTAGCCTATGGTAGGCCTACAGTATATCTAAAAATATGTTTTTCATCTCTACATGTACTGTAGAACTGATTTCTTAAACTGGATCGACCTTGTTTGGCATCAACTGAAAACATGAATCCATAACTCTGCCAAGCCTACAAGCAAAGATGAATTGGTGAAGGCCATCAAGACGTTTTGGCTTGAGAAACTGACGATACAACAATATATTGATAATCTCAGCAAGGTTTCACCCGTGGTCGTGGAGCTAGGGGGAAGTGCAACTAAAATGGAGTTGAGAAACATTTGCATTTTGAAAGTATTTATCACTATTGTATTCATGAAAACATATAAATACATTGATGAACAATACTGTATATGCGTCTTTCTTTTAGAAATATATAAATCAGTACCTATTATAAGGTTGCTTTGATTATTATGTGGATTATAATAAATGTAAATATTTGTAGGGGGTTGACGCATTTTTCGGCAAATGAGGTCTGTGATATTGATGCAAGACAAAAATGTGAAATGTATCAGGTGAACCTTTGTGTCCACATTTGGTTTGATAATTGCTCCTTAAATTGCTACAGTGTGCAAAACTGTCATCAAGCAAAGGGTGGCTACTTTGAAGATTCTCAGATATAAAATATATTTTGATTTGTTTAACACCTTTTTTGGTTACTCCATGAATCCATATGTGTTATTTCATAGTTTGTCTTCACTAATATTTTACAATGTAAAAAATTAAGAAAAACCATGGAATGAGTAGGTGTGTTCAAACTTTTGACTGGTACTGTATTTCATTCATTTGTTCAAGGATTTTATTTATAAAATCAAAACGAAATAACAAAAAGCCTTGAATAATTCAACAATAAATTAATCGTAACGTGAGTCGTGTTCATACTGTATTTCACAACCTCCTGTGGGCGTTTGGAGTTGCCTATATTCACTAGTGGTTCTGGGGGGGGGGCCCTTGTGACAACAATTTTGGACCCCCTTGTGGGCCCCCCCTTGTGCCCCCCCCCATCGTTCTTTTTTTACATCCGTTATTAGACAGTGGCAACGCGGAACACATTTAACCCACACATTTTCTAGAGGGACAGCTTTAGGCGGAACACAACAGTATCATACCACATGCAAAACGATATGACAACAATAACGTCTAATGTAACTGGCCCCTCTAACAGTACAACTGGCCCCAGCTTGGCCCCCCCATTTGAAATGGTCTAGAACCGCCACTGCCTATACTGTACGTGATTTAGCAAAATAATAGGCTTACTCATTTATTTAGGCTACATTATTCCACATCCTAATTGTAGCCTAACCAATATCCTCACGGGGATTCAGTGAAAAGAAAAATCTGACATTGACATCAAGGGTGGATGGCATTTCAATTAATTGGAAAGGCTGCTAAGATGTGAAACTTGTATTTCATTATGGTGAAATAAGTATAGCCAGTTATAATTGCAATGGCTTAGCAGATAATAAAAGATGGTCAGTTTTTACTTTGCTAAAAGAGAAGGAATATCATATCTATTGTTAACAGGAAACTCATTCAACAATTTTAGATTCAGTTTTGTGGAAAAAAGGACTTGGGGTATATATTTCTCCCACGGGCAAAGGAATTCAAAAGGGGTGATATTAACAGTAATTTTGATCCAAATGTGCAAATTGTCCAAACAGGTTCTCAAGGTAGGTGGATGATTTTAAATGTTATTGGACCATAAACAGATATGCCTTATTAACCTATACGGTTCAAAAAATGATGATCCTCGCTTCTTTGAAAATATATAATAATTTATCAACCCTGCACAATACTCTTATTATGTTGGGAGATTATAATACTGTTTTAAATACTTCTATGGACCTTAAAGGAAATCACACTACAAACTATCACCCTCATGCACTTAAGAAAATCATGGATATATTGGAATTAGTGGATATATGGAGGCTTAAATACCCTGATCTAGTGAGACCGACAAACAATGACAACACGGCCTACAGGGAGGAGGTGAGGGCAGGAAAACAACCTCACTCAACGTCAACAAAACAAAGGAGATTATTGTGGACTTCAGGAAACAGCAGAGGGAGCACCCCCTTATCTACATTGAAGGGCCTGTAGCTGAGAAGGTGGAAAGTTTTAAGTTCCTTGGTGTACACATCACAGGCGAACTGAAATGGTCCACTCACACGCAACAGCACCTCTTCAACCTCAGGAGGCTGAAGAAATTTGGATTATCACCTAAAACCCTGACAAACGTTTACAGATGCACAATCGAGAGCATCCTGTCGGGCTGTTCTCTCTTCCTCTTTCTTAAAACCTGTTGGGCCTAGGGGGCAGTATTTGCACGGCCGGATAAAAAAATGTACCCGATTTAATCTGGTTACTACTCCTGCCCAGTAACTAGAATATGCATATAATTATTGGCTTTGGATAGAAAACACCCTAAAGTTTCTAAAACTGTTTGAATGGTGTCTGTGAGTATAACAGAACTCATATGGCAGGCCAAAACCTGAGAAGATTCCATGCAGGAAGTGGAAATCTGGTTTGTCGAATCACCTTCAACACTTTGCCTATGAAACACACCGTGAGTTAGGATTCATTTAGCACTTCCTAAGGCTTCCACTAGATGTCAACAGTCTTTACAAAGTGGTTTGAGTCTTCTCCGGTAAAAACTGACCGAAAGAGAGGCTTGGAAATTTGGTCATAGAGGGAGGGCCATTACTACTATGATGCGGGCGCCCATGGGTACCCTTTCATTCCGAAACGTTTAGTAAGACAATGCAATCGTCCGCCTTGAATATTATTGAAGCTCTGATTGAAAAAGGCCCTAAAGATTTATGTTATACAACGTTTGACATGTTTGAACGAACGTAAATATATATATTTTTTTGCACATTCGTGACAACAAGTCCAGCGCGCCTCGTACATTATGAGTAGTTTTCGGAACACGCTAACAAGAAGGAGCTATTGGGACATAAATTATTAACTTTTTCTAACAAAACTACATTTGTTGTGGACCTGGGATTCCTGGAAGTGCCTTCTGATGAGGATAATCAAAGGTAAGGGAATATTTACAATAGTATATTAGATTTTAGATGGTTCCAAGATGGCGCTAACCTGTATCGCCTAGCCTATTTTTCTGAGCATACCACCTCGTTTATTGCAAAGTGTGATATCCCAGTAAAGTTATTTTTAAATCTGGCAATGCGGTTGCATTCACGAGATGTTAATCTATAAGTCTTTGAATGACAATATTACATTTTAACAATGTTTTCGAATAGTAATTTTGTAAATTGTAGCGCTGATTCACCGGAAGCTTTTGAGGGAAAAGATTTTCTGAACGTCATGCGCCGATGTAAAATGCTGTTTTTATATACACTGCTCAAAAAAATAAAGGGAACACTTAAACACAAAGTAACTCCAAGTCAATCACACTTCTGTGAAATCAAACTGTCCACTTAGGAAGCAACACTGATTGACAATAAATTTCACATGCTGTTGTGCAAATGGAATAGACAACAGGTGGAAATTATAGGCAATTAGCAAGACACCCCCAATAAAGAAGTGGTTCTGCAGGTGCTGACCACAAACCACTTCTCAGTTCCTATGCTTCCTGGCTGATGTTTTGGTCACTTTTGAATGCTGGCGGTGCTTTCACTCTAGTGGTAGCATGAGACGGAGTCTACAACCCACACAAGTGGCTCAGGTAGTGCAGCTCATCCAGGATGGCACATCAATGCGAGCTGTGGCAAGAAGGTTTGCTGTGTCTGTCAGCGTAGTGTCCAGAGCATGGAGGCGCTACCAGGAGACGTGGAGGAGGCCGTAGGAGGGCAACAACCCAGCAGCAGGACCGCTACCTCCGCCTTTGTGCAAGGAGGAGCAGGAGGAGCACTGCCAGAGCCCTGCAAAATGACTTCCAGCAGGCCACAAATGTGCATGTGTCTGCTCAAACGGTCAGAAACAGACTCCATGAGGGTGGTATGAGGGCCCGACGTCCACAGGTGGGTGTTGTGCTTACAGCCCAACACCGTGCAGGACGTTTGGCATTTGCCAGAGAACACCAAGATTGGCAAATTCGCCACTGGCGCCCTGTGCTCTTCACAGATGAAAGCAGGTTCACACTGAGCACGTGGCAGACGTGACAGAGTCTGGAGACGCCGTGGAGAACGTTCTGCTGCCTGCAACATCCTCCAGCATGACTGGTTTGGTGGTGGATCAGTCATGGTGTGGGGTGGCATTTCTTTGGGGGGCCGCACAGCCCTCCATGTGCTCGCCAGAGGTAGCCTGACTGCCATTAGGTACCGAGATGAGATCCTCAGACCCCTTGTGAGACCATATGCTGGTGCGGTTGGCCCTGGGTTCCTCCTAATGCAAGACAATGCTAGACCTCATGTGGCTGGAGTGTGTCAGCAGTTCCTGCAAGAGGAAGGCATTGATGCTATGGACTGGCCCGCCCGTTCCCCAGACCTGAATCCAATTGAGCACATCTGGGACATCATGTCTCGCTCCATCCACCAACACCACGTTGCACCACAGTCTGTCCAGGAGTTGGCGGATGCTTTAGTCCAGGTCTGGGAGGAGATCTCTCAGGAGACCATCCATCACCTCATCAGGAGCATGCCCAGGCATTGTAGGGAGGTCATACAGGCACGTGGAGGCCACACACACTACTGAGCCTCATTTTGACTTGTTTTAAGGACATTACATCAAAGTTGGATCAGCCTGTAGTGTGGTTTTCCACTTTAATTTTGAGTGTGACTCCAAATCCAGACCTCCATGGGTTGATAAATTGGATTTCCATTGATTGATTTTTGTGTGATTTTGTTGTCAGCACATTCAACGATGTAAAGAAAAAAGTATATAATAAGATTATTTCTTTCATTCAGATCTAGGATGTGTTGTTTAAGTGTTCCCTTTATTTTTTTGAGCAGTGTATAAATATGAACTTTATTGAACAAAAAATGCATCTATTGTGTAACATGATGTCCTAGGAGTGTCATCTGATGAAGATTGTCAAAGGTTAGTGCTGCATTTAGCTGTGTTTTGGGTATTTGTGATGCATGCTAGTTGCTTTGAAAATGGCAGTGTGATTATTTTTGGCAGGGTACTCTCCTAACATAATCTAATGTTTTTCTTTTGCTGTAAAGCCTTTTTGAAATCGGACAACGTGGTTCGATTCAGGAGAGGTGTATCTATAAAATGGTGTAAAATAGTAATATGTTTGAGAAAGTGAAGTTATAGCATTTGAGGTATTTGTATTTCGCGCGACGCGATTCCACTGGCTGTTGACTAGGGTGGGACGCAAGCGTCCCAGGTTCCCAGACAGGTTAAATGAGTAAAGGAGTTCTGTCTTCACCTGATACAGTCGGAAGTCAAACTCAAATCGTCTGCCCCTCGGAAAAATACTTGAAATACCTTCAGATGTAAAAAGAACCGTCTTCACTATCTAAGGAAGTCTCGAGCTATTGTTCGCCTGAGGTAGAGTATCTCATGATAAGCTGTAGACCACACTACCTACCGAGAGTTTCTGTATTCTTTGTAGCTGTTTACATACCACTACAGTCAGAGGCTGGCACCAAGATAGCATTGAATGAGCTGTATTCTGCCATAAGCAAACAAGAAAAACGCTGACCCAGAGGCGGCGCTCCTAGTAGCCGGGGACTTTAATGCAGGGAAACAAATCCACATTTCTATCAGCATGTTCAATGTGCAACCAGAGGAAAAGAACTCTGGACCACCTATACTCCACCCTCCATTTGGTAAATCTGACCATAATTCTATCCTCCTGATTTCTGTTTACAAGCAAAAATGAAACTAGGAAGCACCAGTGACTAGATCAATTAAATAATTGGTCAGATGAAGCAGATGCTAAACTACAGGACTGTTTTGCTAGCACAGAATGGAATATTTTCAGGGATTCATTTGATGGCACTGAGGAGTACACCACATCAGTCATTGGCTTCATCAATAAGTGCATCGATGACATCGTCCCCACAGTGACCGTTCGTACATGCCATGGATTACAGGCAGCATCTGCACTGAGCTAAAGGCTAGAGCTGCAGCTTTGAAGGAGCGGGACTCTAACCCGGAAGCTTATAAGAAATCCCGCTATACCCTCTGACGAACCATCAAACAGGCAAAGCGTCAATACAGGACTTAGATCAAATTGTACTACACCAGCTCTGATGCTCGTCGGATGTTGCAGGGCTTGCAAACCATTACAGACTACAAGGGGAATCACAGCCAAAAGCTGCCCAGTGACACAAGCCTACCAGATGAGCTAAACTAATTCCATGCTCGCTTCAAGGCAAATAACACTGAAACATGTATGAGAGCACCAGCTGTTCCGGAAGACTGTGTGATCACGCACTCATGTGAGTAAGACCTTTTTGAACAGGTCAACATTCACAAGGCCACAGGCCCAGACGGATTACCAGGACGTGTACTACAAGCATTCACTGACCAACTGGCAAGTGTCTTCACTGACATTACCAACCTCTCCCTGTCCGAGTCTCTAATACCAACGTGTTTTAAGCAGACCACCATAGTGCCTGTGCCCAAGAACACTAAGGTAACCTGCCTAAATGACTACCGACCCGTAGCACTCACTTCTGTGGCCATGAAGTGCATTGAAATGCTGGTCATGGCTCACAACACCATTATCCCAGAAACCCTAGACTCACTCCAATTTGCATACCACCCCAACTGATCCACATATGATGCAATCTCCATTGCACTCCTCACTGCCCTTTCCCACCTGGACAAAAGGAACACCTATGTGAGAATGCTATTCATTGACTACAGCTCAGCGTTCAAAACCATAGTGCCCTCAAAGCTCATCAATAAGCTAAGGACCCTGGGACTAAACACCCCTCACTGCAACTCGATCCTGGACTTCCTGACGGGCCGTTTATGGTTAGATCAGAATCGTTATAATAATTGGCCTGTACGGAGAATTGAATAAAAACACCAAGTACAAATATCCATCGATTTTTAGCTAGCTAGCTACTGCAGGGCAACAATACGTCAAAAGCAGACCAGAATCCAATGCCAGAAACAGATTTTGCTGTGATTTGATTGGTGTGATGCTAAATCCAAACTGTCCCCCCTTGGGGGGTGTCTTGCTGTGACAGGACCACCCACTGTTGAGCTCAGTGCAACACTGATTGGCTATTTTATTGCAACAAAAAAAAAACGGACCCATAATGCATCAATCAAATGCTACAGCAGCAACGTGTCGTACTCTGTTTGTCCAGACAGCATGAGATACATGGGCTTCACATACTGAGAGAGGGGTGCTGTTTCCCTCATTCGGATGATTTCTCCAGTGAGATAGATGCAGCCAATTGAAGCAAAATCATGAAAACACAGAGACGAAAGACATTGTTTAATATATATATATTTTTTATTGGTACATTTTTGGGGGACGCCTGGCTTCCCTTGCCGTCCATGAATACAGACTACTGATCACAAGTCATCAGTGGCACAACAGTCATGGAACCTTCATGTGTGGCAATGCAAGTAAGGAGATTATCTAATCAGTGAAAGGAATTAAAATGAGGGATTTAAAAGTTAAATTGGAAGGATATCCTACAACGACCAAGAGCGAACAGGTAGGCTGCTACTTAAGTCAGATTATTTGTAACTTTAGGACGGGGAGAAAGTGCTTGCAGCCTCAATTAGCCTTGCTAGCTGTCTAGGTTCTAACTGTTGGATGCAATATGCATAAATACAGTGAAGACGGGTACTACGTAATGGGGAACTTTTGATGGGGGTGAGAGCAACAAAAGTTTTTTTTTTGTTTCGTTTTTTTTACCCTCCCCGGTCGGTAATTTGACCCCGCCAGTTCCCTATCCCTGACGTAGTCATATTGGATGATAAATAACCTAGCTATGAAAGCTAGAAGTTAGTTTTCTAGCTGAAGTTGGCTTTGCTGTCTCGGTCTCTCCCACCCTCCTTGCTCCCGTGTCACTCGCTCACAGTACCGCAAGGCCCCTCTGCCTACTAGAGCATCTCTCCCTCACACTTTATCAGCTCTGGGTAATAAAGTAGCTTACAATTTTACTTTTCTGCTGCTTCCCTCACTCGGATCGGGAAGGTCTGGATCCGACCAGGTCTATACGTTGTCTTTGAGTCCGAAACTGTTATTTACTCTATTTTAAAAATGTATTTATGCATATCGGGTTCGGGTGGGAAAGCTCCAGGTCTATTTCAGAATGGGTCGGACCCGTGAAGACCTCTACTTGAGGCACAACAAAACAATCCCTGTCACAACAAACAATGCCAGGAACATCGATTGCTGTCAGAAGCTGGACTTGGGCCAAAAATAAGGTGCATTTTATTTTTGTGTCTTTTGCCAAGTAAAAAAAATGAACTACAATAACTGTTGGAATTTCTTTTTCCCGCTGTACCATAACCGAACTGTGACCCCAAAACCGCAATACATACCAAACCGTGGGTTTGGTGAACCGTTACACCCCTGGTTGTCATTCACGGTGCCTTTTCCATCGGGAAACGCCGCAGATGACACCACCCAAACGGCAAGGGCGATAGACCCTTTATCCCCCTGCCACCGTTTACAAAAACCTGCTCGCTGAATAACAAACCGTGTGGTTGGCAACTACCAAAGCATTCAGCGGCGCTATGAAAAGGGCTCTTTTTATTTTGAGGGCCCTGCTGAAATGAGGCATTTTGCTTTCATCCCTGGTCAGGCAGATTCAACTCTCCAGGTTTGCGCTGGTAGTACACTCCAAATGGACTGTTGAAAAGCAGAACGTTTATTTGTGCTGGGCTTTCAGCCATCCCCTTTCCCATACCCATCATTACCACCGAGCGTACAGACACACACATTGGTGGTGTTACTACTCTAATCACCCCATTACAACCCCCGTGACCTTGCCCCCCCCCCCCCCCATCTTCATCTCCCCTCCATCTCCACTGGACCGGAAAAACAGCATAAGGTGAAAAAAATATGGTGGATATAGGAATTGCATCTAGGTTATGCTGCCCTCCTGTCTGTGTTGATGAATGTAGTTTTGGAAGTGTTTTATTGTAAATCAACCAAATAATGCAGATGCATCAAAATGGCCATTCTCAGATGCAATGTGCATAATGTATGACTGGGTTCACATTGCTTTGATTTAGTGTGCATCTATAGGACAGACCACATTAAAATGTTATACTATAGAATACTGGAGATCTGTATTCCATTAGCAACTGTCAGTCTCATTCTCCGCAATTTTAGGACGTGCTTGACTACAGCTAAGTTGTAGAGTGGCGTGTTGTTTTTGGTTGCGCTCTGCTCGGTGCATAAATGGGAATAAGATCTGCTATCAGCATCCAGGAAGTCCGGAGGTAAACAAATGCCAAGCCGTCAACAGAGACGCAAATGATTGGGCTGTTTCATAGCAACTACAGAGCAGGTTATTTGTAAGAATGGTCTGTCCTGTTAGCGAGGACAAACAGATAACCTATAAGGTTCTGTGTGTGTGTGTGTGAGCCAAACTCTCATTCTCCATAAAGCCTCTCATACTGAACAAAGCAGTTGAACTACATAGCTACCTGAGACTGACTCTCTCTCCTTCCATCCCCCTCTTTCTAGCTCTCACTCATACTCCTTTCTGAGCACTAAGACTAACTGTTTAATATTATATAGGAACTAGGCCTATTGCATACAGTATTTACTCAAGGAAGGTGATATAGGCCTTCATGATATAATCATTTTGAAGCCTGCCTCATCCCTCCTCCCTTCCCACTCTGTGGGGGTCTCCAACAGCAGGCACTGGGATTAACGCTGTGATGTTGCGTGAGGAGAGAAAAAGATGTGTCGAAAGAGACGGAGAGGGAGGGACGGGGTAAGAGACGGAGAGGGAGGGACGGGGTGAGAGACGGAGAGGGAGGGACGGAGGGGGTGAGAGACGGAGGGGGTGAGAGACGGAGAGGGAGGGACGGGGTGAGAGACGGAGAGGGAGGGACGGAGGGGGTGAGAGACGGAGGGGGTGAGAGACGGAGAGGGAGGGACGGAGGGGGTGAGAGACGGAGAGGGAGGGACGGAGGGGGTGAGAGACGGAGAGGGAGGGACGGAGGGGGTGAGAGACGGAGAGGGAGGGACGGAGGGGGTGAGAGACGGAGAGGGAGGGACGGAGGGGGGGAGAGACGGAGGGGGGGAGAGACGGAGAGGGAGGGACGGAGGGGGGGAGAGACGGAGAGGGAGGGACGGAGGGGGGGAGAGACGGAGAGGGGGAGGGACGGAGGGGGGGGGAGAGACGGGGGGAGAGACGGGGGAGAGACGGGGGACGGAGGGGGGGAGAGACGGAGGGGGTGAGGGACGGAGAGGCTGAGAGACGGAGAGGGAGGGACGGAGGGGGTGAGGGAGGGACGGAGGGGCTGAGAGACGGAGAGGGAGGGAGAGGGAGACGGAGGGGGAGGGACGGGGAGGGAGGGAGGGTGAGAGACGGGGAGGGACAGGGTGAGAGACGGAGAGTGAAAGAGACCTATAGAGAAAGTGTCTTCACTGACATTTTCAACCTCTCCCTGACCGAGTCTGTAATACCAACATGCTTGAAGCAGACCACCATTGTCCCTGTGCCCAAGAACACCAAGGTAACCTGCCTAAATGACTACCGACTCGTAGCACTCACGTCTGTAGCCATGAAATGCTTTGAAAGGCTGGTCATGGCTCACAACACCATTATCCGAGAACCTAGACCCACTCCAATTTGCATATCGCCCCAACAGATCCACAGATGACGCAATCTCTATTGCACTCCACACTGCCCTTTCACACCTGGACAAAAGGAAGACCTATGTGAGAATGCTATTCATTGACTACAGCTCAGCGTTCAACACCATAGTGCCCTCAAAGCTCATCACTAAACTAAGGATCCTTGGACTAAACACCTCCTTCTGCAACTGGATCCTGGACTTCTTGACGGGCCGCCCCCAGGTGGTAAGGGTAGGTAACAACACATCTGCCACGCTGATCCTCAACACGGGGGCCGCTCAGGGGTGCGTGCTCAGTCCACTCCCATTTCAGCCATGACTGCATGTCCAAGCACGACTCCAACACCGTCATTACGTTTGCCGGCGATTCAACAGTGGTAGGCCTGATCACCGACAATGATGAGACAGCCTATAAGGAGGAGGTCGGAGAACTGGCAGTGTGGGGCCAGGATAACAACCTCTCCCTCAACGTGATCAAGACAAAGGAGATGATCATGGACTACAGGAAAAGGAGGGCCGAGCACGCCCCCCCATTCTCATCGACCAGGCTGTAGTGGAGCAAGTTGAGAGCTTCAAGTTCCTTGGTGTCTACATCACCAACAAACTATCATGGTCCAAACATACTAAGACCGTTGTGAAGAGGGCACGACAACACCTATTCCCCCTCAGGAGACTGAAAAGATTTGGCATGAGTCCTCAGATCCTCAAAGTCCACAGCTGCACCATTGAGAGCATCCTGACTGGTTGCATCACCGCCTGGTATTGTAGAATAATAGTGAAGACATCAAAACTATGAAACACATATGGAATCATGTTGTAACCCAAAAAGTGTTAAACAAATCAAAATATATTACAGATTCTTCAAATAGTCAACCTTTTGCCTTGATGCCACACGCTTGGCATTCTCTCAACCAGCTTCACATGGAATGCTATTCCAACAGTCTTGAAGGAGTTCCCACATATGCTGAGCACTTGTTGGCTGCTTTTCCTTCATTCTGCAGTCCAACTCATCCTAAACCATCTCAATTCATTTGAGGTCAGGTGATTGTGGAGGCCAGGTCATCTGATACAGCACTCCATCACTCTCCTTCTTGGTCAAATAGCCCTTACACAGCCTGAATTCTAAATAAAGCAGACAGTGTCACCAGCAAAGCACCATAACGCCTCCTCCTCCTCCATGCTTCACGATGGGAACCACATATGCGGAGATCATCCATTCACCTACTCCGCGTCTCACAAAGACACGGCGGTTGGAACCAAAAATCTCAAATTTGATCTCATCAGACCAAAGGAAAGATTTCCACCGGTCTAATTTCCATTGCTCGTGTTTTTTGGCCCAAGCAAGTGTCTTCTTCTTATTGATATTCTTTTAGTAGTGGTTTCATGGTCAAATTGCTGCAAAGAAGGCCTGATTCACACAGTGGTCACTGAGCAGTTGATGTTGAGATGTGTCTTACTTGAACCCTGTGAAGTATTTATTTAGGCTGCAATTTCTGAGGCTGGTAACTCTAATGAACTTATCCTCTGCAGCAGAGGTACAGTTGAAGTTGGAAGTTTACATACACCTTAGCCAAATACATTAACTCTGTTTTTCACAATTACTGACATTTAATCCTAGTAACAATTCCATGTCTTAGGTCAGTTAGGATCACCATTTTATTTTAAGAATGTGAAATGTCAGAATAATAGTAGAGAATTATTTTTTTCAGTTTTTATTTCTTTCATCACATTCCCAGTGGGTCAGAAGTTTACAAACTCAATTAGTATTTGGTAGCATTGCCTTTAAATTGTTTAACTTGGGTTATTGTGGGATCATTGTCCATTTGGAAGACCCATTTGCAACCAAGCTTTAACTTCCTGACTGATGTCTTGAGATGTTGCATCAATATATCCACAAAATTGTCCTTCCTCGTGATGCCATTATTTTGTGAAGTACACCAGTCCCTCCTGCAGCAAAAAAAACACACAACATGATGCTGCCACCCCGTGCTTCACGGTTGGGATGGTGTTCTTCGGCTTGCAAGCCTTACCCTTTTTCCTCCAAAAATAATGATGGTCATTATGGCCAAACAGTTCTATTTTGGTTTCATCAGACCAGAGGACATTTCTCCAAAAAGTACAAACTTTGTCCCATGTGCAGTTGCAAACTGTAGTCTGGCTTTTTTATGGCGGTTTTGGAGCAGGGGCTTCTTCCTTGCTGAGCAGCTGTTTCCTCCAGCATCATCACAAGGTCCTTTGCTGTTGTTCTGGGATTAATTTGCACTTTTCACACAAGTATGTTCATCTCTAGGAGACAGAACGCGTCTCCTTCCTGAGCGGTATGACGGCTGCGTGGTCTCAAGGTATTTATACTTTCATACTATTGTTTGTGCAGATGAACGTACCTTCAGGCGTTTGGAAATTGCTCCCAAGGATGAACCAGACTTGTGGAGGTCTACAATTTTTTTTTCTGAGGTCTTGCTGATTTTCTTTTGATTTTCCCAGGATGTCAAGCAAAGAGGCACGAAGTTTGAAGGTAGGCCTTGAAATACATCCACAGGTACACCTCCAATTGACTCAAATGATGTCGGTTAGCCTATCAGAAGCTTCTAAAGCCATGACAATTTTCTGGAATTTTCCAAGCTGTTTAAAGGCAAAGTCAACTTAGTGTATGTAAACTTCTGATCCACTGGAATTGTGATACAGGGAATTATAAGTGAAATAATCTGTAAACAGTTGTTGGAAAAATTACTTGTCATGCACAAAGTAGATGTCCTAACCCACTTGCCAAAACGATAGTTAGTTAACAAGACATTTGTGGAGTGGTTGAAAAATGAGTTTTAATGACTCCAACCTAAGTGCATGTAAACTTCCGACTTCAACTGTAACTCTCGGTCTTCCTTTCCTGTGGCGATTTCATGGTTTTTGCAACTGCACTTGAAGATACTTTCAAAGTTCTTGAAATTTGTAGATTGACTGACCTTCATGTCTTTAATGCTGGACTGTTGTTTCTCTTTGCTTATTTGAGCAGTGTAGTTATTCCCTCCGTAAGGCAATCAAACAGGCAATCACAATTCAAAGGCTCAGACATGAGACGTATGTGGCAGGGTCTACAGACAATCACTGATTACATAGGGAAAACCAGCCATGTCGCAGACACCGACGTCTTGCTTCCGGACATGCTAAACACCTTCACCCGCTTTGAGGATAACACTGTGCCACCGACGCGGCCCGCTACCAAGGACTGTGGGCTCTCCTTCTCCGTGGCCGAAGTGAGTAAGACATTTAAGCGTGTTAACCCTCGCAAGGCTGCCGGCCCAAACGGCATCCCTACCAACATCCTCAGAGCACGTACAGACCAGCTGGCTGGAGTGTTTACGGACATTCAATCTCTTCCTAACCCCACATGCTTCAAGATGTCCACCACTGTTCCTGTTTCCAAGAAAGCAAAGGTAACTGTACTAAATGACTATCGCCCCCTAGCACTGACTTCTGTCATCATGAAGTGCTTTGAGAGACTAGTCAAGGACCTCTACCTTACCTGACACCCTAGACCCACTTCAATTTGCTTAGCGCCCTAATAGATCCACAGACGACGCAATCGCCATCACACTGCACACTGCCCTATCCCATCTGGACAAGACGAATACCTATGTAAGAATGTTGTTCATTGACTATAGCGCAGCATTTAATACCATAGTACCCTCCAAGCTCATCATTAAGCTCCGGGCCCTGGGTCTGAACCTCGCCCTGTGCAACTGGGTCCTGGACTTCCTGACGGGCCGCCCCCAAGTGGTGAAGGTAGGAACAACATATCCACTTCGCTGATCCTCAACGCTGGGGCCCCACAAGGGTGCGTGCTCAGCCCCCTCCTGCGCTCCCTGTTCACCCATGACTGTCTGGCCATGCACGCCTCCAACTCAATCATCAAGTGTGCAGATGACACAACAGTAGTAGGCCTGATTACCAACAATGATGAAACCACCTACAGGGAGGAGTTGAGGGCCCTGGGAGTGTGGTGCCAGGAAAACAATCTCTCACTGAACATCAACAAAACGTAGGAGCTGATCTTGGACTTCAAGAAACAGAGGGAGCACCCCCCTATCCACATCGCCGGGACTGCAATGGAGAAGGTGGAAAGCTTCAAGTTCCTCGGCGTCACTGACAAACTGAAATGGTCCACCCACACATTGTGGTGAAAAAGGCGCAACAGCGCCTCTTCAACCTCAGGAGGCTGAAGAAATTTGGCTTGTCACCTAAAAGCCACAAACTTTTACAGATGCACAATTGAGAGCATCCTGTCGGGCTGTATCAACACCTGGTACGGCAACTTCACCGCCCGCAACCGCAGGGCTCTCGAGAGGGTGGCGCGGTCTGCCCAACGCAAAACAAATATGCAGACAAGGACCTATTTCAATTGGAGGATAGTGGTTACTTATATTTGCACTTTGTCCTTATTTGATTGAGCGGAGATTGTATTCTATTGCTATATAGATCGGCACATTAAAACGCAAGCAGAAGTTAGCTATTGTTTATCATAGTATGGGAAATCATGTCATATTTAAATAATATTCTGTAAATTTATGATTGACAGTGTTTGGCAACTAACTAACTTGAATTTTTTGGACAATTTAAAGAATTTATGTAGGAAATTTCTTTCAAAAAAACATTAATTAAGCGGACATGGTTTCACATTGACTGTTGACCTAGTGAACCATCTTAAGTTGCTCTTTAAGTTTACTATGTATTTTTTTGTGCAGGTGAAGAGGCTTGACTTCACTGCTGCCTCTGTGCAGCCCAAACACTCCTCTGTGTGTGTGTGTGTGTGTGTGTGTGTGTGTGTGTGTGTGTGTGTGTGTGTGTGTGTGTGTGTGGCGTACATTTCACGAATGAAGACTGTGGCTAGTGACATGATTGAGTACAACACAGGATTCAGGACCAAGGATCGGTGTTAACACATGATAGGGGTGCCATGTCTGCACTCTTGTCCATCGTATGAAAGGCTGCTTCGACCAGCGGTGCGAACACTAACGTTACAAGATGAGGCATGCATGTCATGAAATTGCCTGTGAGTGAGTACAGTGCTACCTACCCTTTTTGGTAGTTAAAGTTTAGCTCGTTTGCCACCAGCTAAAGTTAACCAATCTTGGAACCCATCGGGAAAATGTCACGTTTTGTCCCAGTTTGAGAGACTAGATTATAATTTACTGTTAATGAATGTTAACTGCGAGCTATGTACAGTAACGAACGGTAACGTTAGCCTATGTGCAGACTGTTGCTAACTTACCTAACGTTAGCTAAATAGATCCAACTACCTAGGCATCTAGGGGTCGTTTACTAACATCTAACGACTAGATAGATGAATAAATACACTAACAGCAGCCGCGTTTTCCTACCTGAGCTGACATTCTAGCTGAGGCCGTTCAACTTCTTCTACGTCATTGGAGTTGAGCTGTTTTTAATGTGCGTGCGCTTAACCTCTCAGGGCTAGCGTCCCACCCACTCAACAGCCAGTTGAATCCTGTGGCGCGATTTTCAAATCCCTTAGAAATGCTATTACTTCAATTTCTCAAACATATGACTATTTTACAGCTATTTAAAGACAAGACTCTCGTTAATCTAACCACACTGTCCGATTTCAAAAAGGCTTTACAACGAAAGCAAAACATTAGATTATGTCAGCAGAGTACCCAGCCAGAAATAATCAGACACCCATTTTTCAAGCTAGCATATAATGTCACAAAAAACAAAACCACAGCTAAATGCAGCACTAACCTTTGATCTTCATCAGATGACACTCCTAGGACATTGTTATACAATACATGCATGTTTTGTTCAATCAAGTTCATATTTATATCAAAAACCAGCTTTTTACATTTGCATGTGACGTTCAGAACCAGCATACCCCCCGCAAACTTCCGGTGAATTTACTAAATTACTCACGATAAACGTTCACAAAAAACATAATTATTTTAAGAATTATAGATACAGACCTGCAATCTCTATGTCCGATTTTAAAATAGCTTTTCGGTGAAAGCACATTTTGCAATATTCTGAGTAGATAGCTCGCCATCACGGGCTAGCTATTTTGACACCCACCAAGTTTGGCCCTCACCAAACTCAGATTTACTATTAGAAAAATTGGATTACCTTTGCTGTTCTTCGTCAGAATGCACTCCCAGGACTTCTACTTCAATAACAAATGTTGGTTTGGTTCCAAATAATCCATAGTTATATCCAAATAGCGGCGTTTTGTTTGTGCGTTCAAGACACTATCCGAAGGGTAAAGAAGGGTGACGCGCGTTTCGTGACAAAAAATTGAAAATATTCCATTACCGTACTTCGAAGCATGTCAAACGCTGTTTAAAATCAATTTTTATGCGATTTTTCTCATAAAAAAGCGATAATATTCCGACCGGGAAACCCTGTTTTCGTTCAAAGACGAAAAAATAAAAACATGGTGTCGGCTCGTGCATGCGCCCCCAGTCTCATTGTTCTCAGATCGACCACTATCCAAATGCGCTACTGTTTTTCAGCCATGGCTTGCAGAGTCATCATTCCCCGTTCTGGCGCCTTCTGAGAGCCTATGGGAGCGTTAGAAAATGTCACGTTACAGCAGAGATCCCCTGTTTTGGATAGAGATGATCAAGAAGGCCAAGAAATTGTTAGAGGGCGCTTCCTGTTTGGAATCTTCTCAGGTTTTGTTATACTCACAGAGTTCTGTTATACTCACAGACACCATTCAAACAGTTTTAGAAACTTTGGAGTGTTTTCTATCCAAAGCTAATAATTACATGCATATTCTAGTTTCTGGGCAGGAGTAATAATCAGATTAAATTGGGTACGTCTTTTTTCTGGCCGTGAAAATACTGCCCCCTATCCATAAAAAGTTAAGCATGTCCCAGTTTTCGTCACCTAGTAGCACGAGCTCTGAAGATGGATGGGGGGGCAATCAGTTCACATATGGTGTCCAGAGCACAGCTGGGGGCTGAGGGTGGTCTATAGCAGGCGGCAACAATAAGAGACTTGTTTTTAGAGAGATGGATTTTTAAAAGTAGAAGTTCAAATTGTTTGGGAACAGACCTGGATAGCAGGACAGAAGTCGGCAGGCTATCTCTGCAGTAGATTGCAACACCGCCCCCTTTGGCCATTCTATCTTGTCTGAAAACGTTGTAGTTAGGGATGAAGATTTCAGAGTTTTTGGTGGACTTCCTAAGCCAGGATTCAGACACGGCTAGGACATCCGGGTTGGCAGAGTGTGCTAAAGCAGTGAACCAAACAAACTTAGGGAGGAGGCTTCTAATGTTAACATGCATGAAACCAAGGCTATTACGGTTACAGAAAGAGAGCACCTGGGGAGTAGGAGTGGAGCTAGGCACTGCAGGGCCTGGATTCACCTTAACATCACCAGATGAACAGAGAAGGATGAGGGTAAGGGTACGGCTAAAAGCTATAAGAATTGGTCGTCTGTGACGTCCGGAATAGAGAGAAAAAGAAGCAGGTTTCTGGGGGCAATAAAATAGCTTCAAGGTATAATGTACAGACAAAGGTATGGTAGGATGTGAATACAGTGGAGGTAAACCTAGGCATTTAGTGATGATGAGAGAGATTGTCTCTAGAAACATCGTTGAAACCAGAAGATGTCATAACATGTGTGGGTGGAGGAACTGAGAGGTTGGATAAGGTATAATGAGCAGTGCTAGAGGCTCTACAGTGAAATAAGCCAATAAACTCTAACCAGAACAGCAATGGACAAGGCATATTGACATTAAGGAGAGGCATGCTTAGCCGAGTGATCAAAGGGTCCAGTGAGAATTAGATGGCTAGCCGAGCCATAGGTAGCAAGCTGGTAGAAGATTTGAGGTCTGTTTTTAGCCACCTCGTGCGTTTCCGTCTGTAGATTAGTGGGGTTCCGTGTGGTAGGGGGGAACAGTCCAATTGGCAAAATAGTTATAGTGGCCCAAAAAAAGTTGTCCGATAGACCTATTCAGATAGCAGCCGATAAGATAGCTAACGAATTAGCGGGCCGCAGATGGGCGTTCAGGTTACGTCGCGACGGAGGGGCCAGTTGGATAACTCTCTCGGGCAGATAACGTTGGTGGTCCAGTCGTGAAGGCCCGATGGGGCTCCGCATTGGCAGTAAAACGGGTCCGGATAGGTGGTTGTAGCCCAGGAGTGGCTGAAGGAACTCTTCAGCTGGCTAGCTCCGGAATAATTTATGTTAGCTCCAGGACCGACGTTTGCCAATAGTCACTCAGGTAGCAGCTAGCTCGCTGCAAGATCCAGGTGTAAATGTCCAGAGCCTGCGGTAGAAATCCGGGGATATGGAGAGAGAATAGGTCCGGTATGCTCTGGTCTGAGTCGCGCTGTATAAAAACTAGCGATAGCTTTTCAAACTAATGGATAGCTGAGGACCGCTAACCGTGGCTAGCTGAACTCCAACGTTAGCCAGTGAAATGGCTAACCTCTGGCTAGCTTCTGTTGTGGATTTCAGATTTGAGGTAAATAATACTTTTTTTTTAATTGGTGAGGCGGGTTGCAGGAGAGTGTTTTGAGGTTGAGTTTTTAGAAAGAAAATATGTAAAAAGATATGCGAAGAAATGTATGTATGTATATACACACACATACACATATATATATATATATATATATATATATATATATATATATATATATATATATATATATATATATATATATATATATATATATATATATATATATATATATATATATATATACACACACACACACACACACACACACACACACACACACACACACACACGACAGGAGGAGAACAAAGAACGTCTGAACTGCTACGCCATCTTGGAAGAAGTGCGCAGCCTTAATCAACAATGACAGTAGCGCTCCAAACAAAAGACAATGACTAAGTTAACACAACTCCTGAATGGAATGAAATAAATAAAAACTTGTTTCTCACAAGTCTGCAAACAATGTGTCCACTTTGACAATGAAAACGGTTAAACCTGGAATAATAATATATTGAATGCATTAACAAATGTCCATAACCAAACAAACATTGTTTGGTTATTAACGGTAAATATAGGCTACTACTGGTGATATAAACTGTATGCAATGGTGAATTGATAGACACAAACAATGAATGTGCACAAATTGGCAGAAGAGAGACGTGCATTTTGCCACACCTCTTCTTCTTGGACTGTGCCATCCACGAGGCTTCCGCAATGGATTAAAGGCGCTGCATGGTCATTCCGAAATCTGTGGATTTTACGGTGATATGTCAGAACATTCTTACTTCTTGTGCTTCCCCGAGCAGCGAAGAGCTGCTGTCAAGGAAGTGAGTTTGTGTTTGTACAGGACCTCCCGCCCTCACCTACAGTCAACCAATCATGTCAATGCGGAGCTATACAGAGCTCTCCGCTTTGTTACAATTTGGAGAGGTGCATGGCGATGCGGTACAGAGCTCAATTTGGCCTCTGCGTACCTCCGGAGGCTTCTCAATTGCGTCACACAATCCATACGGCGACTCCGACCACATTTTCGTATCAATCATGAATTTGCTCTAAAAGGTACTGCATGGTCAATCCGACTTCTGCATTGGCCGTGCAGCATTTACGGTGATACACCTAGGACATTATCCTGTCTGGGCTAGGGGGCAGTATTGAGAATTTTGGAAAAAATATGTTCCCATTTTTAACTGCCTCCTACACCAACTCAGAAGCTAGAATATGCATATTATTGTTCAGGTTTGGATAGAAAACACTCTGAATTTTCTAAAACTGTTTGAATGGTGTCTGTGAGTATAACAGAACTCCTATGGCAGGCAAAAACCTGACAAGGTTTCAAGCAGGAAGTACCCTGTCTGACAAGGAGTCGTGCGTCTTGCATCTTTTTATTGAAAAGTAAGGATCTTAGCTGTAACGTGACAATTCCCAGGGCTCCAATAGGCTCTCAGAGCCCGCGAAAAACCTGAAGGTTTACGAGGGAGCCTCAGGTTGAAACAGATTATCGCCTTTTGTAAGTGGATGCTCAGAGGACCTTTGAATGAGGCGCGTGCACGAGTCGCTCCCGAGGAGAAATTTTATTCGGCTGTTTAGGCTCAATGCATACTCCCGGTCGGAATATTATCACTTCTCTACGACATAAATGGCATAAAAATTGGTTTTAAACAGCGGTTGACATGCTTCGAAGTACGGTAATGGAATATTTAGACATTTTTGACACGCCAATGCGCCATGCGCTAGACCGTGAAGAAGCATTCTAGAACTCACGAACAAAACGTCGCTGTTTGGATATAACGATGGATTATTTGGGACCAAACCAACATTTGTTATTGAAGTAGAAGTCCTGGCAGTGTATTCTGATGAAGAACAAGCAAGGTAAGAACATTTTTCTTATAGGAAATGTGATTTTGGTGGAGGCTGACCTGGGTGGGTATCTAAGTAGCTAGCCCTGTAATGCCGGGCTATGTACTTAGATTATTGCAAAATGTGCTTCATCCGAAAAGCTATTTTAAAATCGGACATATCGAGTGCATAGAGGAGTAATGTATCTATAATTCTTAAAATAATTGTTATGCTTTTTGTGAACGTTTATCGTGAGTAATTTAGCAAACTGTTAGTAAATTCAACGGAAGTTTGCCGGGGGTTATGCGTTTTCTGAACGTCACATGCTAATGCAAAAAGCTGTTTTTTGATATAAATATGAACTTGATTGAACAGACATGCATGTATTGTATAACACAATGTCCTAGGTGTGTCATCTGATGAAGATCATCAAAGGTTAGTGCTGCATTTAGCTGTGGTTTGGGTTTGTGTGACATTATATGCTAGCTTGAAAAATGGCTGTCTGATTTTTTCTGGCTGGGCACTCTGCTGACATAATCTAATGTTTTGCTTTCGTTGTAAAGCCTTTTTGAAATCGGACAGTGGGGTTAGATTAACGAGATTCTTGTCTTTAAATAGCTGTAAAATAGTCATATGTTTGAGAAATTGAAGTAATAGTATTTCTAACGATTCAAAAATCGCGCCACTGGAATTTCAGTAGCTGTTACGTAGGTGGGACGAAATCGTCCCACATACCCCAGAGAGGTTGTTAGGGCTAGGGGGCAGTATTTACACCGCCGGATAAAAAACGTGCCCGATTTAATCTGGTTACCACTCCTACCCAGTAACTAGAATATGCATATACTTATTAGATATGGATAGAAAACACCCTAAAGTTTCTAAAACTGTTTGAATGGTGTCTGTGAGTATAACAGAACTCATATGGCAGGCAAAAACCTGAGAGATTCCTTTACAGGAAGTGGCCTGTCTGACCATTTATTGGCTTTCTTTGTCATCTCTATCCATTACAAAGGATCTCTGCTGTTACGTGACACTTCCTACGGCTCCAATGGGCTCTCAGAGCCCGGGAAAAACCTGAATGACGTAATTCAAAGCCCTGGCTGAAACACACGAGCGCTTTTGCTAAGTGGTCTATCAGAGGACAAAGGGCTTAGGCTCGTGCACTGGCCGCCCCCGTCTTTCTGTTTTTCCCTCTATTTACCGAAACGCAGATTCCCGGTCGGAATATTATCGCTTTTCTACGAGATAAATTGCATAAAAATTGATTTTAAACAGCAGTTGACATGCTTCGAAGTACGGTAATGGAATATTTAGAAATGTTTTGTCACGAAATGCGACCCTGATTTACCATTTCGGATAGTGTCTAGAACGCACAAACAAAACGCCGCTGTTTGGATATAACGATGGATTATTTGGGACCAAACCAACATTTGTTATTGAAGTAGAAGTCCTGGGAGTGCATTCTGACGAAGAACAGGAAAGGTAATAACATTTTTCTTATAGTAAATCTGATTTTGGTGAAGGCTAAACTTGCCGGGTGTCTAAATAGCTAGCCCGTGATGTACTTAGAATATTGCAAAATGTGCTTTCACCAAAAAGCTATTTTAAAAATCGGACATATCGAGTGCATAGAGGAGTTCTGTATCTATAATTCTTAAAATAATTGTTATGCTTTTTGTGAACGTTTATCGTGAGTAATTTAGTAAATTGTTAGTAAATTCCCCGGAAGTTTGCGGGGGTATGCTAGTTCTGAACGTCACATGCTAATGTAAAAAGCTGTTTTTTTATATAAATATGAACTTGATTGAACAAAACATGCATGTATTGTATAACTTAAACAGCATGATCACTTCACAAGTGCACTTTGTGCTGGGGACAATAAAAGGCCACTCTAAAATGTGCAGTTCTGTCACAACACAATGCCACAGATGTCTCAAGTTTTGAGGAAGCGTGAAATTGGCATACTGACTGCAGGAATGACCACCAGTGCTGTTGCCAGAGAATTTAATGTTAATTTCTCTATTATAATCCGCCTTATGAGAATTTGGCAGTACGTTCAACCGGCCTCACAACTGCAGACCACATGTAACCACGCCAACCCAGGACCTCCACATCCGGCTTCTTCACCTGAGGGATCGTCATAGGGGGGTTGCGGAGGAGTATTTCTGTCTGTAATTAAGCCCTTTTGTGGGGAAAAAGATTCTGATTGGATGGGCCTTGATCCCCAGTGGGTGGCCTATGACCTCCCAGGCCCACTCATGGCTGCACCTCTGCCCAGTCATGTGAAATGCGTAGATTAGGGCCTTTTATATGAATTTTAACTCAGCAAAATCTTTGAAATTGTTGCATGTTGCGTTTATTTTGGTTCAGTCTGTTGGCGGTAGTTAAATGAATAAGCTGCCCTTGGGGGGTAGGGCATACAGATCAGTAACCAAGAGGTGAGAGTGATGGAGTGTGTGTGTTTGAAAGTGTAATTTTGGAGTCATGGGTTGATCTTCAGACGTGTGGTGAATGGCGTGTCCTGAAGTGGTAGGGGGCGAGCTGTACCCAGCTGGTTCCAATCAACAGGACCACTCACACCCCTCAGGAGAGTAATCCGCACACAGACTTCCCTCATCATCATCACCACAACAGCCCAGTCTACACACACACACACACACACACACCTATCAATCTGGTCTCGGTGTGTTCACTTAATTTACAAAGCCCTCTTATAGCTTCTGGAAGATGAGACTGGGAGTTCATTAGCTAGCTATCAGCAGGGGTGTATTCATTCCACCGATTCTGTTGCAAAACGTTTCTCAAACGGAACAAAACAGGGATGAACCTACCTGAATCTGTCCAATATACACTCGTGCAACTGTTTGGGGGAATGAATACACCCCAGAATAGAAGGAACAGGGTAACACTGACCTAATACTAAAACCATGAATTTCAAAGACTTGGGCTAATGGTAACACGACCCAATGGACAACAACACATAACACTGTCTCAGATTGTATTCCACGTGACTCGGCTGGAGGGCCCCGGGGTCACCCTGTCTTGGAGGAATGTAAATTTGGGAGCCCTCCTCTCTCTCTGGAGAACAGGATGTCCATGTTTGTGTCCCAAATGGCACCCTATTCCAAATATAGTGCACTACTTTTGACCAAGCCCTATGGGAATAGAGTGCCATTTGGGATGCAGAACGTGTGTCCGAGAGGAGCGGCCATAGTTATAAATCAGAACTGAAAGCCTCTCCTCCCTAAGAGGGTTGCTGGACTGAAGGACGGAGGGATGAAAGGACAGACTAACTATCTCTCAGGGTTCGGGGACACACAAGGCATTGAAAAATACACCAAACGTCTTAGTTAGTTAGTTAGTTAGTTGCGCGACTAAGATCTCTTTGGCAAAATCGTGAAAATGAATGACCGATTTCTTGAGTTATCTTAGATTAATTCTGACTATTTTGAGAAAGTGTATAATGGATACGGTGTCTCAAAATGGACAAACAGTACTGTTGCTGCTATTTTCAAATTTTTTCAAGTGAAGGTCTTTTAAGGGAGTATGAGAGCACACTCGTTCGGCTAGCTGAGTTCAGCTGTGCACCAGCCGAACTGAAGCATGCTGACACCTTAAGCCTGTCTCTACAATACAAAGTGTCACACTTTTGTCAGAGAGCCCTTTGAAGAAAGGCTGCTGTGGATTTGCGGAGTATGTTTTATTTTGCGGGTGTGGTATGCAGTGTTTGAGCATGTGTGTTTGGACATGTGTGTCAGAATCATTTTTGTAGTGGTTAATCTATCAAGGAATTCATAGTACGAAACAACATATCCATTGCTGATATTTAATTTCACAACCTTCGACAACACTCAGCTACTTTTTTTACTTTTCATCTGTTTTAGTTGTGTTCATTTTGGTTCAATAAAATAAAGGAACGAAATAAAGGGCTCAGTAGGAAGGACAGTGGATTGCTTCAGGATGAAGTGTCCCTGAGGTACAGATCTAAAATTGGCTTCCCCTCCCCCAATCTCTAACATTAAAGCTGGAATCCTTAATACATTTATTTTATGAAACGGTCACCCAGCCTGTGTTTCAGTAAAAAGCTGAGGGATGGGCCTGGAGAAATGTAATCACTATCAAATTCAAAGCAAGAGCTATGTATGCAAGGACTGACCATCCATGATATCAAAATGATAGTTTTAACCATGTTTTAAGGCTATACAGTGTTTGTTTACATTTACTTTATTTACAAACATTGCAGTATATCAAGCTTCTATAATTATTTTTGAAGGTACAACAGTTAAACTAATTTCATGAAGCATTTATAAGTTTTATTGTTCAAGAATCAATGGGTATACAGTATATCAAACATGTATTAGTCCAAAAAATGAATGTTGCAACTAAGGATTCTATCTTTAACTACTAGTGGGGAAAATGCAACATTTTACCCAAGATCAGCATCTAGGGGCAACTTCACCCATCCAAACAGATTGTTCCAGCCAGCCATCTTTATAGATAAACAGGAAGTGCTGTGTTTTTTGTGGTTGTCGTCTCTCTGGGGACTACATTAGACAGAGTTACAGTGCAGTGCAGCACCCTGACAGCTAAAGAAAGGTTAGTGACCATGAGGGAAGTTTGCTGTGGATTCGTGGTTCATTACATTTCTAATAACTGGTCCAATGATTTTTTTTTTTTTTTTTTTTTTTTGCTTAGTCAGTGATAGTGAGTGTTCATTTCGAGAGCTGCCTTTTGCAGTTGAAGTCGTTTTGGAACATGCCTTCACTTTCCAATCGCAAACTTTGCAGACATGCTCCACTGTGTACAAACAAGCACTTTACTTTACAAGGGGTGAGAAAGCACTTATTTAGTGTTTTTATAGAGTTTAAGAAAAAAGCATTTCCATGTGCAAAAATGTCCTTATTTTTTCTTTATTTACTTTCAGTAAAGAAGGAACTCACTCCTAAAAATCTCCACTAAAAGTTTTGATACTATTTGAGCTGGGTTCGTTTAGTGGCAGTAAAAAGAAACGGTGATAAATTGTAATGTCTGCCATGCACAGCTGAAAAGGCACTCTATGGAATGGCCCCATGGTACCAATATAATACCAACTTGAATATATAAACCATGCGTTTGAACTGGCACATCTGGGAAAAGAGACCCTCCTTTCCTCTCTCTGTCCTCCCATTAGACTCTCTTACACACCTGGATGTACACTATTAGTGCTTACTAAGCAATGATCCGAGGGTCAGCCATTTTTAAATACAAGTATCATTACTGTATTTTCTATTTTGGATTCACTCTTCATCTAGACACATTACAGCTCTCTTTTTGTGCACTAAAACAAAAGCTGAATGTTGAAAACATTCACAATGTGGCCTGATAAGGCAGAATCAGACTGCTTACTGTGTGAACCTCAAAAAAGCCAGTTCGTACGTTCTGTTTGAGCACCCATCTTCAAACATTCCACTCATAACAAGTAGAACTGCATAAAGATGTATAAAAGTTGTATGTTCATAATATTCTGTTTGGTCGTTCATAACTGTTGACCTTCATGACCAAATAGTAATGTCATGGGTTAAGATGATGAAGCTGTCACCGTGAGTAAGTCATTTGCTATGCCAGGCTGTTCTCCAAACATGACAGAATGTAGCTGGCACATGTCCATACATACGGTGAGAAGCTTTGAGGGTGTAGGCGGTTGGTTGACTTCTAACCCGGCCCAGTCTGCTTCGTGGACAAAAGAGGTATTCAGAGGCCCAGTGGCTACTAAGTGACCCATACAAACAGCAATGGTTGGGCCTGGAGGGTGCAAGTCATGCTAAATTACTAGGTTGCTTACTTGGCACTTTGAGTAGACAGTTGAGTTGAGGCTGTGGTTGGTCAGAGAGGAGTGAGAGTGGGAGAAAGGGGCAGAATGTATTATTCAGCAACATATGAACAGTAGTAAGTAGCTGGTGTGTGAGGTCCAGTACACAAGTGGCAAATCACCACCACTGACCATAAATGTTCTGTACTTAAAAAACACATTAAGAAAAGTTGTGTTTTTGCATATTGGAACTACATTTGTCATTGTAGTTAATTGGCGGCCTACAGTTTGTTCATGCACACAAAATGTGTCTGCTGGTTACTCCTGTCAAGAGTTAAAGTTTTTAGCCAAGTAACCCTGTCAAGTTTCTGCTACAGCATGAGCATGTCGAACGAGCAGCAACGTTTTCTCCTTTGCCAGTTAATTTATGTGCGGGCACCAGAGAGAATGCTTCAAGTGCGATCCCAGGAATTCCTTGTGAGCCAAACAGAAATGGAGTGACTTTCTGGCTAAGAGAAACCCTCAATAATGCATTAAGGAACAACACGTCATAAAACATGACTTTCGCCGTGATTCAGCTCCGGCAACGGCACAAGGACTCTTGCCAATTCTGTCAGGTTCCATTCGGTTAGGCCCCAAAAAATGTGACCTCAGAGGCTGCGTTATGCTGTTTTCAAGGGATTCTTATAAACTCTGCTTCTTCTCACTTTACTGAGTTTGACTACTCCTCTGTACTAGAAGAAGCAGAAATGGAGAAAAAGAGGCTCAAGCTGCTATAGAGGCATTACAGAGACCACCCTGGATGGCCAGTTCATCATATCCAATGTTCCATCCACCTTTTGTCTAACTCCATACAAGTGCCAAGTTCCCTTTTTCTTACAATCATCCGACAAAATTGTGCCTTTGTTAGGAGAGCTATAACATTGCCTCTGTTGTAGCAGCAGTGCTTCTCTTTCTGAAGGACAGATCAAATGCTTTTTTCACGGCGCTAGCTCAGCGAAATCAAGCTGAATCCTCAGACTGCACCCCGTAAGCCTCCCTGTAAGCTAGTCCTGAATGATTGGCAAGTGATTGACAGGTACTGTGGGGCCTTGTGTCATTCCATTCCGCACAGTAGACCTCTGGGGGTAGAAGAAACTCGGTAGAATGCTCCAATAAACCATTGAGCTTGTTTGCCCATCGCGCTCCTTTACCTCCCATTTCAACAAGCGAGGGTAAATATAGAACCTTGTTGGTGGGAGACACCGATCAGTAACACGTAATTACCCAGGGTGCAGTGCAAGTTCACCCAAGTGATTTAGAGCAGTGGTTCCCAACCTTTTTTGGTTACTACACCACCAACTGAATTTTGCTCTGTCCAGAGTATGCATTATACCAGCAGGCATATGGTCTCATGAGTCTTCTCAAGTACCCCCTGTGGATAGGCCAAGTACCCCCAGCGGTCCTAGTATCCCTGGTTGAAAACCACTGATTTAGAGGATCTGTGAAAAGGACTCTGTGGAGGCCACTCTATGGTCCATCCTATGGCATACAGAACGACAGTATGGTGTCGCAGACAAGGGTTTCTACCCTCTCATTTTCTTTTACTGGAAAGCGCACACTGCAATAACGATGAGTCATAACAAACACACCAGATCCAGAGAGAAGGATAACGGAGAGAATTTGGGATAATTTGTCCTCTGATGTTCCTCAGTTGTTTTGTCAAAATGTATATCTTGAGTGCATTTGGCGCATCTCCATTTGCAACAAATAACCTTTGATTTAATTTTCATCCTGTCAATCAGTGTGCCTGGGGTGGTCACGGTGTACAAGGCCACATTGAATTGTGAGATGAACTATTGGCCTATTCCCATGTCTGGCTCCTGTGTTTTAGTCATGGAGGGTTAACCTCCCATAGAGAGGGTAAAAAATGGAGGGAGGGTGAAAAACGGTAGCGGGAGATGAAGGGAGCGAAGTAGACAGGCCGGGCTGGGAACTGGGCTAATGGATGTGTCCCTAGAGCTTGTTCAGGAATGTGTCCGAGTCTGTGTCACCTGTCTTCTGTCCCCCCTAAGAAAGATGACATTCAACATTATGGCTGTCTTTTGTCAGCCTCTGCAGAAAATTTATCAATGGTTAGTAGGCGGGGTATCAGGAGAGGGGAATGGAGGTTTGGGTGTTGTGACTGTGTATGTCTTTGTGTATCTCGTCTTCATGGACAGAGAGATGCTTTTCATTTAGTTTTGGTATACCTATACAAAGACTTGACTCATGAGTATCAATGAATTGCTCTTTCCTTAATACTGTATACTTTTTTTTATACTGTACTTGAAATTGCTGTAACTGTCATCTGTTGCTGATTAATCATAATTTTTTTTGTCAAGACTAATATAGAGTGTATTCGAAAGTATTCAGACCCCTTGACTTTTTCAACATTTGTTACGTTACAGCCTTATTATTAAATGGATACAATTTTAGTTTTTTTCTCATCAATCTACACACAATACCCCATAAAGATGACGCAAAACTGTTTTTTTGCAAATGTATTAAATATAAAAAACTGATATCACATTTACATAAGTATTCAGACACTTTACTCAGCACTTTTGTTGAAGCACCTTTTGCAGCGATTACAGCCTCAGTTATTCTTGGGTATGACGCTACAAGCTTGGCACATCTGTATTTGGGGAGTTTCTCCCATTCTCTGCAGATCCTCTCAAGCTATGTCAGGGTGGAGTTGGAGCGTCGCTGCACAGCTATTTTCAGGTCTCTCCAGAGATGTTTGATTGGGTTCAAGTCCGTGCTTTGGCTGGGCTACTCAAGAACTTTCAGGGACTTGTCCCGAAGCCACTCCTGCGTTGTCTTGGCTGTGTGCTTAGGGTCGTTGTCCTGTTGGAAGGTGATCCTTCGCACCAGTCTGAGGTCCTGAGTGCTCTGGAGCAGGTTATCATCAAGGATCTCTCTGTACTTTGCTCCATTCATCTTTGCCTCGATCCTGACTAGTCTCCCGGTCCCTGCCACTGAAAAACATCCCCCCAGCATGATGCTACCACCACCATGCTTCACCGTAGGGATGGTGCAAGGTTTCCTCAAGCCAAAGAGCTCAATCTTGGTTTCATCAGTCCAGAGAATCTTGTTTCTCATGGTCTGCGAGTCCTTGCGGTGCCTTTTGGCAAACTCCAAGCGGGCTGTCATGTGCCTTTTTATTAAGGAATTTCAAACTTTTTCCATTTAAGAATGATGGAGGCCGCTGTGTCCTTGGGGACCTTCAATGCTGCAAAAATGTTTTTGTACACTTCTCCAGATCTGTGCCTCAACACAATCCTGTCTCTGAGCTCTATGGACAATTCCTTCGACCTCATGGCTTGGTTTTTGCTCTGACATGCACTGTCAATTGTGGGACCTTATATAGACTGGTGTAACTTTCAAAATCATGTCCAATCAATTGAATTTACCACAGGTGGATTCCAATCTAGTTGTAGAAACTTCTCAAAGATGATCAATGGAAACAGGATGCACCTGAGCTCACTATTGAGTCTCATAGCATAGGGTTTCATTGTGTAAATAAAGTATTTGTTTTAAAATCAAATTGAAACCTGTTTTCGCTTTGTCATTATGGGGTATTGTGTGTAGATTGATGAGAAATTATGTATTTAATCCAATTTAGAATAAGGGTGTAAAGTAACAAAATGTGGATAAAGTCAAGGGGTCTGAATACTTTCCGAATGCACTGTATAAAGGGTTCCTACTATTATCCTATTTGGTTACAAGGACTGCAATTGTCATCCATTAGAATGTTAATTAACAAATTAGCCCCCCTATTTACCCAAATGACAACACACGTCACTAAATTCAGTACTTCCTAGGTCCATGAATAATTTATTTCAGTTATATTAAAAACAGGAAAATCTGGAGATTCCCCATGCTGACCCATAAGTTTAATAAATTGTTACAATAAAATAATAACAAAGCTTATAAGGAATAGAATGGCAAAAGTCTTACCGGACTTGATACATATCAATTAGATGGGGTTTATTAAAAATAGACCCAAACAAATACAAGAACATGATTCAGTTTAATACAATACACAAAAAAAAATAGATATAGATTTATCATTAGGGGCTCCCGAGTGGTGCAGCGGTCTAAGGCATCTCGGTGCTAGAGGCGTCACTACAGACCCTGGTTCGATGCCAGGCTGTATTACAACCGGCCGTGATTGGGAGTCCCATAGGGCGGCGCACAATTGGCCCAGCATGGTTAGGGTTTGGCCGGGTTAGGCCGTCATTCTAAATAAGATTTTGTTCTTAACTGACTTGCCTAGTTAAATAAAATAAATAAAATGGCTGTTGACGCTGAAAAGGCTTACAAACATCTTGAATGGCCTTTTCTATTAAACATTTTGGAAGCTTTTAACTTTTCAGCTGAAATAGTAAACATTTTATAAAAGTATTGTATAAATGTCCTAAATACATTATCTGATGAAATTGCTTTAGAAAGGGGCTCATGATCTACACCAATCCTTTAAGTGGACAACAAAAAATATGAAACGCTTAGTAAGTGACAACAAATATAAAAATATAACTTTATTCCATTACTCAACAATATGAAAGCAGATCTAATTAAATTGGTTAGTCTTCCCATAAATCTGACTGGCAGAATAAACCTCTTTTAAAATGGCATGGATCCAAAAGTTTTTGTATTGTCAGTAATACCAATTACTCAACTGAAGACTTTGAAAAAGTATGCTCGGTCATAACAGACTTTATATGGTCTAATCAAATTCATAGAATAAAAAGGAAAGTTTTTATCTTCCTAAGTCTGAGGAAGGTTTTAACGTAATTGTATCAACTCGCTACCCAAGGCTTTTACTGGCAACATATAGTTAATGCACTAAAGAGGAACAATATGTACATATCGAAAATGTGCATGGTCATCCCCAGAATCTTTTTACGTGTATTTCCAAAGGATAAAGCTAAGAACATTAACTTAACAGTTAAGAACACTAGAACAATATGGAAGAAAATAAAACATATATTCTACAAGAACCAATATCAATCCCTAAAAAAACAACATCATGGAACACTACTCGTACTCTTAGGTGACCTAAACTGGGATATGCTTAACACCCCTGCCGTCTTACAATCAAAGCTAGATGCCTTCAATCTCACACAAATTATCAAGGAACCTACCGGGTACAACCCTAAATCCGTAACCATGGGCACCCTCATAGATATCATCCTGACCAACTTGCCCTCTAAATGTTTTTACATTTTTTGTATTTTTTATTTCACCTTTATTTAACCAGGTATTGAGTTGAGAACAAGTTCTCATTTACAACTGTGACCTGGCCAAGATAATGCAAAGCAGTGCTACAGAAACAACAACAGAGTTACACATGGAATAAACAAACATGCAGTCAATAATACAATAGAAAAGGTCTATATACAGTGTATGCAAATGAGGTAGGATGAGGGAGGTAAGGCAATAAATAGGCCATAGTGGCAAAATAATTACAATATAGCAATTAAACACTGGAGTGATGGATGTACAGAAGATGAGCGTGCAAGTAGAGATACTGGGGTGCAAAGGAGCAAAATAAATAAAATGAATAACAGTATGGGGGATGAGGTAGTTGGATGGGCTATTTATAGATGGACTATGTACAGGTGCAGTGATCTGTGAGCTACTCTGACAGCTGGTGCTTAAAGTTAGTGAGGGACATATGAGTCTGCCTTTCTAAAATCTTCAAAAGCCAAGTTAACGAACAGATCACCAACCATTTCGAATCCTACTGTACCTTCTCCACTATGCAATCTGGTTTCCGAGCTGGTCAATGGTGCACCTCAGCCACGCTCAAGGTCCTAAACGATATCATAACCGCCATCGATAAGAGACATTACTGTGCAGCCGTCTTCATTGACCTGGCCAAGGCTTTCGACTCTGTCAATCACCGCGTTCTTATCGGCAGATTCAATAGCCTTGGTTTCTCAAATTACAGCCACGTCTGGTTCACCAACTACTTCTCAGATTTCAGTGTGTCAAATCGGAGGGCCTGTTGTCCGAACCTCTGGCAGTCTCTATGGGGGTGCCACAGGGTTCAATTCTCAGGCCGACTCTTTTCTCTGTATATATCAATGATGTCACTCTTGCTGCTGGTGATTCTCTGATCCACCTCTACGCAGACGACACCATTTTGTATACATCTGGCCCTTCTTTGGACACTGTGTTAACAAACTTCCAAACAAGCTTCAATGCCATACTGCACTCCTTCCGTTGCTTCCAACTGCTTTTAAATGCTAGTAAAATTAAATGCATGCTCTTCAACCGATTGCTACCCGCCCGCCCAACTAGCATCACTACTCTGGACGGTTCTGACTTAGAATATGTGGACAACTACAAATACCTAGGTGTCTGGTTAGACTGTAAACTCTCCTTCCAGACTCACATTAAGGATCTCCAATCCAAAATTAAAATCGGCTTCCTATTTCACAACAAAGCCTCCTTCGCTCATGCTGCCAAACATACCCTCGTAAAACGGACTATCCTACCGATCCTTGACTTCAGCGATGTCATTTACAAAATAGCCTCCAACACTCTACTCAGCAAACTGGATGTAGTCTATCACAGTGCCATCCATTTTGTCACCAAAGACCTATATACTACCCACCACTGCGACCTGTATGCTCTCGTTGGCTGGCCCTCACTACATATTCGTTGCGAAATCCACTGGCTCCAGGTCATCTATAAGTCTTTGCTAGGTAAAGCCCCGCATTATCTCAGCTCACTGGTCACCATAGCAACACCCACCCGTAGCACGTGCTCCAGCAGGTATATTTCACTGGTCATCCCCAAAGCCAACACTTCCTTTGGCTTCCGTTCCTTCCAGTTCTCTGCTGCCAATGACTGGAACGAATTGCAAAAATTACCGAAGCTGGAGACTTAGCTCCCTCTCTAACTTTAAGCATCAGCTGTCAGAGCCGCTTACCGATCACTTTACCTGTGCACAGCCCATCTGTAAATAGCACATCCTTGTTGCTCTTTTGCACCCCAGTTTCTCTACTTGCACATCATCTGTACATCTATTACTCCAATGTTAATGCTAAATTGTAATTATTTTCACCTCTGTGGCATATTTATTGCCTTACCTCCTTAATCTTACTACATTTGCACACACTGTACATAGATTTTTCTATTGTGTTGACTGTACGCTTGTTTATTCCATGTGTAACTCTGTTGTTTTTGTCGCACTGCTTTGCTTTATCTTGGCCAGGTCGCAGTTGTAAATGAGAACTTGTTCTCAACTGGCCTACCTGGTTAAATAAAGGTGAATTAAAAAAACAAAAAACTCCTTGGATAGCTTTTCAGAATTCACTGATAAATTGGTCCGCATGGAAACCGTAAATGGCTTGGTAACAGGAAATACATTTATTTCCATTACAGAATTAAAGAGTTACTTGTATTCTTGTTGATGTTTCCTGTTTTTAATTTTTTTTTTTATGAATAAGCTTTTCTTCATATCCACATTTGCACAAAAGACTTACTTGCCAGTTTACAATACAATATTTCAACCACTTGCAGATGTGCGTACGCATGGTCTAAAGTTTGTGGGGAGGTGACCACATTTTCACATCAAGTTTGATTTTTATAAATGCCAACTTTTGTGTGAATTGGCGCACGCACATTTTGGTTAATATTTTGTATGTACACACGGTTTTTAAATGAGGCCCATGTTGTTGTAATTTCCTTTCATCCTGCTTTCTGTCTCTCTTGTCTCTCTTGTCTCTCTTGTCTGTCTTGTCTGTCTTGTCTGTCTTGTCTGTCTTGTCTGTCTGTCTGTCTGTCTGTCTGTCTGTCTGTCTGTCTGTCTGTCTGTCTGTCTGTCTGTCTGTCTGTCTGTCTGTCTGTCTGTCTGTCTGTCTGTCTGTCTGTCTGTCTGTCTGTCTGTCTGTCTGTCTGTCTGTCTGTCTGTCTGTCTGTCTGTCTGTCTGTCTGTCTGTCTGTCTGTCTGTCTGTCTGTCTGTCTGTCTGTCTGTCACATTCATATCATTTCATTTCATATCATTTCATTTCATTTCATATCATTTCATTTCATATCATTTCATTTCATATCATTTCATTTCATATCATTTCATTTCATATCATTTCATTTCATATCATTTCATATCATTTCATATCATTTCATATCATTTCATTTCATATCATTTCATTTCATATCATTTCATTTCATATTTCATTTCATATTTCATTTCATTTCATATCATATCATTTCATTTCATTTCATATCATTTCATATCATTTCATATCATTTCATATCATATCATTTCATATCATTTCATATCATTTCTTTTCTTTTTTTTTCTTTTTCTTTTTCTTTTTCTTTTTCTTTTTCTTTTTCTTTTTCTTTTCATTCAAACACATACACTTACTCCTTCACACACACTCACATACCAGCCAGGTCACCCGTGATACAAGTCAGTATTCGACGTCCATCCATGTCTGAACATCAGAAGTTGACCTGGAAACCAGCCACTAGGGAGCAACAGTGAGCGCTGTTACAAGTAATCAAATCACATTTTATTGGTCACATACACATATTTAGCAGATTTTATTGCGGGTGAGGGGAAATGCTTGTGTTCCTAGCTCCAACAGTGCAGTAGTATCTAACAATTCACAAAAGTATATCTAAAAGTAAGAAAATGGAATTAAAATATATATTAATATATATATTTGGACGCACAATGTCAGTGGCATTGGCTAAAATACAGTAGAATACAGTATATTCATATGAAATGAGTGAAACAGTATGTAAACATTATTAAAGTGACTAGTGTTCCATTATTATTTAACACGTACCAACAAACGGGTGTGATCATTCTACAGTGGTCCCTGCAGCTTACGCTCAAACCGGTGTGATTAGAACGCTTATTTAGAACTTCAAATTGACGCAACAATCAGCATTTGAGCTTGTCATACTTTTTTCACAGAAACATTTTGCTCAAACACAGTCCTTACAAAGTTATGTCCAGAATGTGACCAGTTTATTTTTGGATGCAATGTTCAGACATTCACAGAAGTAGCTATAGCATAAGACAATCATCCAAACTGGAAAATGTAGGCTACATTTGTCCTAGCGCTAACTGAGGAAAGATTGACATAACACAAGCAGTCATATTTTTATAACTCTCCGCTGACAGAAAGTACAATATGAATTAGTTAATAGCAAAACTATTTATAATTAATCACCCCACGGGTGAGCTCACCAATGATTGAAATAATTGAGTAAAACAATGGGTAGTTTGTGCGCGCCGTCATGTTTGTTTTTTTGCTTCAACCAAAGATAAGAGGAGACAAGATGAGTTTGGTCTGTTTATAGTATGCATGTTGAAGGGTATGTGTTGTCTACGATCATTCACTTTCGGAAGTTTACCCGAAAGATGAGTGAACCATTCCTTCACCTCATTATAACATCTTTGGTCTGACAGATGTTTACGTGACACCCAGAATTCATTGTATAATGTCAACAAACATGATGCCACACATAGCTGGCAAATAGCTTAGCACTAGCTCATTATAATCAGTACAACCTTCAAAATAGTATTTTACACACATCATAGGTGTCCACTACAATCTATGCAATATTCGGAATGCATTATTTGTCACCAGTACTTGAAAACATGTGAATAAAAATAAATACATTATGCTCCATACTTACATAGATACATACATACTGTAGATTCATACGGCCTACAGTAGAAACGACAACACAATATACAGAAAATAAGGAACTTACTTTGATAGGAACACACATGTCCAAAGTTATTATTTGTAAGAAAAACAACAAGGAAGGTAATGCGAGCGCCAGCCAGAAAATGTCAAATTCGTGCAAGACTGCGCAAATGTCTGCATAATTGAGCTGCGCAAACATTGGTCAAGTGCGTAGGCTCTCCTCGAAGAGAGAAGTTTGTCCGGCTCAGTAAACCCTCAAACATAAATTGTCTGCAACGCTGAAATGGGCTACTTCTATGTGAATTAATGAGGAGGCGGAACACACCACAGTTCAAACTGTTAGAAAATAATTTCAAATTGAAAAGTTGAAACATAGCTTATAGATAATTAGTAGGTATCGCGTGTTAACTGTCCTGTGCATTCTGACATCACGTTCATAAAACAACTCACGCTGGGGCGACCATTAGAGATATTTGGAACTCTAAGTATGAAAAGGTTAAAGTGACCAGTGATTCCATGTCTATGTACACAGGGCAGCAGCTTTCAAGGTGCAGGGTTGAGTAACCGGGTGGTAGCCGGGTAGTGATGGCTATTTAACAATCTGATGGCCTTGAGATAGAAGCTGTTTTTCAGTCTCTCGGTCCCATCTTTGATGCACATGTACTGACCTCGCCTTCTGGATGACAGAGGTGTGAACAGGCCGTGGCTTGGGTAGTTGATGTCCTTGATTAACCTCTTACATCTAGACGTTCCGCTAGCGGAACACCTGCTCCAATAGCCAATGATGGGCGTGGCGCGAATTACAAATTCCTCAAAAATACAAAAACTTCCATTTTTCAAACATATGACTATTTTACACCATTTTAAAGACAAGACTCTCGTTAATCTAACCACACTGTCCGATTTCAAAAAGGCTTTACAACGAAAGCAAAACATTAGATTATGTCAGCAGAGTACCCAGCCAGAAATAATCAGACACCCATTTTTCAAGCTAGCATATAATGTCACATAAATCCAAACCACAGCTAAATGCAGCACTAACCTTTGATCTTCATCAGATGACACCCCTAGGACATTGTTATACAATACATGCATGTTTTGTTCAATCACGTTCATATTTATATCAAAAACCAGCTTTTTACATTAGCATGTGACGTTCAGAACTAGCATACCCCCCGCAAACTTCCGGTGAATTTACTAAATTACTCACGATAAACAATCACAAAAAACATAACAATTATTTTAAGAATTATAGATACAGAACTCCTCTATGCACTCGCTATGTCCGATTTTAAAATAGCTTTTCGGTGAAAGCACATTTTGCAATATTCTCAGTAGATGGCCCAGCCATCACGGCTAGCTATTTAGACACCCAGCAAGTTTAGCACTCACCAAAGTCAGATTTACTATAAGAAAAATGTTATTACCTTTGCTGTTCTTCGTCAGAATGCACTCCCAGGACTTCTACTTCAATAGCAAATGTTGGTTTGGTCCCAAATAATCCATAGTTATATCCAAACAGCGGCGTTTTGTTCGTGCGTTCAAGACACTATCCGAATGGTAAAGGGTGACGAGCACGACGCATTTCGTGACAAAAAAATTCTAAATATGCCATTACCGTACTTCGAAGCATGTCAACCACTCTTTAAAATCAATTTTTATGCCATTTTTCTCGTAAAAAAGCGGTAATATTCCGACCGGGAGTGGTGGTTTTCGTTCAAATAGAGAGAGAAAGTAAACATGGAGTCGACTCGTGCACGAGCCTTTGTCTCATAGTACTCTGACCGGCCACTATCCAAACGCGCTAATGTTTTTCAGCCAGGGCCTGCAAAGCCACGATTCAGCTTTTTGCCGCCTTCTGAGAGCCCATGGGAGCCGTAGGAAGTGTCACGTAACAGCAGAGATCCCCTGTATTGGATAGAGATAATCAAGAAGGCCAAGAAATGGTCAGACAGGGTACTTCCTGTTTGGAATCTTCTCAGGTTTTGGCCTGCCAAATGAGTTCTGTTATACTCACAGACACCATTCAAACAGTTTTAGAAACTTTGGAGTGTTTTCTATCCAAAGCTAATAATTATATGCCTATTCTAGTTGTTTCTGGGCAGGAGTAATAATCAGATTAAATCGGGTACGTTTTTTTATCCGGCCGTGAAAATACTGCCCCCTAGTCAAAACAGGTTAAATATTTCTTTTACATTTTATTTAACTAGGTTTAATTAGGTTTTGGTTTTGCTAGGGCATTGTGGACGGGGATGGCGGATGGGCGTAAGCATCTGCCTCTGATTCCAAAGGTTGTTGAATCCAGCGATAGAAAGTTGTTTTTTTAGATTTTTGTTTTAAGCCTATCCCAAACCTTAAAAATTACCTTAACCATTTGGAATGAATGCCTAACCTTAAGAATTTGGACTTATTGCCTGAACTTAACCCTGAAAATGTGGAGTTAATGCCTAAACCTAACCTTAAACACTTTGAAATATGAAAAACATGGATAAACATCTAATTCTGATGTGAGACTATGAGAGCTGGTTGCACACACACACACTCCAGCCAGGTCGTTGAAGATTCACGTCGAAATTGGACCTCTATCCACGTCCTGAGGATGTCGGGAAATGCCTTCAAACTCTGCCAGTAGGTGGAAACATTGAGCGCCATTACCATCAACTAGACATGACTCTGGATCAGAAGGTTGTGTTCGATCCCAGTCACGGAAACTTTTTTGAGGTTGTAAGCCTGTCCCAAAATCACTCCGCCATTTGCTGGTTGATAACATTCTAATAGTTTGCCTAATTTCAGTTTATGAAATACATTATTTTTGCTTATGGAAAATTTTTCTTCAGCTGTTTGAAGCTGGTGTACAAACTTAAGAACGGGGAGCGTAGAAATAGTGCACATATAACAGCTCTACCGCTTCTTAGACTTGCTTTTAATGAGAATGACAGATCTATATCTAACGTTTCTATGTGAATTTGGTTGGGTCGCCCAAAAAGTTACACATTGCAGCTTCAACCCTTACCTTAACCATAATGAGTATCTACAACCACTCACACACACTCATTCACATACACACACACACACTCAAACATACTTAAACTCAAATTCATACACACACACACACACACACACACACACACATAGACGCACACACATACGCTCGCTCTCTCTCTCTCTCTCACACACACACACACACACACACACACACACACACACACACACACACACACACACACACACACACACTCCCATACTCTCTCACACATACACACTCAAATACATACACACACACCCACTGGTTTACACACACACACTCACTCACACACACTATCACACAAATACACACATGCACACTGTCTCATACACACACACTATCACAAAAATACACTGTCTTACACTCACACACTCACACACACACACACACACACACACACACACACACACACACACACACACACACAAACTCTCTCTCACACACTCAACTACACACACTCACTCAACTACACACACTCACTCAACTACACACACTCACTCAACTACACACACTCAAACATACACTCACACACATCACACTCACATTCATACACACTCACATTTCCTCTCACACAAACTCTCTCTCATACACACTCACATTCCCACTCACACAAACTCTCTCTCATATTCTCTCACACATACACATTCAAATACATACATACACACACTCACTCTTGCACTCTCGCACACACTCAAATACATACACATACTCACTCTCTCTCTCGCACTCTCTCACACACACACACACACTCACTCCCATGCTCACACACACACACACACACACACACACACACACACACACACACACACACACACACACACACACACACTCAAATACATACACACACACACTCACTCCCATACTCTCTCACACACATATACACACACACTAAAATACATACATACACTCACTAACATGCACACACGCCCACTGGTTTACACTCACTCACTCACTCAAATACATACACACACACACACTCACACTCACATTCATACACACATGAACACACACATAGACATACACACACAAACTCTCTCTCGCACAGACGCACACACATACTCACTCTCATACACACATTTCCACTCACACAAACTCACTCTCATATTCTCTCACACATACACACTCAAATACATACACTCACTAAGATGCACACACGCCCACTGGTTTACACTCACTCACTCACTCAAATACATACACACACACACACACACACTCACATTCATACACACATGAACACACACATAGACATACACACACAAACTCTCTCTCACACTCACACACATCACACTCACATTCATACACACTCACACAGACACTCACACATATACTCAATCTCACGCACACTCACATTCCCACTCACACAAACTCTCTCTCATACACACTCACATTCCCACTCACACAAACTCTCTCTCATATTCTCTCACACATACACATTCAAATACATACATACTCACTCTCGCACTCTCGCACACACTCAAATACATACACACATACTCTCTCTCTCACTCTCTCACACACACACTCACTCCCATTCTCTCTCTCTCACACACACACACACACACACACACACACACACACACACACACACACACACACACACACACACACACACACACACACACACTCAAATACATACACACACACACTCACTCCCATACTCTCTCACACACATATACACACACACTCAAATACATACATACACTCACTAACATGCACACACGCCCACTGGTTTACACTCACTCACTCACTCACTCAAATACATACACACACACACACTCACACTCACATTCATACACACATGAACACACACATAGACATACACACACAAACTCTCTCTCGCACAGACGCACACACATACTCACTCTCATTCACACAAACTCACTCTCATATTCTCTCACACACACATACACACTCAAATACATACACACTCTCACTAACATGCGCACACACACCCACTGGTTTACACTCACTGGACACACACACTCACACAAATACTCTCACTCACTCACTCACTCACTCAATCTCTCGCACACACACACTCAATCTCTCGCACACATACACACACGCCCACTGGTTTTCACTCACACAAATACACGCTCTCTCACACACACACACTCACTCTCATATTCTCTCACACACATACATACATACACACACTCACTCACATGCCCACTGGTTTACACTCACTCACACAAATACACGCTCTCTCACACACACACACCACACACACACACACTCAAATACATACACACTGTCACACTCAGTCTCACACTCGCACATGCCCACTGGTTTACATACATGCATACATACAACCACTCACACACACATACAGACTCACTCTCTCCCACTGGTTTACAGACTTACGCACGCATGCTGTCCAGGCAGGCCAGGCTGCTGTCATATGCAGGGCTTGGAATCCAGAAGGGGAGGAGTGAGGGAATAAGCACGGAGAGATGGAGGGGGGCAGGCAATGTCAACAGCTCGACTCCCAGCGCAGTCAGCTGAAATCCAGACCTCGATGCAGTAGCTCGGAGAGGAAGCAGCAATGCAGGCTGAGAGACAAAACAGGACCTACTGCAGAAAGAGAAGAATATAATGCAATGATAGGATGTACAAAACCTTTCCTGGGAAATTTGTAGTGTCTTTTGGGTTGTGTTGATCGACCGTGAAAAGGACAATCCACAGGCAGCAGTTTGAAGTAGGTAGGTAACGAGACACATGATCTTCTCATTGCTCCCCGAACTCTTTCTCGCTTGTCTATGTAGCTGCACCCCGGTGCTATCGGAAGGAGTTTGCAAGCGGAATGGTTTTACATGACATGTTGAGCGTGGCTAGGCCAGCTTGTCAGCGCAGCACAACCGCTGTTGGTCTAGTAGGGAACCATAGTCTTCTTCACCCGATCAATTACACTTTCGGGAGTGGTGTTGGTGGCTTGCTGAGTAGTGAGGGGAGAGGAGAGACCGGACGGCAACAAACACTCAGTTGGCTGTCTTGTTGTGATTGGAGACAGAATACAAATATTGTGTTTTTACCAAGACCTTTACGGAATCTTTTGCTACTGGGGTTTTATAGGTCATAAATGGTAGCGGGGACTTGTGTGTGAAACTGGAGCAGTCTTGAAGTTAGTGCTCCACATCGACTGGCGATGACAGCACTCTTACATTCACCCCCTGAGTGAGGTGGGTTATACAGTACGTGTTATGCCCCGTGTACACTAGCATGCGATGTCGCATGGTGAATCACCGCTTCCCATTCATTTTCAATGGGCAGAAAGCAGTGAGAAGCGGAGAGAGTGGGGACCGTTGGGCGGCGCAAACGGGGAATGGGAGACGGAGAAAAAGTTCAACATTTCCCAACTGGACATCACCAGCGCAAACCGCTAAGCGATGTAGGCGATGACCAGTCATATCAAGTGGTTTCCATGACGAATTTGACGCTCTGCGACCCAAGGCTGGAGACTTTCTTCAGCAAAGATGGCTGACAAAAATACTAGGATGGAAAGGGGAAATGGGGATACTGTCACGTTCCTTTGGAATATTCGGACCAAGGCGCAGCGTGAGTAGCTTTCCACATATTTATTATAAAGTGAAACTAAGCAAAATACAAAAACAATAAAGAATAAACGAAATGTGACTACAGAGGTGCTACATACACTTACTCAAAACACAATATCCCATAACCCACAAGTGGAAAACATTCTACTTAAGTATGATCCCCAATTAGAGACAACGATTACCAGCTGCCTCTAATTGGGAATCATACACAATCACCAACATAGAAAAACAAACCTAGAACCCCACATAGAAATAATAAACTAGACTAACCCCCCGACCTACTCTACCATAGAAAATAAAAGCTTTCTATGGTCAGGACATGACAGATACCTAGTCAGTTGTACAACTGAATGAAGCAAATGTAAGTAATTATAACTAGCTAACATTAGCCAGCTAGCTGGCTAGCTTTATGGGTGTTGTGACATGAGTACATGAGTATGAAATTGTAAATCGTGTTGTTTCATGTTTTAGGGCCTCCTGAAACAACCAGATAACCAGTCTGTCGTCTTGTGAAAGTAGTTGTAAAGAATCTAGCTAGCTAAAGCATTTACTGCAAATTGAATGTACAATTTTGCAAGCTTGCCTTGCTGATATTTGCCATGCAATGCAGCTGAAGTAACGTAGCTAGCTAACTATTTTCTTGCTTATTGTGGAGTGGAGGATAAAAATACCTGCCTACCTGCCTATGGATGTGTAGCTAGCTATGTAGCCGATCTGTGTATAGACCCTAAAACGTTTGGTATACATATTAGTTCAGAACGTAGCTATGCACCTCAGCTATCATAGCCAGTTGTATCAACTTCAAAACAGTTTGATTGCCAAGGATGCAAGTCGTATATACATGTAGTTATTACCATGCATGAGATCCCCACATTGTAGCCTGTACATTTAATATATCATGTACTCTACCTTGGCAAATAAAGGTGCAGTGCAGGTATCAATGTATTTTTCAGTCAATACCAGAAGTACCAAATTCCAGTCTTTGAATGATGCTGTGTCTGCATGTATGTATTACAATTATACACTTCAACAGTGTTTACCAATCCTGGTTCTAGGACACATTGTAACTATGCAATAGACTAGAAACATGATGTAATAAGTTAAAGGCTGATTTTGTAATTCATATATACATAGATATAATTTAAAAAACAGTACACTACACTTCCTATGCATCATGTAAATACTCTAAAACCGGTTCATCTCTATCTAATTTCCTTCATCTGTGTTGATCTGATAAACACAGGACAGGTGTAGTGTTTCATCAAATGAGAGCCTTATTCCAACCAGTAGAGAATGTGAAACGCTTAATTGAAAGAAGTTCATTATTAAGTGTTATAAATGCATAATACATGCATTGGGCTCCTGAGTGGCACAGCGGTCTAAGGCACTGAGATCTCAGTGCAAGAAGCGTCACTACAGTCCCTGGTTCGAATCCAGGCTGTATCACATCCGGCCATGATTGGGAGTCCCATAGGGCATCCCATAGGGCGGCGCACAATTGGCACAGCGTCATCCGGGTTTGGCCGGGGTAGGCCATCATTGTAAAGAGGAATTTGTTCTTAACTGACTTGCCTTGTTAAATAAAAGTTGAATCATTTTTTAAATAGAAAATAAATTATAAATATTATAATTGTAATATTATGTATATTATAAATACAATTTAAGTCTGTACGTCAATGCACATCTGGTGTGCATTATAGAGAGGTGTAAAAGGCAGAAAGGGAAAGGGGCAAGAACAGAGCAGGGAAGACAGCATATGAATAACAGTGCTATGCTAATATTCTCTCAGTTCATCACAATTACATAATAATGTCTCTAGTGGTGTCTCCTGACAAACCTTTGGCTCCCAGTCGGCCCAAAGGTTATCTTAAGAGCGGGTGGGGTGGAGATGTTGTCAACCCCCAGTACCATCCTCTCTCACATCAAAACATACCAGCAGAGGAGAGACAGATGGGGAGAGTGCATGTTTAAGCCTTGTTTTTTTTATTCTAACACTGGCAGTCATCATAATCAGTGAAATGCAAAACTGACCTTGGATCATTAAATCTGGGACTACTGTATCTCTATCTATATTACAATGTAAAGCATCTCTTTAATAATACTTCCTGTTGACCCGACCAAGTGACCTCTCACCTGTGATCATGCTGTGCCCTCTATGTAGCCAGTTCATATGCGGCAGGGGTTCACCAACACAGCTGATATAACCTTGAGGATTTAGGGAGAAGGGGAGAGACTGTTATTGAGAAAATAAGTTAAAGAGACGGTGTTCAACAGGAATCTGTGTGTGTGGCCTTACCTAGTGTCCACACTAAGTGCTGAAAAACATGCACAGACACATGAGGACAAACAATATAGCGTAGTTATAGGGTTGGCCCTCTTGCCTATTCTTTGAAGGTGGAAGGAGCCACGGTTATACACCTGAGCCTGCTTACTGCACAACACAATCCATCAATCAGATTGATACATGAGTGTGTGGGTTATAGGGTGTATAATTATTCTACTTTTTTAAAATATGGGTGACTTAAAATAGCCTGTTTTTGTACAGACATCACACCCTTACCTAAACAGCACCTTCACCTGAGAAGTAGAAATCAAAGGGAGAGAAACTGGGAATTGAATAAATGCAGTTGACATAGATAAGTAAATGGAAGTATTCTCTCATTGTAATGTGGATTTCTCTCTAAAGAACCTTTGGTTGTGCATAGTGTAGTCTATTGTGTTGCCAGGTAACAGCACCCTCTTTGAAGAAGTAGGAGGTGAATATCTCCTGCTCACGGATTGCCTCTCTTGCTGTGATGTTGGACCCCATACTTGAGACATACTGCAGAGCAGCAGACTTCTGGCACACGGCGGCCAGCTGCAGATCCCTTCCTTGTCCCCGTGTCCATCCTCACAAAGTTATGCAGGACACAGGTAGTCTTCACACGCCCAAATTCCTCCAGGAGGCAGTCCCAGATGGCCCTGGTCACCCAACCTTGCAATGCCCTACACAGTAACTGTAGGCAATCGTTTTGAAGGAATCTCCAGTTACAAGGTATCTGTAGGAATATGGAAGATAATGTCATTTTTAGACTTTTACATCACCAGGTCATTGTGGATTACTAAAGTATAATATCCCTTATAACAAATCATGATAACATTGGATTGATAGATGCATGTGCACACACGTGCATGTGTAGCATGTGACAATAGCAGGATCATATCAAGGATGGCATCACAAATGAATACAGAAATACCACTTGACGCTTGATGAGTTTATCATTTGGATCAGCTATGTAGTGCTAAGGCAAATACAAAAATGTGCACCCCTTTGAGTCCCTCCAGGACTTTATTTTATTTAACTGGGCAAATCAGTTAAGAACAAATTCTTATTTACAATGACGACCTACCCCGGCCAAATCCGGACGACGCTGGGCCAATTTTGCGCTGCCCTATGGGACTCCCAATCACGGTCGGATGTGATACAGCCTGGATTGGGACCTGTTTTTTATTTTATTTATTTTTTTACCTTTATTTAACCAGGTAGGCCAGTTGAGAACAAGTTCTCATTTACAACTGCGACCTGGCCAAGATAAAGCAAAGCAGTGCGACACAAACAACAGAGTTACACATGGAATAAACAAACGTACAGTCAATAACACAATATAAATATCTATATACAGTGTGTGCAAATGAGGTAAGATTAGGGAGGTAAGGCAATAAATAGGCCATCATGGTGAAATAATTACAATTTAGCTATTAAACACTGGAGTGATAGATGTGCAGAAGATGAATGTGCAAGTAGAGATACTGGGGTGCAAAGGAGCAAAGAAAATAAATAATATGGGTATGAGGTAGTTGGATGGGTGGGCTATTTATAGATGGGCTATGTACAAGTGCAATGATCTGTAAGATGCTCTGACAGCTGATGCTTAAAGTTAGTGAGGGAGATATGTCTCCACCTTCAGTGATTTTTGCAATTTGTTCCAGTCATTGGCAGCAGAGAACTGGAAGGAAAGATGGCCAAAGGAGGATTTGGCTTTGGGGGTGACCAGTGAAATATACATGCTGGACCGCGTGTTACGGGTGGGTGCTGCTATGGTGACCAGTGAGCTGAGATAAGGCATTGCTTTACCTAGCAAAGACTTATAGATGACCTGGAGCCAGTTGGTTTGGCGACGAATATGAAGTGAGGGCCAGCCAACGAGAGCATACAGGTCGCAGTGGTGGGTAGTATATGGGGCTTTGGTGACAAAACGGATGGCACTGTGATGGACTGCATCCAATTTGCTAAGTAGATTGTTGGAGGCTATTTTGTAAATTACATTGCTGAAGTCAAGGATCGGTAGGATAGTCAGTTTTACGAGGGTATGTTTGGCAGCATGAGTGAAGGATGTTCATCTGCAGACATGCTTTCACAGCTCTCTGTATCTGAGGACAGAAAACCTCACAATAAACAGAAACAGACTTCATTATACGCAAATTAGACCGCACTGAATATTATGTTACTATTATCTCTGGAACTACACAAAAGTATCCAGAATAGCCTCCTCTCTCACTTTGACAGTTGGGGCTGCTATCCTTTCACACTCCACCATGGCTGTTAGCTACCTACCTGCAGTGCCTTGCAAAATTATTCATCCCCCTTGGCATTTTTCCTATTTGTTGCATAACAACCTGTAATTTAAATTGATTTTTATTTGGATTTCATGTAATGGACAGACACAAAATAGTCCAAATTGGTGAAGTGAAATGAAAATATTGCTTGTTTCAAAAAAATTTTAACATTTAAAAGTGGTGCGTGCATATGTATTCACCCCTTTGCTATGAAGCCCCTAAATAAGATCTGGTGCAACCAATTCCTTTAGAAGTTACATAATTAGTTAAATAAAGTCCACTTGTGTGCAATCTAAGTGTCACATGATCTCAGTGTGTATATGTGTGTGTGTATATATATATATATATATATATATATATATACACACACACACACACACACACACACACACACACACACACACACACACCTGAAAGGCCCCAGAGTCTGCAACACCACTAAGCAAGGGGAAGCGGCACCATGAAGACCAAGTTGCTCTCCAAACAGGTCAAGGACAAAGTTGTGGAGAAGTAAAGATCAGGGTTGGGTTATAAAAAAATATCAGAAACTTTGAACATCCCACGGACCACCATTAAATCCATTTATTAAAAAATGGAAAGAATATGGCACCACAACAAACCTGCCAAGAGAGGGCTGCCCACCAAAACTCACGGACCAGTCAAGGAGGACTTTAATCAGAGAGGCAACAAAGAAACCAAAGATAAGCCTGAAGGAGCTGCAAAGCTCCACAGCGGAGATTTGAGTATCTGTCCATAGGACCACTTTAAGCCGTACACTCCACAGAGCTGGGCTTTACGGAAGAGTGACCAGAAAAAAGCCATTGCTTAAAGAAAAAAACAAGCAAACACGTTTGGTGTTCGCTAAAAGGCATGTGGGAGACTCCCCAAAGTATAGGGGAGTATTGCCAGTGTAACAGTATTGCTTCCGTCCCTCTCCTCGCCCCTACCTGGGCTCGAACCAGGAACACATCGACAACAGCCACCCTCGTTTGAAACACTATTAGCGCGCACCCCGCTAACTAGCTAGCCATTTCACATCGGTTACACCAGCGTAATCTCGGGAGTTGATAGGCTTGAAGTCATAAACAGCTCAATGCTTGAAACACACCGAAGAGCTGCTGGCAAAATGCACAAAGGTGCTGTTTGAATGAATGCTTACTAGCCTACTGCTGCCTACCATCGCTCAGTCAGACTGCTCTATCAACTATCAAATCATAGACTTAATTATAACATAATAACACACAGAAATACGAGCCTTTGGTCATTAATATGGTCGAATCCGAAAACTGTCATTTCGAAAACAAAACGTTTATTTTTTCAGTGAAATACGGAACCGTGGAACGGGTGGCATCCCTAAGTCTAAATATTGCTGTTACATTGTACAACCTTCAATGTTATGTCATAATTATGTACAATTCTGGCAAATTAATTACGGTCTTTGTTAGGAATAAATGGACTTCACACAGTTCGCAACGATCCAGGCAGCCCAAACTGCTGCATATACCCTAACTGCTTGCATGGAATGCAAGAGAAGTGACACAATTTCCCTACTTATAAGAAATTCATGTTAGCAGGCAATATTAACTAAATATGCAGGTTTAAAAATATATACTTGTGTATTGATAAAAAAAAGGCATTGATGTTTATGGTTAGGTACACATTGGTGCAACGACAGTGCTGAATCATCACCTGTTTGGCGAAGTAGGCTGTGATTCGATGAGAAATTAACAGGCACTGCATCGATTATATGCAACGCAGGACACGCTAGATAACTACACATGGTTGATGATATTACTAGTTTAACTAGTGATTATGTTAAGATTGATTGTTTTTTATAAGATAAGTTTAATGCTAGCTAGCAACTTACCTTGGCTTCTTGCTGCCCTTGCGTAACAGGTAGTCAGCCTGCTATGCAGGCTCCTCGTGGAGTGTAATTTAAGGCAGGTAGTTAGAGCGTTGGACTAGTAACCGGAAGGTTGCAAAAACGAATCCCCGAGCTGAGAAGGTAAATATTTGTCATTCTGCCCCTGAACAAGGCAGTTAACCCACCGTTCCTAGGCCGTCATTGAAAATAGTTAAATAAAGGTGAAATTAAAAAAATGTATCGGCCACAATCGGTGTCCAAAAATACCGATTTCCGATTGTTATGAAAACTTGATATCGGCCCCAATTAATCGGCCATTCCGATTAATCGGTCGACCTCTACTATCTATACAGTATGTAAAGTTGGCTAGATAGCTAGCTCGCTACATTAGATGTTCACTGCACTGTAGCTAGTTAGCTAATAATCCATCGTTTTTTAAAACATTTTCAAAATGTATTTACTTACTTGAATAGGTTCTCCCAGCCATATGAATGATTGGAAACAGGGCAGAAAAGTGTGTTTGTCACCAGAGTGTTTTAGAGCGTATTACTATTTACCTGTGAGTAAATTCATGAAATGGAGAATGGATTAAACTTTTTATCCATTTAATAATCAGACCTTCTTACAAACTTGCTACTCCTAATTCTTGACGCTCAATCGAACGTGCTGCTATATGCTGCCATATGCTGCCAGCACTCCCACAAGTGAGCCACTCTGGGCGGCCTAAGCGACATGCGGTAATTTACCGTGTGCTAGTGTACACGAACCATAAGTCTCTGTTCTGCCTGCAGATGGTCAAGGAGTCTTCTTACAGTTTGACACATCCATTTGTTTCAAAATCCTCATGCCTCTTAGGCATGCAAAGCAGTTAAGGAAGATGCTGATCAGTTGAATATGTAGCTGTGGGAATGAAGCGACCCATAGTTGCAGCGTGGACATTTAAAGGATGTGGTGACAAAAGGAACATTTCATATTTCCTGTATGGGAATTCTGGGATCCATATAATGGTTCCTGGTACATTTGGAATTTCAGGAATAGAGCTTGCCAGCTTGTAGTCCTAAAACCCAGAAATTAGTTACCTCTGGGTCATTCAGCCATCCCTATGGGAAAAATGGCTGATGAATGGCGAAGGGTTTTGGAATAAACCCTGAAAATAAGGTCTAAGGTTAACACACGCTGAAGAGATCTTATACATTTTGTAAAATTTGATTTGATTCTTAGATAATACCAGTCAGTTAACATGGCCGTTTTGATTTATGAAGCCTTTTAGTACATCAATTCTTCAAAATTCACAAAAAGTGACGTTAGCTGATGAAGGTTATGTCATAGAACAAAACATTTAAGACCTCCTAATTCTGTCTTTATCACAGACCTTGTCCAATGAACCATGGTGTATTTAGTGCCTACAAAAAGACACCATTACTGTTTCTCTCTATTGAGGGAGGATGTCATGTCTCATGGGCATAGATCTTGAGTGTCACTATTTTTGTCCAATACCTGGGCTGATATTTATCATTCACCAAATCATCATTCACCAAGTCAGCCTTTTGGTCTATGTTATGGCCCATTGGCCCATTGCTAACTTGGTGAAGTCCCACTTTGGAACTCCCATTTACTGTGTAGCTTTGTTTCCTGAGGCTTGGTTGCAGGGTGTAACTCCAACAGTGGCAAGGTCTCCCAGGAATGCTAATGCTGTTTGGGAAGGCTTTAAGAATACTAAGCACTGTCAGTGCCACATTTTCCCTCTTGGGAAACCAATACTTTATGGCAGCTCTCACCAACATAAACACTCTTTCTCCTTTCCCCCCGGAGTTACTCATTTAGAGAATTAGGGAGGCGGTCTTGCATCTTTCCCCTTTCCCCAGCTGCAGTTGCAGCTATCCCGGTGAGAGGACTTCATCTCGCTCATAAATCCCCCAAGCGTCAAAAGCACTGTGATTAAAGTTCATGCATCTGTTCATGCATCAGCCCTGCACATTTCCACCTGTGGAATCAGTTAAGGATACCTGTTGTGGCTCTGCCTGGGCCCAATAGTTTATAGGGGGGGAAATTCCAAATGGGATCCCACAACCTCTTTTGCTTGAAAAGATGGGCCATCCAATTTTGGATGTTAATGGAGATTCAGTTGCAGAAGAATAACTGTTTGTGCCTCGTAAGAACGCTCATTCTAATTAGTTTAGACAATGTCTGTTTGCTGAACAATTTTGAGACCAATGTGTATTTTCACCCTGCTGGAGCAATGTTATTTTTTTTGCAACGTGGCTTTGATAATATATTGCTAGGCTATATCTCTGTTTTGATTGAAGCTATTCATACAGGCAGAGAGACAAATGACTTTGCATTTTTCTGTATGAGCTAAAGAATCACACATAACCAGAGTGACATGTCTAAAAGATTGTGTGTTTGACGGCATTAATGAAAGATGAGGAGCTACAGCCAGGCCCCTGCAGTCGCCTCTCATAGGTTTTCATTTTTTGTCATCCATTACGGATGCATGAACTACTCTCCCAGGATTAGAGGAGTGGGTGGGAGGGAGAATGAAAGCTGTTAGTCGCTCAATAATCTCAACCCTGCTGCTCAGTTGTGGTTTAACCTCTTATATCTAGACGTTCCGCTAGCAGAACACCTGCTCCAATATCCAATGATGGGCGTGGCGCGAAATACAAACTCCTCTAAAATCCGAAAACTTCAATTTTTCAAACATATGACTATTTTACACCATTTTAAAGACAAGACTCTCGTTAATCTAACCACACTGTCCGATTTCAAAAAGGCTTTACAGCGAAAGCAAAACATTAGATTATGTCAGCAGAGTATCCAGCCAGAAATAATCAGACACCCATTTTTCAAGCTAGCATATAATGTCACAAAAAACAAAACCACAGCTAAATGCAGCACTAACCTTTGATGATCTTCATCAGATGACACCCCTAGGACATTATGTTATACAATGCATGCATGTTTTGTTCAATGAAGTTCATATTTATATCAAAAACCAGCTTTTTTACATTAGCATGTGACGTTCAGAACTAGCATACCCCCCGCAAACTTCCGGTGAATTTACTAAATTACTCACGGTAAACGTTCACAAACATAACAATTATTTTAAGAATTATAGATACAGAACTCCTCTATGCACTCGATATGTCCGATTTTTAAAATAGCTTTTCGGTGAAAGCACATTTTGCAATTTTCTCAGTAGATAGCCCAGCCATCACGACTAGCTATTTAGACACCCAGCAAGTTTAGCACTCACCAAACTCAGATTTACTATAAGAAAAATGTTATTACCTTTGGTGTTCTTTATCAGAATGCACTCCCAGGCCTTCTACTTCAATAACAAATGTTGGTTTGGTCCCAAATAATCCATAGTTATATCCAAACAGCGGCATTTTGTTCGTGCGTTCAAGACACTATCCGAATGGTAAAGAAGCGTTACGAGCACGACGCATTTCGTGATAAAAAAATTCTAAATATTCCATTACCGTACTTCGAAGCATGTCAACCGCTGTTTAAAATCAATTTTCATGCTAATTTTCTCGTAAAAAAGCGATAATATTCCGACCGGGAGTCGTTGTATCCGTTCAAAGACGATAGAATAAAAACATGGGGTCGTCTCGTGCACGAGCATGAGTCCCATTGTCCGCTGATAGACCACTTAGCAAATGCGCTAAAGCTTTTCAGCCAGGGCTTGGAATTACGTCATTCAGCTTTTTCCCGGGTTCTGAGAGCCTATGGGAGCCGTAGGAAGTGTCACGTCATGCCAGAGATCCCCTGTTTTGGTTAGAGATGATAAAGGAGGGCAAGAAATGGTCAGAGAGGGCGCTTCCTGTTTGGAATCTTCTCAGGTTTTGGCCTGCCAAATGAGTTCTGTTAAACTCAGACACCATTCAAACAGTTTTAGAAACTTTGGAGTGTTTTCTATCCAAAGCTAATAAGTATATGCATATTCTAGTTTCTGGGCAGGAGTAATAATCAGATTAAATCGGGTACGTTTTTTATCCGGCCGTGAAAATACTGCCCCCTAGCCATAAGAGGTTAAACTACGTCCTCATTTGCAGAGCGAGCGAGAGAGAGACTTCTAAGACAGTCATCTTCAATGTAGTTGTTAAATATGTGTACATCTCTTGAAATAATAGTATTATCATTTTACTGTGTAGATGTATTTGTTACTGTTGCTACAGTATCAGTATTTTAGGGTGTTCACAGTTAGATTGTCTGCAGGGGGAAGACAGTGGAATTGCCCGCTAACTGAAAGTTCCCTCATCGTGTGTGTGAAAAGACGGCCATTGTATTTGTGCCAGTGACACACTTTTGGGGCTTATGATGTATAAGCATATCTCTACTGTACAGTGCCTCAATTCAGAGAAGAGCTTTACTGGAGGCTATTTTAGAGCCAGCCCCTTCAGAAGCCATTACCATGCATGCTGCTATAATGGTCCAAGATGAACATTCCAGACATTACCCACAAGCGCTGCAGCTGTTAACATTTGACCCCCGTGAAGATGTGGCACAGCTATAAACAATGTGCAATATGGAGTGCGCAGAGCCGTAGACCATTCACGTCCACAGACAAGACTGCACTCATGTCTATGGCACTGTGTTCCATGGGAACCCCTCAAAACCAGAAATTCTAGCCGGGGCTACACAGTCCTTAGACCTGCCATTGCTACAGCAAACTGACAAAACACATCCGCTGAAAACAGCAGAGCGGGACCAGATAGTGTTTTTAGCATTTATAAAAATGTAAGTCATTGGTTATTAGCTGTTTAGTCAATATTTTTGCTTCATTTGCAGTCCAAGGGTAAGCCTTTTACCACCCAAGACTGTCCGCTTCCCTCCAAACAGGATCGAGAGTAGACTACATAACATTTGAGGGAATGAATGTTTGAGGAACATTTCAGTATTATGCTTAGTTTTTCCCTTCCATTAGAGATTCTCGTTTACACCCTCTTTAGTTGTACCACTGCCAAAAAAGGTGTACTGTGTATTTTGTCCCCAGCCTCCCGATATATTTGTACTTTCACCACTTTCATGTTATCCAATTGGTAGTTACATCGCTGCAAATATATATATATATATATATATATATACTGCTCAAAAAAATAATGGGGTCACTTAAACAACACAATGTAACTCCAAGTCAATCACACTTCTGTGAAATCAAACTGTCCACTTAGGAAGCAACACTGATTGACAATAAATTTCACATGCTGTTGTGCAAATGGAACAGACAACAGGTGGAAATTATAGGCAATAAGCAAGACACCCCCAATAAAGGAGTGGTTCTGCAGGTGGGGACCACAGACCACTTCTCAGTTCCTATGCTTCCTGGCTGATGTTTTTATCACTTTTGAATGCTGGCGGTGCTTTCACTCTAGTGGTAGCATGAGACGGAGTCTACAACCCACACAAGTGTCTCAGGTAGTGCAGCTCATCCAGGATGGCACATCAATGCGAGCTGTGGCAAGAAGGTTTGCTGTGTCTGTCAGCGTAGTGTCCACAGCATGGAGGCGCTACCAGGAGACAGGCCAGTACATCAGGAGACGTGGAGGAGGCCGTAGGAGGGCAACAACCCAGCAGCAGGACCGCTACCTCCGCCTTTGTGCAAGGAGGAGCAGGAGGAGCACTGCCAGAGCCCTGCAAAATGACCACCAGCAGGCCTGAAATGTGCATGCGTCTGCTCAAACGGTCAGAAACGGACTCCATGAGGGTGGTATGAGGGCCCGACATCCACAGGTGGGGGTTGTGCTTACAGCCCAACACCGTGCAGGACGTTTGGCATTTGCCAGAGAACACCAAGATTGGCAAATTCGCCACTGGCGCCCTGTGCTCTTCACAGATGAAAGCAGGTTCACACTGAGCACGTGACAGAGTCTGGAGACGCCGTGGAGAACGTTCTGCTGCCTGCAACATCCTCCAGCATGACCGGTTTGGCGGTGGGTCAGTCATGGTGTGGGGTGGCATTTCTTTGGGGGGCCGCACAGCCTTCCATGTGCTCGCCAGAGGTAGCCTGACTGCCATTAGGTACCGAGATGAGATCCTGAGACCCCTTGTGAGACCATATGCTGGTGCGGTTGGCTTTGGGTTCTTCCTAATGCAAGACAATGCTAGACCTCATGTGGCTGGAGTGTGTCAGCAGTTCCTGCAAGAGGAATGCATTGATGCTATGGACTGGCCCGCCCGTTCCCCAGACCTGAATCCAATTGAGCACATCTGGGACATCATGTCTCGCTCCATGCACCAACGCCACGTTGCAACGCCACAGTCTGTCCAGGAGTTGGCGGATGCTTTAGTCCAGGTCTGGGAGGAGATCCCTCAGGAGACCATCCGACACCTCATCAGGAGCATGCCCAGGCGTTGTAGGGAGGTCATACAGGCACTTGGAGGCCACACACACTACTGAGCCTCATTTTGACTTGTTTTAAGGACATTACATCAAAGTTGGATCAGCCTGTATTGTGGTTTTCTCCAAATCCAGACCTCCATGGGTTGATACATTGGATTTCCATTGATTATTTTTGTGTGATTTTGTTGTCAGCACATTCAACGATGTAAAGAAAAAAGTATTTAATACGATTATTTCTTTCATTCAGATCTAGGATGTGTTGTTTAAGTGTTCCCTTTATTTTTTTGAGCAGTATATGTATATATGTATGTGTGTGTATATATATGTATGTGTAGACAGACAGACAGACAGACAGACAGACAGACAGACAGACAGACAGACAGACAGACAGACAGACAGACAGACAGACAGACAGACAGACAGACAGACAGACAGACAGACAGACAGACAGACAGACAGACAGACAGACAGACAGACAGACAGACAGACAGACAGACAGACAGACAGACAGACAGACAGACAGACAGTACCAGTCAAAAGTTCGGACACCTACTTATTCAAGGGTTTTTCTTAATTTATTATTTTCTACATTAGTAGAATAATAGTGAAGACATCAACACTATGAAATAACAAATGGAATCATGTAATAACCAATAAAGTGTTAAACAAATCAACATATTTTCTATTTTAGATTCTTCAAAGTAGGCACCCTTTGCCTTCATGACAGCTTTGCACACTCTTGGCATTCTCTAAACCAGCTTCACCTGGGATGCTTTTCCAACAGTCTTGAAGGAGTTCCCACATATGCTGAGCACTTAATGGCTGCTTTTCCTTCACTCTGCGGTCCAACTCATCCCAAACCATCTCGATTGGTCGGGTGATTGTGGAGGCCAGGTCATCTGATGCAGCACTCCATCACTCTCCTTCTTGGTCAAATAGCCCTTACACAGCCTGAAGTTGTGTTGGGTTATTTTGTATTTTTTTAACCTTTATTTAATAAGGCAAGTCAGTTAACAACAAATTCTTATTTTACAATGACTGCCTACCCTCCCCTAACCCAGACAACGCTGGGCCAATTGTGCGGCACCCTATAGGACTCCCAATCACGGCTGGTCGGGATCGAACCAAGGTCTGTTGTGACACCTCTAGCACTGAGATGCAGTACCTTAGACCGCTGTGCCACTCGTGAGCCCTAAAGTAATTTCAAATGATAGTCCCACTAAGCGCAAACCAGATTGGATGGCGTATCGCTGCAGAATGCTGTGGTAGCCATGCTGGTTAAGCGTGCCTTGAATTCTAAATAAATCACCGACAGTGTCACCAGGAAAGCAAACCCACACCATCACACCACCTCCTCCATGCTTCACAGTGGGAACTGCACATGTGGAGATCATACGTTCACCTACTCTGCATCTCACAAAGACACGGCGGTTAGAACCAAAAATCTCAAATTTGGACTCATCCGACCAAAGGACAGATTTCTACCCGTCTAATGTCCATTGCTCACGTTTCTTTGCCCAAGCAAGTCTCTTCTTCTTATTGGTGTCCTTAAGTAGTGATTTCTTTGCAGCAAATCAACCATGAAGGCCTGATTCACACAGTCTCCTCTGAGCAGTTGATGTTGAGATGTGTCTGAGGCCGGTAACTCTATCCTCTGCAGCAGAGGTAACTCTGGGTCTTCCTTTCCTGTGGCGGTCCTCATGAGAGCCAGTTTCATCATCGCCCTTGATGGTTTTTGCGACTGCACTTGAAGAAACTTTCAAACTTCTTGACATTTTCTCGATTGATTGACCTTCATGTCTTAAAATAATGATGGACTCTCGTTCTCTTTGCTTATTTGAGCTGTTCTTGCCATAATATGGACTTGGTTTTTTAACAAATTGGGCTATCTTCTGTATACCACCCCTACCTTGTCACAACACAAGTGATTGGCTCAAATGCATTAAGAAGGAAAGAAATTCCACAAATTAACTTAACAAGACACACCTGTTAATTGAAATGCATTCCAGGTCATCAAGGCAAAGGGTGGCTATTTAAAGAATCTCAAATATAAAATATATTTAGATTTGTTTAACAGTTTTTTGGTTACCACATGATTCCATGTGCCATGTTTTAGGTTCTGGCCCAGCTAGGGCTGGTGACTACCACTAATGCCCTCTCTGACAAAATAAGAATCGAAATAAGAAATCGATTTCACACTGCAGGGGAGCACTCTGGGATTTGAGGGAAAGGGATGCCAGGAATTGGGTTTCAGTCGGAGCCCTGTTAATATGTGGGAATGTAATAGTCCGTGGAACGCCGGCGTGCCTGCCTTTCTACTATAGCTCCAGTATTAATAGCAGTGTTTCAGTCTATTTGGGGGATACAACTGTGCCAATGCAAAGTGGGTCAACTGTATGGCCATCAGAACTCAGACTTTGACCCCTTGACATTGTCTCCTGCCACCATCAACCTCTCCACTAGATCAAACCAACCACCTGAGGGAGAGTCTTAACAAATTATCTTAAGAGTATTATCAGGCTGTTGTTCCATACAAATGGTGGACTGAAACCTAGAAAGCAGAGCTATCTCTCTGTAACAGATTAATAGCAAAAAAATGACCAGAGCGGAATTTTTGTGCTATGGCCAAAAGTGGTACACTATACAGGGAATAGGGTGCCATTTGGGATGCAAGCTAACTCTCAGAAGAAGCCCATTATGAAAGATCAGTGGATTCAATAGCAATAGTGTAATCCTTTGAGTGCGTTCATAGAAATGTGTCCTCTCTATCCATAGTCTCTTTCTGGCAAAGCCTAGATCTACCAAAAGCTGGATCTGTTTATAAACTGCAATGCAAATGAAAAATGTCTCGACCCAAATGTGATTGCGTTTTCTTTTGGGAACGTCTGGAAGCAATCCAAAAATAGCAATAGCCGCTAACAATTATTTCAATTAATAGTCACTGTAATAATGGTTAACATGTCTTCAACCATTCTGGATTTCCTGTTTTTGTGGAGTGTAGTGGTTCCCCTTCCATCTATAACATACTGTAGCTCTATTGCTTCTTTTCAAAGAAACTGTATGGATTCCTAAATTCCTAAAATAACTGAACCTTATGTTTCAGAAATAAATACGTGATTTCTTAAATACATTTAAGAACGGTGCAAGTACACCAGCGTTTACCTATATTCATTTAGCAGTGGAAAATAATCCTAGGAAACACTATTGTAGCCTACTGACCAGTTATTACTGTAGTTTACATGTTTTTTTTATGTTGCTTTTATTTCTAAAAAACTTGGTACTGTAGTCCAAAGTGATGAACTGTACTGTCCAAAGAAATGGATCTGAAACTGGGAAGGACTACATTGACTTGTCTGATGAGAAACACTTTTTTTTTTCGCTTTAAAAAAAATCTGTTTTTAAAGGTTGTACATTTCTAGATGTAGAACCTGGTTTTACTGTCCCAGAAGATGCAGACAGTCTGAAAGGATGCCTTTGAATTGGCCAGTTGAATAGGTTTTCAGTAGCAAATACCAAGTCCTCTTCATGCTTTCCTTTATCTGATCAAGGGAAGAGGAAGTGATTGAGGGAGAAAGTGAGCAAGAACGAGGGAAAGATAGAGGGAGGGGTGAATTTCCAATCTTCAGATCCTTTGCTCATCCTGGTAGAGGCCCTTCAGGACAGATATGGGCAGACAGGCACGTCTCACACACACACACACACACACACACACACACACACACACACACACACACACACACACACACACACACACAACCTTATCAGCAGTCACTCAAAACCCTGAGGCATTCTAGGGGTGGAGGCAGAGGGCCGTAGAGGCAGCTTGGGCATAACCAAATGTCTGTACCTTAACTATAGACAGAGCAGACTCCAAAATATTTTTTGACATCATCCTGTTGATTTCAGATCAACTTAGAGTAAAACATTTTAAGGATTCTAATATAATACTTTGGTGTAATACTTGTTGAATTGATTTGTTATTGTGCCACTCAATGTAACCAAGACACTTCTGGAAAAGAGTCAGGCTATCACTGCTAAAATTAACCACCCTCAGATTTAGCCTACACACACATGCCCTAAAGTGAAAGGGAAAATATTTAACGTTGCACACATTGAAAAATACCCCGGCCTGCAGCGTTCACAACAACCCTCTTTCCCATTGTTTCAGACGAGGATGCCGGCCGGCCTGTCACTGGCCTAAAATGGTCTCTTTAAATGGTCACATCCATCCAAGAAATGTTTCAGTGTAAACATACAGGCCCCACCTAATTTACTTTAACTACTGCAGAGCAAATATTTAAAGGCTTTTGTGCCACCTAAACCCGTCCAACTTGAACACTCATGTTTTCGTATCGTCCTTCCTATCGTTCTCGTTATTTTACTTATTGTGGTACAAATGTTTAGGGGCGATTCTGTGGGAAAGTCAACCTGAGCATGCCAGAGATAGTTTATCATTTAAAAAATTAAACCACTTTCATAATTGTCCTTAATGCTGGGCATACACTGCACGACTTCTAAAATGATTGCACAATTATTTCCCAGTTGATCCTGCCCTGCGTAGTGTGCACATTATTATGTGCAGAAACATTAAGAAAGAGACGGAGGTGCAGAATATGGAGCTGCAAATGGGCATAAGTGGACAATATGGTCGTTCTATTCTACAGAGGGAATTGGAGGTAATATAAAACATTTAATATTGAAAAGACATCGTGTTCTCTCCACTGCTCCATCAGTCTGTCTTCCATAACCTCAGTTCACATGTTGCTTTCCTCTTCACCATCATTGTTTTGGTCTCAAACGCTGAGTGCTCATTGGCTATTGGCAGTAGTCCTTTCCCAATCACATTGTAGCACTGCTCATACTACAAGATTCATGACCAAGATATCTGACAGAAAATTATCGGGACATCCGACAGGGGTCTAGAGAACGGAACAGCCATAATCGGTGCGTCTTTGACCCACTCAAACTACACGAGTCCCGATGTACTGATCCTAGACCAAGTTCATTGGATTTCACCCTGATTATGAAAATGGATCTGGGACAGCAAAAACGTGGCAAATTCGTGTAGTGTATGCCCAGCATAAGGTGTACATGTAGCAGTGCAGGCTTTATTTGACCAGTAATATGCTTTATTTCTTCAACATGCCTATATTTACAAGTCTGCCTTTTTGGGCATACACTCCCCCCAAGGGCTACTATAGACACACACATTAAATGTTTCATTTATATTTTGTCCTTTATATGAAACATTAAAGTAGTGATTTTGCGTCCAAATGCCTCATCCATAATGCTGGAATCGCCCTCAGCGATAGTTCCAATTTCACCAAAATGTCCACTCCCTTGTCCTGCCTTAATCCTCTTGATGAAACCTGCTCTGAGAAACCAGTGATGCATACATACAGTAATGTGAGCTCGTCATTGCTAGCCATGTCCACATGCCATTTAGCAGACACTTTTATCCAAAGTGATTGCATGCACACTGTACATTTTCATATCGGTGGCCCCAGCTGGAATCAAACCCAGAACCCTAGTGTTGCAAGCACCTTGCTCTACCAACTGCTTTTCCACATGGTACCAAATGTCCAGGACTGTAACCGTTGGCCTCCAATGCATTACCTTAGAGGCTAACATAACTGATTAGCTGCACAACATTGGCCACTGACGCTGACAGGGAAGACTGATGTGTAATGTGTAGGGTTAGGATTTCCCAAGGGGCTCGATAGTGACCTCAGTGGGTGGAACACAAAGGTAGCGGGTCCCAAGGGAGAAGAGGTTTCCAGTGGCCCATTCATGACCAGAGATTTGGCTCCAAGCCAGAGAGGGTAGGAATTGGGGGTTTATCCATTAGTCATTGGACAGACAGACAGTAAGAAGGGGGGTAGGTACATTTGAGAGGGAATGTCTGTCTGGGGAATTGCCGGCCAAATGCCCCAGACATGGTAGAGCATGGGTGGAATGGGCATAGTGGTGCTCATGTAAATTTCCTTTCTTTTTTGGCTTCAGACCAATGCCTATTCTCACTTAAAACATAGCGACTTCCTCGAGTACTTGAAAAGTTGATATTTTCAAATAAACTACAAAATACATCTATTTTCTGCCCAGGTCTGACACACAGTACATACACACAATACTAGGGGCATGGGAATACTGCACCGAATGAATGAATGACATTTTCTTGTCAAATCGCCAATTGGCAACCCATCCTTTATGGGATTAATTGACACATAAACAAACATTATGTCACAAGCGTCGTTGTAGGTAGTGGACCAAACTGCAGCGGGTATAGTGAACATCTTTTATTGAAGGAAAACCAAAACACTTACACAAAACAAACGACAAAAACAGTCCCGTAAGGTGCATAGACTAAACAGGAATCAACCACCCACAAAACACAAGGGAAAACTAACCCAACTAAATATGGCCTCCAATTAGAGGCAACGACAACCAGCTGCCTCTAATTGGAGGTCCTACCAAAACCAACATAGACATAGAAAAACTAGATAGAAACATAGAAATAGAAAAACTAGAACATAAACCAAACACCCCCTGCCACGCCCTGACCAAACTATAATAACAAACAACCCCTTTTACTGGCAGGACGTGACACATTACAATAATTCGCTATGTTAATTAAATGATAATTCTTCTTCCGGTGAAGAATTATCAGTGAAAAAAATTATAATAAAATAATACGTTTATCCAAACAATAATTACATCCCTAGAGCAGTAAAATAATATATATACATACACACTGTATATATATATATATGACATGACATATAATAACATAACATATAATAACATAATATAACATAATTTAATAACATAAATACCAGTTGTTTACCATCAACATCAGCGGTGTGTGTGCACTCCAGCATGTTCTGTCAATTAGCACTGCATTCCCAGCCCCTATGCCAACCTCATGCCAACCCCATAATCTATGTCTGTCTCTGTTGACATAGGCCTGCATGTGTTAGCAATGCACAGCCCCCCTCCCCGCCAATGTTTGGATACGTAAGCCACCTGTACCCTCCTCGCCCCAGTGCAACCTGTAGACTGACATTCTTTATCAGGGCTAGAACAATGTGTGGTCAGTGTCTTGCCTTTCTGTCTCACCATGACAGTCTCTCTTGCTCTCTTTCTCTCTCCTCTCTCTTTTCAATTCAAACTTGCTTTATTGGCACAACATTCAGGCACTATGTATTGTCAAAGCATACAAAACATTTACAATACAAGACATATAGATGGAAAGAAAAACATGAATGAGAGTGTATGTTGTCTTCGACAGTGGGGGGGTCTCGGTTGCTGCATAGTTCGCTCCCACAGTATTGTGTAGGCAATGTGGGAGTATCAGTATTGTGTAGTCAATTAAGTGTCTGTGTGTTCAAAAAATAATAATACGTAATGATATACATCCAAAGAATAGTGTGTGTGTGTCTCTCTCTATCTCCCTCCCTCAACTTCAACCAGTACTCCCAGACCAGAAAAAGCCAGAGCTTCAATCACAACACAACATCATGTTATGGGTATGCTTGTAATCGTTAAGGACTGGGGAGTTTTTCAGGATAAAAAATAAACAGAATGGACCTTTTTTTAAAGGTACACACAGCCTACATATCAATACATACACACAAACTATCTAGGTCAAATAGGAGAGAAGAGTTGTGCCGTTAGGTGTTGCTTTATCTGTTTTTTAAAACCAGGTTTGCTGTATATTGAAGCAATATGAGATGTTCCATGCAATAATGGCTCTATTTAATACGCTTTCTTGAATTTGTACTGGATTTGGGGACTGTGAAAAGACTCCTGGTGGCATGTCTGGTGGGGTAAGTGTGTGTGTGTGTGTCAGAGCTGTGTGTAAGTTGACTCTTTAAACAATTTGGGATTTTCAACATAATGTTCCTTCTAAAAAGAAGTGATGTAGTCAGTCTCTTCTCAACTCTTAGCCAAGAGAGACTGGCATGCATAGTATTTATATCAGCCCTCTGATTACAATGAAGAGCAAGACGTGCCACTCTGTTCTGTGCTAGCTGCAGCTTAACTAGTGTGTTCGAATACTCATACTTACTGTACTAACCATACTATTTGTGATGTAAATTGAGTATGTAGTATACTTATTGGTCATAGTATGGATATAGTTAGTATGCCAAAAGTTCCCGGATGTCATACTACTTTCGCCAAAATACGAAGTATACAATAATGCATAATGCAATTCTTCCGAAAATGGGTGTGGCTTCGCAACATTTTCAGATTTGAAGAAAATGGCAGAATAACTGATTCATTTACGAACGCTCAACACCCATTGAATGTGGCCGGGGTCAGTAAACGTCAGCAAAAAAACATAATTAACCCCCCTAGGGGGTGTGGGAGGCTACCGTCCCACCTGGCCAACATCCAGTGAAATTGCAGAGCACCAAATTCAAAAACAGAAATACTCATAAGAATTCATAAAACATACAAGTGTTATACATTGGTTTAAAGATGAACTTCTTGTTAATCCAACCACAGTGTCAGATTTCAAAAAGGCTTTACGGCGAAAGCATACCATGCGATTATCTGAGAACAGCGCCCAGCAGACAAATCATTACAAACAGTTACCAGCCAAGTAGAGGAGTTACACAAGTCAGAAATAGTGATAAAATGAATCACTTACCTTTGATCTTCGTATGGTTGCGCTCACAAGATTCCCATTTACTCAGTAAATGTTTGTTTTGTTCGATAAAGTCCTTATTTTTATCCAAAAACCGTTTTGTTCGTGTTTTGTTCAGTAATCCACAGGCAGTCACAACAGACAGACGAAAAGTATCAGTAAAGTTCATAGAAACATGTCAAATGATGTTTATAATCAATCCTCAGGTTGTTTTTAGTCATAATAATCAATATCATTTCAACCGGACAAAAGCTTTGTCAATATAAAAGGAAAACAAGAAAGGCGTGCTCTCGGTCGCACGCATGAAAAACATCAGGGACACTGAATGGTCCACTCATTCAAAGTGATACAAGCCTGAAACAATTTCTAAAGACTTGACATCTAGTGGAAGCCATAGGAAGTGCAATTTGAGTCCTAAGTCAATGGATACTGTAATGGCATTCAATAGAAAAATAAAAAAAAATCCCACTTCCTGGATGGATTTTTCTCAGGTTTTCACCTGCCAAATCAGTTCTGGCACTCCAGATTGAATTTACGAACACACCCGAAGTCGTAAGATGTCTAGCTAGTAATTTGTTATGCTAACAGGCTAGCAAGAGGTTGCATAGCAACAGCATCAACTTCCGGTAGACAGGAGAAGCGCTTAGTACGCTCAACTGAAAGAATACAGGTAATTTACAGTATACAAAAATGAACTAATAGTATGTAGTATATACTCATTAAGTATGTAGTATACAGTATGTTAGTATGGGTTTTCGAACACAGCTTAGGTTTTCATTGCAACACTAGGCCACACGACTGGACAATAATCAAGATTAGACAGAACTAGAGCCTGCAGAACTTGGTTTTTGGAGTGTGGTGTCAAAAATGCAGAGCATCTCTATTATAGACAGACCTCTCCCCATCTTTACAGCCATTGAATCTATATGTTTTGACCGTGACAGTTTACAATCTAAGGTAACGCCAAGTAATTTAGTCTCCTCAACTTGTTCAACAGCCACACCATTCATTACCAGATTCAGCTGAGGTCTAGAAATTAAGGATTGATTTGTACCAAATACAATGCTCTTAGTTTTAGAGATGTCCAGGACCAGTTTATTACTGGCCACCCATTCCAAAACAGACTGCAACTCTTTGTTAAGGGTTTCAGTATCTTCATTAGCTGTGCGTATATGGTTGAATCATCAGCATACATGGACACACATGCTTTGTTTAATGTCAGTGGTAGGTCATTGTTAAAAATAGAAAATAGTAGAGGGCCAAGAGAGCTGCCCTGCGGTACACCACACTATACATGTTTGACATTAGAGAAGCTTCCATTAAAGAAAACCCTTTTGAGTTCTATTAGATAGATAGCTCTGAATCCACAATATGGGAGAGGTTGAAAAGCCATAACATATGTTTTTCAACAACAGGTTATGGTCAATAACATCAAAGCCTGCACTGAAATCTAACAGTACAGCTCCCTCAATCTTCTTATTATCAATTTCTTACAACCAATTATCATTCATTTGTGTCAGTGCAGTATATGTTGAGTGCCCTTCTCTATAAGCATGCTGAAAGTCTGTTGTTAATTTGTTTACAAAGAAATAGCAAGCTTATGGGTCTGCTGTTAGAACCAGTAAAGGCTGCTTTACCACTCTCGGGTAGCAGAATTACTTTGGCTTCCCTCCAGACCTGAGGACAAAGACTTTCCTCCAGGCTCAGATTAAAGTGGCTATCGAGTCATCTACCATCCTCAGTAGCTTTCCATCTAAGTTGTCAATGCCAGGAGGTTTGTCAATATTGATCGTTAACAATAATTTTTCTACCTCCCCCACACTGACTTTACAAAATTCAAACTTGCAATGCTTTTCTTTCATTATTTTTTTTTTATGCTTGTTCGTTGTTGGCATTTCCTGCCTAAGTTTGCCCACTTTGCCAATTAAATAATTTGCATCATCAAATGGGGTTTTGTGACGAATAAGCAATCTGATTCGATGAAAGATAGAGATTTGACTTTCTGCCCATAATTTAATTTAAAGTACTCCGAAGTCTATCATTGTTCTTGGCTTCAAAATACAGTTTCTTCTTCTTTCTGTTGAGTTTAGTCACATAATTTCTCAATTTGCCACTCCTTTTGCCCCATTTCTTTCAACCATACAGTTTTTCAATTCATCATCAATCCATGGAGTCTTAACTGTTCTAACAGTCAGTTTCTTAAAAGGTGCATGTTTATCAATAATTGGAAGAAGCAATTTCCTAAATTCATCAAGTGCAGCGTCTGGATGCTCCTTATTAATCACATCAGACCAACAAATATTTTTTACATCATCCACATAAGTCACAGCAAAATGTTTTGTATGATCTTATACAGTGCCTTGCAAAAGTATTCATCTACCTTGGTGTTTTTCCTATTTTGTTACATTACAACATGTAATTTAAATGGATTTTCTATTTGGATTTCATGTAATGGACATACAGAAAAAAAGTCCCAATTGGTGAAGTGAAATGAAAAAAAAAGATTGTTTCAAAAAAGTAAAAAAAAAAATAAATACTGAAGAGTGGGGCATGCATATGTGTTCACACCCTTTGCTATGAAGCCCCTAAATAAGATCTGGTGCAACCAATTCCTTCAGAAGTCACATAATTAGCTAAATAAAGTCCACCTGTGTGGGAAAGTGTCACATGACCTTAGTGTGTGTGTGTGTGTGTATATATATATATATATATATATATATATATATATATACACCTGTTCTGAAAGCCCCCAGAGTCTGCAACACCACTAGCAAGGGGCACCACCAAGCAAGCGGCACCATGAAGACCAAGGAGCTCTCCAAACAGGCCAGGGACAAAGTTGTGGAGATGTACAGATCAAGGTTGGGTTATAAAAAAATATCCCAAACTTTGAATATCCCATGGAGCACCATTAAATCTATTATTAAAAAATGGAAAGAATATGGCACCACAACAAACCTGCCAAGAGAGGTCCGCCCACCAAAACTCACGTACCAGGCAAGGAGGGCATTAATTAGAGAGGCAACAAAGAGACCAAAGATAACCCTGAAGAAGCTGCAAAGCTCCACAGCGGAGATTGAAGTATCTGTCCATAGGACCACTTTAAGCCGTACACTCCACAGAGCTGGGCTTTACGGAAGAGTGGCAGAAAAAGCCATTGCTTAACCTGTTGGGGGTAGGGGGCAGTATTTACACGGCCAGATAAAAAACGTACCCGATTTAATCTGGTTACTACTCCTGCCCAGTAACTAGAATATGCATATAATTATTGGCTTTGGATAGAAAACACCCTGAAGTTTCTAAAACTGTTTGAATGGTGTCTGTGAGTATAACAGAACTCATATGGCAGGCAAAAAGCTGAGAAGGTTTCATGCAGGAAGTGGCCTGTCTGACAAGGAGTCGTTCTTCTTGTCTCTGTTTATTGAAGAGTGGGGATCTTAGCTGTAACGTGACACTTCCATAGGCTTCCATAGGCTCTCAGAGCCCGGTAAAAAGTTGAACGATGACGAGGCAGCCTCAGGCTGAAACACATAATCGCCTTTGCCAAGTGGCCGATAAGAGGACAAAGGAATTAGGCGTGTGCCCGATTCGACCCCGTGCTGTATTTTTTTTCGGCTGTTTACCTAATTGCAGATTCCCGGTCGGAATATTATCGCTTTTTTACGAGAAAAATGGCATAAAAATTTATTTTAAACAGCGGTTGACATGCTTCGAAGTACGGTAATGAAATATTTAGAAATCTTTTGTCACGAAATGCGCCGTGCGCGTGACCGTTATTTACCATTGGGATAGTTTCTTGAACGCACGAACAAAACGCCGCTGATGGAACATAACTATGGATTATTTTGGACCAAACCTACATTTGTTATTGAAGTAGAAGTCCTGGGAGTGGATTCTGACGAAGAACAGGAAAGGTAATCAAACTTTTCTAATAGTAAATCTGACTTTGGTGAAGGCTAAACTTGGTGGGTGTCTAAATAGCTAGCCCTGTGATGCCGGGCTATCTACTTAGAATATTGCAAAATGTGCTTTCACCGAAAAGCTATTTTAAAATCGGACATATCGAGTGCATAGAGGAGTTCTGTATCTATAATTCTTAAAATAATTTATGCTTTTTGTGAACGTTTATCGTGAGTAATTTAGTAAATTGTTAGTAAATTCATCGGAAGTTTGCGGGGGGTATGCTAGTTCTGAACGTCACATGCTAATGTAAAAAGCTGGTTTTTGATATAAATATGAACTTGATTGAACAAAACATGCATGTATTGTATAACACAATGTCCTAGGTGTGTCATCTGATGACGATCATCAAAGGTTAGTGCTGCATTTAGCTGTCTTCTGGGTTTTTGTGACATTATATGCTAGCTTGAAAAATGGGTGTCTGATTATTTCTGGCTGGGTACTCTGCTGACATAATCTAATGTTTTGCTTTCGTTGTAAAGCCTTTTTGAAATCGGGGAGAGTGGTTAGATTAACGAGAGTCTTGTCTTTAAATAGCTGTAAAATAGTCATATGTTTGAGAAATTGAAGTAATAGCATTTCTAAGGTATTTGAAAATCGCGCCACAGGATTCAACTGGCTGTTACGTAGGTGGGACGATTTCGTCCCGCCTGCCCTAGAGAGGTTAAAGAAAAAAATAAGCAAACACGTTTGGTGTTCACCAAAAGGCATGTGGGAGACTCCCCAAACATTTGGAAGAAGGTACTCTGGTCAGAAGAGACTTAGCATTTTCCTTGATGGCCAAAAAGCTCAATCTATGTCTATGCAAACCCAACACCTCTCATCACCCCGAGAACACCATCCACACAGTGAAGCATGGTGGTGGCAGCATCATGCTGTGGGGATGTTTTTTATCTGTAGGGACTGGGAAACTGGTCAGAATTGAAGGAATGATGGATGACGCTAAATACAGGGAAATCCTTGAGGGAAACCTGTTTCAGTCTTCCAGAGTTTTGAGAATGGGACGGAGGTTCACCTTCCAGCAGGACAATGACCCTAAGCATACTGCTAAAGCAACACTTGAGTGGTTTAAGTACTAGTCTGCAGCTACAATTCGGTATCATTGAATGTGAAGACCGACGAACCATCCATTCTATAACGACGCTAATGAATGTCGCTTTGAAAGATCCATTCTAACCGAGAGAGAGAGAACGTGGACAAAAACTCTCCAACAAGGATCCCGACGACACACTGAGCATAAATATATGTAGATTGCAATTGATCCCGAATGAGTGAGCGTTCATGTGCAAAGGATTAGCATATCAATTGTTAATATTTAGCAACTCTGTAGGGTCTTCTCAGCTGCCCTTTATGACCCTTTGTTTTAACAAGACACCAGCCATGCCTGTTTGCCCACTAGGGCACATTACTCTACCAATTCTTTGTGACGATAATTACTGTTTGTATACTTTCTGTGAATTACTTTGTTTAGTAAATAAATGATTTTAAGACAGTTGATGTATGGATGACTTAGTAAAGGCTGGGTTCGTGCAGATACAACAATTTACGGCGTTTGGAATGAGACTGGACGTGAGGTAAAATACACCATTTAAACCAGAAGATAATCGGCCTATACTATAATATAATATATAATGTTGTAATATAGGAAAGTTATATTAGGAAAATTATAACTTTGTAATCTGAATATTTTCCTTGGTGCCCCGATCTCCTAGTTAATTACAGTTAAACGATTAATCAGTTTAATCGCGTGATAATAATTACAGGGAGTTATTTTGATAAACATGTCTTCAGTTTAATGGTGCCCAAAGACACGACTGTGTGTGTGTGTGTGTGTGTGTGAGTGTTAGAGCCTTTCCATAATTCCACTCAAGTTTCTTCAACTGTCTTCTGACTGTGAATAGAGCGATGTTGATGTTGTGCCGTGATGCCAGCAGATTCCAGATTGCTCTTGCCAATCGCCCATCTTCAACCATCAGTGAGTCGATGGCTTGATTAGTATCGCTGGAAATTGAATACCACTGTAGATGCTGTGTTTTTGGTTGATGGCCAATATTAAAAACAGTAAAATGCATTTGTGAATTCAATCGCTTTATTGTTTTAATTATTTAACGCTCCTTTCTCTTCTCTGTGCTGGAGTTATTTTAAGAATAGCGTAGGCTAATGAAGGCAACAAATTGTTGCTTCATGGAGCACCCAAAGGATTTGAAGCAATAGCCTGTGTGGTCAACAATTTCAGCACCGTTTCGAGCTGCTCTGAGACAAGCATGGGAACTGGTCTTGATAAGTCTTGATAAATTAATGTTAGGATTATTTTACCCTTCACTTGCAGTCACTTAGTGTGACTGAAATGGCCAAATCCACTAATTTGAAGAGTTGTCCACATACTTTGGTATATATGTAGTGTATATATGCGTTTCATTTTCAATACTTAGTAGCCTACTCCAGACCGGTAACGTTGTACAGCGCCAACTTTTGAAAGCCAGTCACCAACCCCCCCCCCCATGTTAAAACTTTTTCTCTTTTTTATTCTCCTATTTTCTTCTCGCTAAGTAATAGGTACTGTAGTTGCCCAGATACTTCCCACCTTTCCCTCAGCAATACATCCATGGCTCTTCCTATAACATTTGCCTCCATCTAATCCTTCTTTAGTGTTACTGAATCAGGCGCTGTCTGTTAGATGTATAATTTCTTGTTTTTCTTGGAATAGATACACCATATTATTAATCAAATTAATTAAGCTAAATGTCTTAAAATCAATCCCATATACTATGTTCTTACAAAAAAAGGTCTTAAATTCTCGAGTACAGCCAATTTTAAAGACAGTCAAATGATTATCAAAGATGCCCTCTGGTGGTCAAACTAGCACTAACTAGCATTAATGGCAACAATGGCTGACACTTAAATGACGCAAGCTGTGCTGCAGTACGACGCAACTTTTAAAGGAAGAACCACTGTACAGTTGACCGGGCAGCTCTAGCAGGGCAGAAATTTGACAAACTGACTTGTTGGAAAAGTGGTATTCTATGACGTTACCAGGTAGAAAGTCACTGAGCTCTTCAGTAAGGCCAATGTCTGTCTATGGAGATTGCATGGCGGTGTGCTTGATTTTATACACCTGTCAGCAACGGGTGTGACTGAAATAGCCGAATCCACTAATTTGAAAGGTTGTCCACATACTTTGGTATTTATGTAGTGTATATATGTTTCATTTTCAATACATTTGCAAAAATGTTAAAAAAATATGTTCACTTTGTCATTATGGGGTATTGTGTGTAGATGGGTGAGAAATAAATATATTTAATCAATTTTGAATTCAAGGGTGTAACACTACAAAATGTGGAATAAGTCGAGGGGCATGAATACTTTCTGAAGGCACTGTATGATATCCGGAATGAATCCTAAAATGATTTGTGCATGAAAGAAAAATGCATGTGCTGGAAACTCATAAATGCATCACAAATCGTCCTTGTTTTCAGCATGTCAAAGTATATCAAGATCCGGATATGGACCTCAGCCAAGAGATGCATATCTGGTTTCAATATAGCTTCCTAACTTGAATGCTGTATATACAGTCAGTATTTGCCAAAATGAAGAGTGAAAATAATGTCAACTATCTCAGGATATCGAATGAGTCCATAGGAAATGTCCATCAAATCAAATTTTATTTGTCACATGTGCCGAATACAACCGGTGTAGACCTTACAGTGAAAGGCTTACTTACAAGCCCTTAATCAACAATGCAGTTTTAAGAAAATACCCCCCAAAAAGTAAGATATAAGAATAACAAATAAGTAAAGAGCAGCAGTAAATAACAATGGCGGCACTATATACAGGGGGTACCGGTACAGAGTCAATGTGTGGGTGCACCGGTGTCGAGGTAATTGAGGTAATATGTACATGTAGGTAGAGTTATTAAAGTGACTATGCATAGATAATAATAGAGAGTAGTAGTAGCAGCAGCGTAGAAGAGGGGGAGGGCAATGCAAATAGTCTGGAGAGCCATCTGATTAGCTGTTCTGGAGTCCTATGGCTTGGGGTTAGAAGCTGTTTTGAAGCCCCTTGGACCTAGACCTGGTGCTCTCGCAATGCTCGCCATGCGGAGGCAGAGAGAACAGACCACGACTAGGGAGGATGGAGTCCTCGACAACTTCTAGGGCCTTCCTCTGACACCGCCTGGCACAGAGGTCCTGGATGGCAGGAAGCCTGGCCCCGGTGATGCACTGGGCCGCACACACCACCCTCCGAATACCATATGTGATATTCTGAGTATTCCCATTATCATATATCTCTAAAAGACGCATCTGGATTCAAAATTTGTCAGGATATGGTGCATATCCACAAAACTCCAAATATCCATTTGAAATGGTCTGCATTCTCTAGAATATAAAAAATGTGACATGTACTGTACCAGTCAAAAGTTTGGACATGCCTACTGAAATCTTCAAAGCCCCATATACCACCCACCACTGCGACCTGGACGCTCTCGTTGGCTGGCCTTCGCTTCATAATCGTCGCCAAACCCACTGGCTCCAGGTCATCTACAAGACCCTGCTAGGTAAAGTCCCCCCTTATCTCCGCTCACTGGTCACCATAGCAGCACCCACCTGTAGCACGCGCTCCAGCAGGTATATCTCTCTGGTCACCCCCAAAGCCAATTCCTCCTTTGGCCGTCTCTCTTTCCAGTTCTCTGCTGCCAATGACTGGAACGAACTACAAAAAACTCTGAAACTGGAAACACATCTCCCTCACTAGCTTTAAGCACCAGCTGTCAGAGCAGCTCACAGATCACTGCACCTGTACATAGCCCATCTATAATTTAGCCCAAACAACTACCGCTTCCCCTACTGTATTTATTTATTTTATTTTGCTCCTTTGCACCCCAATATCTCTATTTCTACTTTGCACTTTCTTCTACTACAAATCTACCATTCCAGTGTTTTACTTGCTATATTGTATTTACTTTGCCACCATGGACTTTTTTTGCCTTTACCTCCCTTATCTCACCTCATTTGCTCACATTGTACATAGACTTATTTTTCTACTGTATTATTGACTGTATATTTGTTTTACTCCATGTGTAACTCTGTGTTGTTGTATGTTGTCGAACTGCTTTGCTTTATCTTGGCCAGGTCGCAATTGTAAATGAGAACTTGTTCTCAACTTGCCTACCTGGTTAAATAAAGGTGAAATAAAAAATAAATAAATAAATGTGTGGATCCCACCATGAAGCATGGAGGAGTAGGTGTGATGGGGTGGGGGTGCTTTGCTGGTGACACTGTCAGTGATGTATTTAGAATTCAAGGCACACTTAACCAGCATGGCTACCATATCATTCTGCAGCGATGTTCCATCCCATCTGGTTTGCGCTTAGTGTGACTATCATTTGTTTTTCAACAGGACAATGACCCAAAACACACTTCCATGCTGTGTAAGGGCTATTTGACCAAGAAGGAGAGTGATGGAGTGCTGCATCAGATGACCTGGCCTCCACAATCACCTGACCTCAACCCAATTGAGATGGTTTGGGATGAGATGGACCGCAGAGTAAAGGAAAAGTAGAAAACAAGTGCTCAGCATATGTGGGAAGTCCTTCAAGACTTTTGGAAAATAATTCTAGGTGACTCCCTCATGCAGCTGGTTGAGAGAATGCCAAGTATGCAATGCTTTCATCAAGTCAAAGGGTGGCTTCTTTGAAGAATCTCAAATACAAAATATATTTTAATTTGTTTAACACTTTTGGTTACTCCATGATTCCATATGTGTTATTGCATGGTGTTGTCTTCACTATTATTATACAATGTTGAAAATAGTACAAATAAAGAAAAACCCTTGAATGAGTAGGTGTGTCCAAACTTGACTGGTACTGTAAATATACTGAACAAAAATATAAAATTAAGATGTAAAGTGTTGGTCCCATGTTTCATAAACTGAAATGAAAAATCCCAGAAATGTTCCATATGCACAAAAAATGTATTTCTTTCAAATGTTGTACACATCTGTTTACATCCCTGTTAGTGAGCATTTCTCTTTTGCCAAGATAATCCATCCAACTGACAGGTGTGGCATTTTAAGATGCTGATTAAACAGCATGACCATTACACAGGGGCACCTTGTGATGGGGACAATAAAAGGACACTCTAAAATGAGCAATTATGTCACACAACCCAATGCTACAGATGTCTCAAGTTTTGAGTAAGTGTGCAATTGGCATACTGAATGCAGGAATGTTCACGAGAGCTGTTGCCAGATAATTGAATGTTAATTTCCCGAGCATAAGTCTCCTCCAACGTCGTTTTAGAGAATTTGGCAGTACATCCAACCAGCCTAGCAACCGCAGACCACGTGTAACCACTCAACCCCAGGACCTCCGCATCTGGCTTCTTCACCTGTGGGATCGTCTGAGGGGGAAGGGGGCGCTGAAGATTATTTCTGTCTGTAATAAAGCCCTTTTGTGGGGAAAAATTAATTCTGGTTGGCTGGGCCTAGCTCCGCAATGGGTGGGCCTGGCTCCCAAGTGGGTATGCCTATGCCCAACCATGGCTGCGCCCCTGCCCTTTCATCTAAAATCCATAGATTAGGGATTAATGAATATTTATTTATATTGACAGATTTCCTTAAAAGAACTGTAGAATCTTTGAAATTGTTGCATGTTGCGTTTATATTTTTATATCCCCTGGTATGGACCCTTTTTGCCCGGTGTCCCTCCCTCTCATCCTTCTCTCATCATCACTGCTTCTGCTCTCTGGAGCAATCAAACGCAGAGAAACCAGCATGCACCTCTCTGCTGTGTGTGTGTGTGTGTGTGTGTGTGTGTGTGTGTGTGTGTGTGTGTGTGTGTGTGTGCAAGTCAGTGGAGGCTGGTGCCTTGAAAATTGAGAAGGATGGGAGATCAACGGTGTTGTGACTGTCATTAAATGTGAAGACTGTTATCAAATCAATTCTCTATTTGTAATTATTATTACGTGATTAAACTAATCATGTAAACTTTAATTAATTAGGAAGTCGGGGCACCACGGGAAAATGTTTAGTCTCTATTTCCCGAATAGACTCTTCAGATATTTTCATATCTTATCGATTAGTCTTCTATTAATGTATCATTATTACCTCATCAGTCTCATATCTGAATGTCGCAAACCCTTGGATATCTGCATGAACCCTAGTCTCCATAATGAATCAGCAATATACAAATTGGTTTAATTATCTATTTACTAACTAACTAATAAAATCACAGCATTACATAAACAAACAATATAGTTATTGGTTACCAACACAATGCATTCAAGTCCCTAGTGGGCAAATCCGGTATGACGGCTTGGTAGACAATGGAAAGGGGTGGGGACAGATAAAGAGTGGGAAAGATAAAATGGATTCACTATACACAGTTGATAATTATATGCATTGAAATGCTAATACTTTGCACATGAACAGAATAAGAGCCGTTCATGTGCAAAGTATTAGCATTTCCCACTCTTTATCTGTCCCCACCCCTTTCCATTGTCTACCAAGCCATCATACCAGATTTGCCCATTCGAAAATAATTACAATGTATATATTTATGCCCATATGTTGTTGTTGTCTTCTCTGTTGGAATCACCGGTCCGTCTGCTGGAGAGTCAGGCATACAGATGGTCGTTGCATAGAATAGATGTTCCGCGGTTGTCGGTATTCTCGTACTAGACCTATGTAATTTCCAGCTGCAGACTTGTAATTCTACGTCTAGGATTTGCTCTTATTCTGTAGTGATCGATGGTCTCAATTTAACCATTTCCAACACTACACGCTTTCTGGTCTCCTTGGCCTATAGAGTGGTAGACATTTCAACGTGGGGACTCCGTCCCGGTGTTGATTGACTTCAGTTTGTAGATTTCTTAACCATCTAATATACACTGCGTGCACAATTATTAGGCAAATTGTATTCCTCTGGATTAATTTTATTGTTGAACAAACACAATGCTCTCAGTCAATCCAAAATGTTATTGAACCTCAAACCTGAATGTTTAACAAAGGAAAAGTGAGTTTTGTCTTTCTCAGGGAAATATCTAAGTGTGCACAATTATTAGGCAACTATTAGTCCGGTGGTCACACCTCAATAGTTTAGCTATTTAAAGAGTGTCGCATCCGTCAAAGGCATTTTACATTTTTGGCTTTTCAGTGTCAGTTAAATTTATTTTTTGGCCCATTTTACCTGAGGTAATGAGGCTGCCTAATAATTATGCACACCTTGATATAAGGTGTTATTCACTTTCGCCACACCCTCCCTCATTACACAAATACATATCACCTGAAAATGAGTAAATCCAATAAGCATTCAAGTTTATATGGTTTGGAGTTTGAAAATGTGAATAGAAACAATGATAAGATCAGAATACTCACTTGCCTAATAATTGTGCACGCAGTGTACATTCCGTCAGGAGTGGGTTTTATACACTTCTGAGAAAAGGGCGGTCCATGACGCCGATGTAATGTCAATTTTTTGACAATTTTTAGGGCCTTCCTCTGACACCGCCTGGTATAGAGGTCCTGGATTGCAGGAAGCTTGGCCCCAGTGATGTACTGGGCCGTTCGCACTACACACTGTAGTGCCTTGCGGTCGGAGGCCGAGCAGTTGCCATACCAGGCAGTGATGCAACCAGTCAGGATGCTCTCGATGGTGCAGCTGTAGAACCTTTTGAGGATCTGAGGACCCATGCCAAATCCGTTCAGTCTCCTGAGCTGGAATAGGTTTTGTTGTGCACTCTTCACGACTGTCTTGGTGTGCTTGGACCATGTTAGTTTGTTGGTGATGTGGACACCAAGGAACTTGAAACTCTCAACCTGCTCCACTGCAGCCCCGTCGATGAGAATGAGGCGTGCTCGGTCCTCTTTTTTCCTGTAGTCCACAATACTGTCCTTTGTCTTGATCACGTTGAGGGAGAGGTTGTTGTCCTTGCACCACACGGCCAGGTCTCTGACCTCCTCCCTATAGGCTGTTTCATCGTTGTTGGTGATCAGACACTGTTGTGTCATCGGCAAATTTAATGATGGTGTTGGAGTCGTGCTTGGCCGTGCAGTCATGAGTGAACAGGGAGTACAGGAGAGGACTGAGCACGCACCCCTGAGGTGCCCCTGTGTTGAGGATCAGCGTGGCAAATGTGTTGTTACCTACCCTATCCACCTGGGGGGCGGCCCGTCAGGAAGTCCAGGATCCAGTTGCAGAGGGAGGTGTTTAGTCCAAGGGACCTTAGCTTATTGATAACCTTTGAGGGCACTATGGTGTTAACCTCTCTGGTGCATGTGGGACGAACTCGTCCCACCTACGTAACAGCCACTGAAATCCAGTGGCGCGATTTTTGAATCGTTAGAAATACTATTACTTTAATTTCTCAAACATATGACTATTTTACAGCTATTTAAAGACAAGAATCTCGTTAATCTAACCCCACTGTCCGATTTCAAAAAGGCTTTACAACGAAAGCAAAACATTAGATTATGTCAGCAGAGTGCCCAGCCAGAAATAATCAGACACCCATTTTTCAAGCTAGCATATCATGTCACATAAATGTTCTTACCTTGCTTGTTCTTCGTCAGAATACACTGCCAGGACTTCTACTTCAATAACAAATGTTGGTTTGGTCCCAAATAATCCATCGTTATATCCAAACAGCGACGTTTTGTTCGTGAGTTCTAGACACTATCAGAATGCTACATCACGGTCTAGCGCATGGCGCATTGGCGTGACAAAAAAATTCTAAATATTCCATTACCGTACTTCGAAGCATGTCAACCGCTGTTTAAAACCAATTTTTATGCCATTTATCTCGTAGAAAAGCGATAGTATTCCGACCGGGAATATGCATTGAGCCTAAACAGCCGAATTAAATTTCTCCTCAGGAGCGAATCGTGCACGCGCCTCATTCAAAGGTCCTCTGATCCGCCACTTACCAAAGGCGATAATGTGTTTCAGCCTGAGGCTGCCTCGTCAACCTTCAGGTATTTCCCGGGTTCTGAGAGCCTATCGGAGCCCTGGGAATTGTCACGTTACAGCTAAGATCCTTACTTTTCAATAAACAGATGCAAGACGCACGACTCCTTGTCAGACAGGGTACTTCCTGCATGAAACCTTGTCAGGTTTTTGCCTGCCATAGGAGTTCTGTTATACTCACAGACACCATTCAAACAGTTTTAGAAAATTCAGAGTGTTTTCTATCCAATCCTGAACAATAATATGCATATTCTAGCTTCTGAGTTGGTGTAGGAGGCAGTTAAAAATGGGCATATATTTTTTCCAAAATTCTCAATACTGCCCCCTGTCCCAAACAGGTTAAACGCTGAGCTGTAGTCAACGAATAACATTCTCACATAGGTGTTCCTTTTGTCCAGGTGGGAAAGGGCAGTGTGGAGTGCATTGGAGATTGCATCATCTGTGGATCTGTTGGGGCGGTATGCAAATTGGAGTGGGTCTAGGGTTTCAAGGCACTTCATGGCTACAGACGTGAGTGCCACTGGTCCGTAGACGTTTAGGCAGGTTACCTTAGTGTTCTTGGGCACAGGGACTATGGTAGTCTGCTTGAAACATGTTGGTATTACAGACTCAGACAGGGAGAGGTTGAAAATGTCAGTGAAGACACTTGCCAGTTGGTCATAATGTGATTCTGTTTGTGTATGTGATTGACTTTACATACAGTAATGATAGAGAATTGATAGGGGTACTCACAGTGCTTGGAGAGGAAACATTCAATGTGCCAATGGACGAGGGGGCACATGTGACGTGGCTTCATTTCATGTCAGGAGAGAGTTGAGAATGGTAGTGGAGTGGAGTTGTCATCACCTCTTAATCAGGGAACAGGAGGGGACGTAAATATAAATATCAGATGCATTTCATTACGCTGCGCCATCGTAGGTTTGGACAGCGAGTTTCTCCATGAAGTTAAACTCACACGCGCATCTCGCCCACTTGACCCATCAAAGTATCCCAGGAAATGTTCCTGAATAAAGGCCTGATCATCCACATACCTGACTATAACTGATAACTGCAAGCAGAATGGTGGCAGCATAGGTCCCAAAGTGGTGAGGCAATATTTGCCCCTCTGGGGCCCAGAGTTTTTCCTTGTCTGTTAACCAACTCTGGACCATATAAGGTATGACAGTGATTAATCAGTTGTAAAAAACTTTGATATGGGCTATGATGGGACCAGTTTTTCCTAATCAGGTCACATGGTTTTAAAACAATTACTGAAAAAAACTCCTGGCCCCGGAGGGGATGAAAACCCTTTCAAAGTGCAGCTACATTATATTTGTTCATATAAATTATATTTGGACTAGAATAGGAGGGGGAATTCCTCTACCCAGACATAGAGACAACAACTGATAGACAATAGAACTCACAGGGCTGAGCTTGCTTTATGCAGGCCTACACAACTGTAGGCCTAATAAAACATTTACTGACATCTGTCATCACTATTATGTTGATTTGATTATTTCCAATTAATAATTTTGGATTGCAAATGTATAAGCAGCCTAGCCAGCCCAATTTTGAATATAAACCAAATTTGATCACATTCACATTTTCTCCAGAACAAATGTACTATAAATACATTACCAATTAGTTTACCCTGACCAGATGGACAGGGAGCATAGTCTGTTTGCAGCTGCTCTTATTAGTAGCCTACAGTTAATCAGACTGAAAAACTGTCTCGTTTTCATCAAGGCATGTCAGATCTCTAATGTTTAGGTGTAGCCTAGGCTGCTGCAACATATGTTCAGCAAGTAAAGCATCGTAACGTGCAATTACCTCTGCAAGCTTCTTATAGTTGCCCTTGTTAGCGGAACTTTGCCTCTCGTCCTGTCCTCTAAAATTCTTGCATGACCGAAAATGCTGTTGTGACGATAAACTGCTTTAGAACATCCCTGACCTTCGTCATGATCGATGCAGCTTTTTTCCAGAAGTTTGAATCTGATTTGGGCATTTATAATGCTTCCTGCTTTTGTTTTGCTGTTTAGCTGAACGATCGATGTTCTTCAGTTCACTGTAGGCCCCATTTCGCCAAAGGCTCAGACTTTACAAAAAGCAGGCAAGGCCAGCAATACAGGCGGCTTGTTGAAAGGCTCCCTGTTAACCAGCTATACTTTTGATACCACTTGTTATTGAATGCCCTCACCTTTTCATCCTTCTTCATGAAAATGATCTCAGGCAGAGATCGACCCTTGGTTTTAATTCGCACCTTTTCCGTGTACCTCCTCCGTCTCCTGTATTTTGAAGAAACTAATTTGAATTGAGTAATATCCAAAAAATGCTCAACTATCACTTTTCTCTCTTAATCTCTATCCAATAATGTCACCAACTCACCAAGCTTCTCAACACATAGAACCTCCCCATAATGCTCTGCAGCACAACCCCAATACAACACACAATACAGTATGTTCATCCCCCGATCCTAATCCTATGATTGGATGGACAACGTAAGTTCATACTGCAAAATATTTGATTGGTTGGAGGTCATCCTCCGGAAGTGGTCATAATTAACATGTAGGTATATGGGAGGGGGTGAGGCCTACAAGCCTCCTAGGTTTTGTATTGAAGTCAATGTAGCCAGAGAAAACGGTAGCTAGCTGTCCTCCGACTACACTATGGCGCTACCCCAGAGAGTGCTGTTGAAGTTACTATAGACCTTCATTGCAAAACAACTTTTTTTTGTGTTTCACTGTTTTAATGTTTATGAAATTTCACTGAGGAGGATGGTCCTGCCCTTCTTTCTCTGAGGAGCCTCCACTGGTGTATCTGTATATTTCTAAAAACATGTTTTCAATTTGTCATTATGGGGTATTGTGTGTAGATGGGTAAAAAAAGAGTATTGAATCCATTTAGCATTCAAACTGTAACACAAGAACATGTGCAAAAGGTCAAGGGGTATGAATAGTTTCTGAAGGCATTGTATATATGATCCCCTGTGAGTTGCACTCTAGAGAATATTGTGTTGCCGTGAGTGACACACACGCATGTAGGGAAAGACAGAAAGGTGTGCAGGCAGGCTTGCTCATACTCTCCCCTTGTTTCTGAGCTGGACTGCTGTCACGTGGGCTGTATTTAGACAAGTTGTATAAAGCCATCGCTAGACATTTACATTTGAGTAATTTAGCAGATGCTCTTATTCAGAGCGACTTACAGTAGTGTGTGTAAACATTATTTTACTGGTCCCCCATGGGAATCGAACCCACAACCTTGGTGTTGCAAGCGCCATGCTCTACCAGGTGAAACATACGGGACCACAGACCCTGCTCTAGGGTCAGTTTATAATTTTTTGGTAGTATGGTCAAGCAGACTGACTGCTGTATTCACGTTTCCTTTTACTACACTTGTCAGTGAAACAGAATGTGAGCGAGATGGTTTCATGCGATTTCTACCTGGAGCAAATGATGCTGGAAAGGAGGGCGGTTCTCAAGATCCTCCCTTTAGCTTATTGAGCCAACGGTGTAGATTGTGTGTTGATGAACAGCATCAGTGCGGATGATACTAAGGCAGGCTTTTCAGTAAGGTTTGTTTTGTTTTTGTAAACCTGGAATCTAGGAATATTTTGGTATTTTGACTGAGAGTTGGCTTGATGTGGAGTTGTGGTAATGTGGAGTGTGTGTGAGCCTTGGTGGATTGACAGCTCACTGACACAAAATGGGAGAGAGAGGGGGAGGGGGACGGAGAGGTCTCTCTCTCTCTCTCACCTATCTCTATCCTCCTACCTACTCTCTCACACATATATACACACACACACACACACACACACACACACACACACACACACACACACACACACACACACAGCTGGGGAAAGAGTGTACAAGTGGATGTCTTGGCCTACTTTTCCTGGGCATGGTTGGAAGAGAGCCAGGGGGACTGTTGCTGAGTGAAGACTGGCCGCACGTGGTCCTCTCTATGAGGCTGGAGATATAGTATACACACACACACTCATGTGCTTATAATTTCTCCTTTCATACACTTGTTCATGCAAATACACACACACACCACATGCTTGTACACTGAGTATACCAAACATTAGGAACACCATCCTAATATTAAGTTGCACACCCCCACCCCATTTGCCCTCAGAACAGACTTCATTTGCCGAAAGCGTTCCACAGGGATGCTGGCCCATGTTGACTCCATTGCTTCACACAGTTGTGTCAAGTTGGCTGGATGTCCTTTGGGTGGTGGACCCATCTTGATAGACACAGGAAACTGTTGAGCGTGAAAAACCCAGCAGCGTTGCAGTTCTTGACACAAACAGGTGCATCTGGCACCTACTACGTGGACAACTACATGTGTGGACAACTACTATATGTGGACAACTACAAATACCTAGGTGTCTAGACTGTAAACTCTCCCTCCAGATTCACATTATGCATCTCCAATCCAAAATTACATCTAAAATCGGCTTTCTATTTCGCAACAAAGCATCCTTCACTCATGCTGCCAAACATACCCTCGTAAAACTGACCATCCTACCGATCCTCGACTTCGGCGATGTCATTTACAAAATAGCCTCCAACACTCTACTCAACAAATTGGATGCAGTCTATCACAGTGCCATCCGTTTTGTCACCAAAGCCCCATATACTACCCACCATTGCGACCGGTACGCTCTCGTTGGCTGGCCCTCGCTTCATACTCGTCGCCAAACCCACTGGCTCCAGGTCATCTACAAGTCTCTGCTAGGTAAAGCACCGCCTTATCTCAGCTCACTGGTCACCATAGCAGCACCCACCCGTAGCACACGCTCCAGCAGGTATATCTCACTAGTCACCCCCAAAGCCAATTCCTCATTTGGCCGCCTTTCCTTCCAGTTCTCTGCTGCCAATGACTGGAACGAACTGCAAAAATCACTGAAGCTGGAGACTCATATCACCCTCACTAGCTTTAAGGACCAGCTGTCAGAGCAGCTCACAGATCACTGCACCTGTACATAGCCCATCTGTAATATAGCCCATCCAACTACCTCATCCCCATACTGTATTTATTTATTTATTTATTTATCTTGCTCCTTTGCACCCCATTATCTCTACTTGCACATTCATCTTCTGCACATCAATCACTCCAGTGTTTAATTGGTATATTGTAATTACTTCTCCACCATGGCCTATTTATTGCCTTACCTCCTGTAACTCTGTGTTGTTGTATGTGTCGAACTGCTTTGCTTTATTCTTGGCCAGGTCACAGTTGTAAATGAGAACTTGTTCTCAACCAGCCTACCTGGTTAAATAAAGGTGAAATAAAATAAAACTACCATACCCCTTTCAAAGGTACTTAAATATTTTGTCTTGCCCATTTACCCTCTGAATGTCACACATACACAATCCATGTCTCATTTCTCTAAAAGCTTAAAATCCTTCTTTAATCTGTCTCCTCCCCTTCATCTACACCCGTTGAAGTGTATTTAACAAGTGACATCAATAAGGGATCATAGCTTTCACCTGGATTCACTAGATCAGTCTATGTCATAAAAAGAGCAGATGTTCTTAATGTTTTATATACTCAGTGTACTTTCTCAACACACGCGCTCACACATGGACACACACTTTTTCTGCTTTCATACACTCTTTCATGCACTGCACACACACACTCATATGCTTATAATTTCTTTTTTCATACACTCGTTCATGACACACGAACCTGCACAGACACACGCATACATGCAAAGCTTGGAGAGATCTCAAGGACACTCATCGTTATTCATCACAGGGATAGAGAAGGGATGTGTTTTGCATGTTCCAGCTCAGTTTAGTTGACAGAAAATGTTACCCTGGCCTGCAGATGAACGACTCTGGTGGCAGTTGACATGTGATGTATGGTCACATCTGGTCAGTGTATTAAGTCCTGCTTTATGGGATGTGTGTCAACAATCTTTTTAAAGTGAAGTCTGGGAATTGTGTGACATTTTCACTTCATTTAGACAGTTGAAAACAGAGGGGGAGAGTGGCAAATGGAAGCAGGAGGACAGCTAGATGCAGGAATTCCTGTCTCCAGTGGGAAGTATTACATGACCAGCTGGGGAATGCGATTGGAGAAATGTAACCACTCTCAAATTGAGAGACGCAGCTATGGATGCAAGGACTGACCATCCAGGATAACAAAATTATAGTTTTAACCATGCTTTAAAGCTATAGTTTTTATTTTCAAAAATAGAGTAAAACAAGATATTCTGGGTTCTGATAAAGTCTGACCGTTGAATTAAACTCATGAGGCATTTCTAAGCTATCCCAAATTTCCTCTTTTAAGACCCTGTCCCCATTGACAGACATAAGTTTGCAGATTGATGGAAGAGGCTGGCAGGCTAACACTATGGTAATTTCTATGTAAAAGGACCCATGAGCATGAACATGTGAAGTTCATAGAAGCATGTCAAATTGTGTGTCAAATGAAAGCTAAGAGTCTATTTTTGAGAAATTAATGGAAGAAACATACATTTTTCAACAATTTCCCATTCTAAAATTAGGAATATGCATAGGCTTTGATTTCTGGTCAAACAGATAGAAAAGGGCTCTTAGTCCCCTGACAACTAATATCAACACTTATATTTCGTTTTTGATAAATGTTTCTGCCTTCAGTAAGTTTAAAAAACATTGCCTTGTTCCTTTACATTCTCTTACCAAAAACCCACATATCTTTAACATATAAGTTCACAGAAGTAAGACGTAAAGGTAGATCTACCAATTAGTTATAGTGTTTTTACTGATGTAATTTGTTTTATTAATTATTCAGTTATTCAAACTCGAAATTTTGTTACCAAATTGGTAACGGAATTTCCAGCAAAATTGGTAACGGAATTTCTGCAGTTGAATTGGCTACAATGGGAAATCATAGTAGTCACAAACCACAGTTGGGTTCACACGTTTGGACAGCACAGTACAGTACAGTAGAGTATGGTAAAGAAATGTATAGTACAGTACTGTACAGTAAAATATAGTTCAGTACACAGTAGAGCAGACTAGAGTTGAGTACACTATAATGTATTGTACTGTAATGAACTATACTGTACTGTAACGAACAACACTCTACTGTACTGAACTATACTGAATTCTACTGTATTGTGCTGTGCTGTACTGTACTATAGACATCTACGATTGGTTCAGATTTGGTCAGGTCCGAACTTACCAAATTTGGTCTTGTTTGGGGGCAGAGCTCATTAACATAATAGCCAGTGTGCAGAATAATACCTCAAAATGCAAAGGAGGATATTGCATATATATATATCTTTGTGTACCTATTTAGGATACATCACCATGAAGAGAATTATATTCATATCCATAATTATATATTTCTGTGTAGTACAGATCAGGAACCCATGATGAAATTCCATTACAGCAATTCCGTTACCATGTGTAAATCCCCTTCACACAATAACCAAAATATTCTTTTTCAAAGTCATTGTGTCATGTCACAGCTGAGTTTTTAGAAAATGTGGACACAAAAAACTGATTTTATAGAAATTCTGTTACTAAACCTTGCATCCGCACAGTTCTTTCAGTAAATGTGTTTTTGTAACATGTTCAGTGTAAATGGTTAAAAGTAGTCCTTGTGCGTAGAGTTGTATGGTTTGTTAAACTTTGAAATCAATGGTCTTTGTTTGGCATACATTTTAAGTAAAAAATCAGTCTCAGTGCAATTCCATTATCGTGGAATTTCCCTAATCTGACCGCAAAGCTGATGTAAACGAGTAACATTAAGACAATGCTAGCCCAATGCTACTACCAGGCGGTTTCCATAGGGTCATTGATAGCGTTGGAATGTCACACCTCCCCTGCGAATGTTTGCGGCTTGTCTGTTTGTCTGTTTTTTTGTCTGTTTATGTCTGTACCCATGTGTGTGTGCCCAAGTGTTTGTGCCTGTACAAACACACACACATCCACAAACACAAACACACAGATGCAATGTCAAACTCGCACATACTGTATAATGTATAAAACAGTATACATTGATGTACTGGCTTGCAAACCTACAAGGACACATTGAGCACAGCCACACATACACACAAATATTTTTTTTTACTTAGGAGGGTCAGAGCAAGTCTGTTATTTCTCATTGGCAAACTACATTCTGTTGATTACCATATCATTTGTATGGACTCTATGGAAAACATTGATTCTTCCTGAGTGCCTGACCACCTATATAACGTGCTTCTGTTTCAGTCATTATTGTAATGTTTCTTAATTTGCTTATGAAGAGAGAGCAGGTGTATGAAAAACAAATAAGAGAAAGAACGAGAGAAACCAATGTTTTTTTTCTTCATAACTTTTTTCCCTCTCAGACTCTTGAGAAAGGAGCATATTCATAAATAATTTACAGTGCGTTGGCTACCGTATATTTTTAGAGATTGCACTGGAAACTCACTCCTACGTTGAGAAAACGCTTAGGGAACCTGCAAGAGAGAGGCATGAGAATTGGGCTCTGGTCAAAAGTAATGCACTGTATAGGGAATAGTGTGCCAATGTTATGTCTTATAAATGCTTATAGATTATTATGCTTTGTGAATGAGTATAAATACATCTGTGCGTGCGTGTGCGTCTGTGCCTACATGTACAACACCGGTATGGGAGTAAGCATTCATACGCAACTGACCACCTTTATCCTTTTCTAATCTCTGCAGCTCGGAAATCCTCCCGTCGCCTAGTTTCATTGAAAAATCAGCCCTTATTTTGGACTCAGAGTATGTCATTCAGAGTATAGCCAGCCCATTGCTGCGCAAACAGAGTCCTTTACCCGTCTTGTCCTCCCCCATCCCCATCTTTTTTGTGCTGCTTGAGTGAAGGAGCAAACATGGTACGGCCAGCTTTTAGTGCCACTGCCTGCGCCCTCGCCCCACACAGACAGAGGCCTCGTTGTAGGTGGTCGAAGAAGGCCAGATAGGGCCCGTGCGAATGCACGGAGAGGAGATGGGTGCCAGTCCCTGCAGACCGCATCTCAGGCCGCTGTGGCCCATCCCTTATACCCCCTGCGTGAGATGGAGGGATGGATAGAGCGAGAAGGTGGGAAAAATAGTATGGCCCCTTGAGTGGACATGGGTGAGGGGTTCAGTGTGGTTTTATAGAAAGAAACGCATCTTCATTCTTTGCTCAGAGTGAGAGGGTTTTCTGGAAGGGAAGCCTTCTTCACTTTTTACTATCCGGCTGGCCCTTCATTCACGGGTTTATGGCAACCTACTGTAACCTGCTTACCTAGGAATATTGTTAGGGGAAGATCTGGCAAACCTTGTGTCCCATTATATACCAGTACAACAAATTGGAAAGAAAATATAAAAGGCGAGTCAGGGAAGAGGATATGGCTATCAACATTATTGCAGATGAGGCTGTAATATTGAATCACAGTATCCATATATTATTATGCCTGTTTTTTTTTTTTTTACTCTTTAGGAGGTTCTATGATTGTACAGGACTATATCTTTGCGTATTTCAGGCTGTGAAGTTCTCAACAACGATGCAACACACAATGTTGCCATGACAAGCCACCCTCTTGGATTATGTAGCCCTAATTTTAGCCTTACCTCTCTTTCTCTCTTGTCTTTCAGATCATGCCCCCTAGATAGCAGCCTCACCACCCCTTTACTCCCCCCCCCCTTACCCCTCTCGTCCCCTACTCTCCGGTGGTCCACGATGCCCCCGCGGAAGCGGACGCGCCCTGCCCTGGGGTTCCTGTGCTGCTTTGGCAGCAGCGAGCCCCCGGAGATCAACCTGAAGGACAGCGTGCCCCTGCAGTTGCTGGAGTTCAGTGCCCCCATGCCCCCGGCTGAGGAACTGCACGCACGTTTCTCTGAACTGGTGGTGAGTTGGGGAGAAAAACATATTTCCATCATCTACTACAGCAGGGCTGCCCAACCCTCTTCCTGGAGTCCAACCCTAACATACCTGATTCAGCTAGTTAAAGGTTGTGTTTCCCTGCTCAGACGTTGCTGACGCATACCAGATCTTACAATGCCTGGATAGGTATTTTATATACAGTGGCGGCTGGTGGGAGGAGCTATAGGAGGACGGGCTCGTTATAATGCCTGGAATGGAATCAATGGAATGGTATCAAACACGCTTGACTCCTTTCCAGGTATTCCATTCCAGCTATTATATAGAGCCCCTCCTCCTATAGCTCCTCCCAACAGCCTCCACTTTTTACGAATCAACTAACCCCATCATATATTATAGCAATCTGGTGGCCGACTGCACAGCTGATGACATGCATTGGTTGATGCATGCAACGTCTAAGCAGGGGAACGTGACCAAGGTCTTGGTGAGCAGCTGGTAAGTAGAATCAGATGTGCAAAAAAATTAGGGTTGGCCTGAAATCCTAGGTCTCCAGGAAGAGCGTTGTGCAAGCCTATACTACAGTATATACACCAGTGGAGACTTGTGGAGGGAGAAATCAGATGATGGGAGAAATCAGATGAAGCATGCAAACTTTCCTACCATTCCAGACATCTTTTTAAAATATGTATTTATTTTTATTTAACTAGGCAAGTCAGTTAAGAACAAATTCTTATTTACAATGATGGCCTACCCCGGCCAAACCCTAAGCCAGATGACACTGGGTCAATTGTGCGCCGCCCTATGGGACTCCCAATCACAGCCGGTTGTGATACAGCCTGGAATCGAACCAGGGTCTGTAGTGATGCCTCTAGGACTGAGATGCAGTGCCTTAGACCGCTGCGTCACTACAGACCCGGGTTTGATCCCAAGCTGTGTCACAACTGGCCGTGACCGGGAGTCCCAAAGGGCGGTGCCCAATTCGCCCAGCATTGTCCGTGTTAGGGGAGGGTTTGGCCGGTGGCACTCATCGCGCTCTAGCGACTCGTTGTGGCGGCCGGGCACCTGCAGCCTGACTTCAGTCATCAGTTGAATGGTAAATTGGTACGGCTGGCTTCCGGGTTAAGCGGGCAGGTGTTAAGAAGCGTGGTTTGGCGGGTCATGTTTCAGAGAACCCATGACTCGACTTTCGCCTCTCGACTTTCGCCTCCCGGTTGGGGAGTTGCAGCGATGAGACAAGATTGTAATTGGATCCCACCCACTGGGGATCCAGGCCCAGCCAACCAGCATTCGTTTTTCCTCACAAAAAGGTCTTTATGACAGACAGAAATACTCCTCAGTTTCATCAGCGGTCCGGGTGGCTGGTCTCAGGCGATCCCGCAGGTGGAGAAGCCAGATATGGAGGTCCTGGTTTGTTGTGATTACATGTGGTCTGCGGTTGTGAGGCCGGTTGGACATACTGACAAATTCTCTAAAACAATGTTGGAGGTGGCTTATGGTGGAGAAATTAACATTCAATTCTCTGACAACAGCTTTGTTGGACATTCCTGCATTCAGCGTGCCAATTGCATGCTCCCTCAAAACTTGTTGTGTGACAAAACTGCACATTTTAGAGTGGCCTTTTATTGTCCCCATCACAGTGTTCACTTGTGTAATGATCATGCTGTTTAATCAGTGTTGATATTCCACACCTGTCAGGTGGATGGATTATCTTGGCAAAGGAGAAATGCTCACTATCAGGGATGAAAACAAATTCGTGCTCCAAATTTGAGAGAAATGTTTTTTGTGCGTATGGAACATTTCTGGGATCTTTTATTTCAGCTCATGAAACATGGGACCAACAATTTACATGTTGCTTTTACATTTTTGTTCAGTATATGTCAACAATTCTTCCTCCAAAGGACCATTCTATGGATTAAAATCCCCCAAATCTTTTTTGGTCTGGGTTTCACATCGAATCACTCAATAGTCTTGTCAATCAAATTTTGAGTCAATCAATGTTTAGACAAATGGTTAGCTCAACTGGTCCTGATGTATGGCCAACTGGTTGACAGGTTGTCTGTATGGGCATCTGCTTAAATGGTCTTACCCGCTGGTATAGCTATCTGGACACTTGGTTTGATCCTGTAATCAAATTGCTGACATTTTTGACTAGTTCACCAGACATCTGGTCAATTGGATGTCTGGTCATCTGAACATCTGGCTGTAGGACTTTACACCAAAACTGAGGTCTGTCATGTTGAGCTGAAGTTTTGCACAACACAGTAGGGAGAAAGTAGTGGGGGAAAATGTAAGGAAAAACATAACTGAGTGTGTTTCCATGTCACCGGGAGTGGGGGATTATTCTTATGAAATGCAGCTCCTTTTTTCACAAAGAGAACTAAGCTTCGGTGGAGTCTGGAGTAGGAGTGACATATATGGGCCAAACAGTGGAGCAAACCATCTCTGTATGTTTTTCTGGGGGCCTGGCACTCCACAAATGGTGTCTCCCAGAGAAGCCTCTATATAGGTTTAGTTCTAAAATAGAGTTGCTTTTACAGTGGGCAGTAATTGTGCCAAGTTAAGACCCAACGGGTTAGGTTTTGGCACCCCAGTAACACTTTATTTGGATAGTTCCAAATAGATCATTTGTAGATGTTCAGTAACTGTCAACATCATTTCAACTAACTATCCTGTAACCCTAGCCTTAACCCTTATCCTAACCCTAACCCTAAACCTTATCTTAACCCTAACCTTAACACTTACCCTAACCCTTATTCTAAACCTAACCCTAACTGTAACCATTGCAAGCAGTTTCTTGTCAACAGATATGGGACTATCAATATAAAGTGGGGCCGACACCTGTTTTATTAGAGATACTGAAAGTTGGTGTCATATTGCCTTACTTCCTTTCGGATATGTACAGTCATGCCCATTAACATTTTGTAGTGCCAGCTGAGTAAAACACGGCAAGAAATACATTTATTGATTCAACCATGTTGATCTTCATACACCATCACCTATTGGTCCACAGATACCATGAAGTACAGGTATAGGACATTGTGTCATATTTCGCTAACTGATGTCATTCTTACATCAAGACCACAGCGTGTTGGGCTTCGTGCCTCTTGGTTCTTTACAACCTTCTCGGTCAAACCTCTCGAGATCCTTCCGTGCCGTTCGCTAACTCTCAAACAAATCCAAAGGAAGCTGGGAACAATTGCGATTGATTTGGACAAGTATAATGGAGACCACATCAGAGAAGTTAATGGATACCACTAATCACAATAGCCATTTAGGGCAGGCCACAGCATTTCCTGATACAGAATGTTTAGCTTCCATTAATGGACTTTGGGCTTGTTTAAACGTTTTCTTCCCGGTGTCATGTGTTCATGGCACGCACACGCCAATGATTTATTTGCCACGTGTGTAAATTAGACTCTGGGTGGAATGGTGACAGTACATTTTTTGTTTAACTGGCAATTCCATCTTGGGTGATAACATTTAATCATGAAAACAGAATTGCTCTCACATTTGGATAATTGAAAATGGGCTCTCTCTGTAATCTCTGTAAACGCTGTGTGTGAGTGTGTAAGTGTGTGCGCACGCGTTGCGTATGTGTGTGCTTGTCTGTGGTGTGCTGGTTTGTTGTGATGCCAGTGTGGTTAGGTGAAATGCCTCTTGCGATTCCTGGCAAAAGAGCCAAAGTGTAAGGTTGTTTGGGGACAACGCGGGTGACATTTGAAATGAGTGCTGATGGCGATAGGATAGATGCAGTGGAATTCAGGTCTCTGTTGGCTTCTGCAGTGCTGTAGAAATGTCTACATATGGCTGCCATGTGCACACAATATGCTCACACTGGGCCAAACTCAACTGTGGCGCTACCTCCATACACTGCACAGTGAAAGAGGAAAGAAAGTGAGTGAGAGACCGACATAAGATGTGAGGGGAGAAAAAGAAAGAGGTTTGGGTGGGCAGCGAAGAAAGTAAATAAAATCTATTGATTGTGTTTGTAACTAACAACTATTCATTTTTCAAAGTATATGAAAGGATATACAGTACAACCTGATTGTGTATGTATTTGTTTTGATTGAAGGTGTGTTGCACTTCCACATTTGACAGTGTCCAAGTCTTATGATCTTGGATCATAGGCTGTTCTGGATGGGGAGTGGGGAGTAGCTTGTTGAGCCTAGCCAAGTTGGTGCGACAACATCAATACTAGTGGGCATATGGCATGGGTAGGGGGCAGATGACAGATTAGTGAGGAGGCTTTCTCTCTTTGCCTCCATCTCACTCTATCTTTCGGTCTCTCTCTTTTTGTCTCTCTGTTTGTCTCTTTCTCTGTCTTTGTATTTATCTTTTTCTATCTCTCTTCCTCTCTTTTTGTGTCTCTCTCTCTTTGTCTCTGTTTCCCTCGGTCTTTTTCTCTTTCCCCATGTGTTTCTCTCTCCCTGCCTGTCCCCCAGCAGAGATTAATCTGGGGGCAGTTTTAATCCCACCATTCCAGACTAATGTCCAGCCCAAGACCAGAATCTTGGCCCTTGACCTTTGATCTTTGCATGGTAACCTTCACAGACCCCACCACAAAGTAGTTTTAATGTACATTCTAGTTACTATGTTTCATGTGACATTATACTCATGTCATTTAGCAGATCCTCTTATCCAGAGAGATTTACAGTCAACTAATTTGTTAAAAACCCTACCCTAACGTTTCCCCGGCTGTGGGGGAACGGTCCTTCGAGCCGGATGAGAACAAGAATGTGTTGCGTAACACGGGGAACAGCCCTCCGTCCCCTGAGAGCCCATTGGAGCGACTACCCTCAGCAGAAGCCATGGGATGCACCCTCCTTCCTCTTCCCTCTCTTTTCCTCTTTCCCTAGTTGTGCATGTCTTTCCAACTGGCTTCCTTCTTTCCTTGCCCTCCCCTTCTCTCTTTCTCTCTCTCTATCTCTCTGGTTTCACCTCACTTTCTCTCTCTTTCTCTTGCTCCCCTTACCCCCCACCCCACCCCTTTCCTATCTCCCTCACCTTCCTCTCCTGCCAGCCCTCTATGTCCTGAGCCAACCCCATTAGCAGGGCTTGATCCAGGGCTCACTTGGACCAGAGGGGGGTACACTGTGGCTCATCAAAAGGGTCTGAGGGAAGAGTAGCAGTGGGGGGAGGAATTGTGGTGGTGGTGGATGTAGGGGTGGAGTTGGCAAATACCAGAGCGGTGCCAAGCCCAAGACACTGATCTCTGACATCTCACTGAGATTAGACTAGTATGGACAGGGAGGACATGTTCCTAGATCAGCACTCTGAGACTCTTGATGAATACGGGTCCTGGGCTTGCTCCAGGGCAAAGACCTCATGGGATAGGTTGGGAAAGAATTCTGGGTGGTGTTCTGTAGGCACGAAGCTGAAGAAAATGTGCCAAAATGGTAAAGTCTAGACCTTGTCTGTTGCAAAATATTTCACTACAGTGTGCTCTAATGAAGACAGCCTTGTGGTATTTCTCTCTGTCTCGTTCATCTCATTTAGTCGCTACAGCTTCCTGTTGGTCCTCCCGGGGCCTTGTATGACTTCCTCCCATCTTGTCTGTCTTTCCTCTCCTTTCCTGTCCAACCCTGAATGGGCTGGAGTAGAAGATCATGTGTGTGCATGCGTGCGCCATTCGTTAGCAGCAAGCAATCTCAGTCTTATCCACACATTTAGGACCCATATGCCCCATACACACTCAATGACACATACACACACATCTGTCATCACAGCCAAGCATCATACCTAAAGAGATTGAATGGTACTTTGGCTTATTTTTTAGACCTCCCACTTTGGGCTGGATGTGTGAAAGTGTAGTTTAAACCTGCATAATCTATGAGCAGAATTACTGTTTTATTACTGAGGTTTAAGGAATTCTCTGTTGAGCTCCGAGACAGGATTGTGTCGAGCCACAGATCTAGGGAAGGGTACCAAAAAATGTTGGCAGCATTGAAGGTCCCCAAGAACACAGTGGCCTCCATCATTCGTAAATGGAAGAAGTTTGGAACCACCAAGACTCTTCCTAGAGCTGGCCGCCCCGCCAAACTGAGGAATCGGGGGAGAAGGGCCTTGGTCAGGGAGATGACCAAGAACCCAATGGTCACTCTGACAGAGCTCCAGAGTTCCTCTGTGGAGATGGGAGAACCTTCCAGAAGGACGATTTCAGCACCAGTCCACCTATTAGGCCTTTATGGTAGAATGGCCAGACGGAAGCCACTCCTCAGTAAAAGGCACATGACAGCCCACCTGGAGTTTGCCAAAAGGCACCAAAAGACTCTCAAACCATGAGAAACAAGATTCTCTGGTCTGATGAAACCAAGATTGAACTCTTTGGCCTGAATGCTAAGTGTCACTTCTGGAGGAAACCTGGCACCATCCCTACGGTGAAGCATAGTGGTGTCAGCATCATGCTGTGGGGATGTTTTTCAGTGGCAGGGACTGGGAGACTAGTCAGGATCTAGACAAAGATGAACGGAGCAAAGTACAGAGAGATCCTTGAATTAACCCTGCTCCAGAGCGCTCAGGACCTCAGACTGGGGCGAAGGTTCACCTTCCAACAGGACAACGACCCTAAGCACACAGCCAAGAAAACGCAGCAGTGGTTTCGGGCCAAGTCTCTGAATGTCCTTGAGTGGCCCAGCCAGAGCCCGGACTTGAACCCGATCTAACATCTCTGGAGAGACCTGAAAATAGCTGTGCAGCAACGCTCTCCATCCAACCTGACAGAGCTTGAGAGGATCTGCAGAGAAGAATGGGAGAAACTCCCCAAATACAGTAATCGCTGCCAAAGGTGCTTCTACAAAGTACTGAGTAAAGGGTCTGAATACTTATGTAAATGTGATATTTCAGTGTTTTTTATTTCTTTTAATGAATTAACAAAACAGTCAAATTCTGTTTTTGCTTTGTCATTATGTGGTATTGTGTGTAGATTGATGAGGGAAAAAACAATATACATTTTAGAGTAAGGCTGTAACATAAAATGTGGAAAAAGTCAAGGGGTCTGAATACTTTCCGAAGGCACTGTATGTGACGTAGTACGCAATTTTCGTAGACCACATTCAGCCCCTGAGCGCTACTTTCAAAACTATTGGCTGAAATTATGCAAATGTTTGACGGTGCATCTTTAAGCTACACACACATTCTCACTGTGCTCAATATTTCTCGCACCCTCAATCACTCCTTACCACAATCACACATCCACATGTACTCCTACATGCATACACCTCACACCTACTCACTCACACACACATTTTCATTCCCTTACCATTTCCTCTCTACGTCTCTCCACACAAAATGAACAAAACTAACATACTAACACACAATCGTATCCTTTTGTCCACTTTCTTATCAGGCCTGCTCAGCTCAGGATTATTGAGTCTCAAAAGACGGGTCTATGTAACAGTCTATCATAGGGGGAAAAAGTAAGAATTGAACAGGTAAGTCTTGTCCGAGCCATAACTGCCCATAGGGTATCTCCTGTTTCTGTAGCGTGAGGCCACTTGATGTACAAGCACACCCTCTGGACAGGACACTAGTCTTTCACGTGGCCCTAACCCCAATCTATCTCTTTAATGCTAAGTGTCAAGCAGAAAGGCATCAGTTTCCATTTTTAGATGCTTTGGTATGACTCGACTGGGCATTGAACCCCCAACCTTCCAATTTCAGGTGGACACTAATCACAAGGCCACTGAAGATGGTTTGTCTCTCCTCGAACTACTGATAAAATAATCTACTCTCATACTGTACATCATGTCACACAGTCCCGACTCTTCTAATGCTTCAATGTGGTTTACTAGAGGGAATATGACAGTTTCAGACAGTTTCAGCTTCTGTTGTATCCAATCCTACGCCGGTGTGGGTGTATCATCTCCCTGCAGACAGTTCATGAGTTTCTCAGCAGTGGAACAAAGGAATGAATGACAGACAGTCGAGTTGCTAGCTAGCTAATCCTTTGTGGACAGACTACATAACATAAATTGTATCGTAACATCTGTCAACAGTAGTTGTTTTGGCTCGCAGGTTTTTTGTCACTGGTTATTTTGACGAATCACAATTAAGTGGGCATGTGCGTCTTTTGAAATTGAGAAGGGGAGGGGGCCCGTAGACTTGACTGAAACTTGCAGAGAGAAGGGGGAGGAGCTACCGCCCTGCTTCTGCTCCTCGTTCTAGCACATTTTCTCATACGTTTCCCCTCAGAACTTAATCGAGTATCTGACGCAATTATGCATGATTTCGGAGACTACTAGCTAGCTAACTCACTTGTCATATCCAATGTACTTGACACCCATTTTAATTTGTAACATTATTCAATTAGGTTTTTAGCTGAAATATGAATATAAGTGTGTGTTTCGAAAAGCCATGCATGTATTTTTCTTTTTCCGACAGCAGGTGTATCAATATTAGCTTTGGTTTATGTGAATTCCACAGGAGCACAGGCCAACGTGGGGGCATACCAGAGAAAGGGTGCAGGAGGTTTCTCGATTCTCCGGTTCGGTTTTGGAGGCGGGAGGGGGTGCCACTGGGTGGAGCCATGTGATTTTTTTAGGGGGCTTGTGGTGTAACTGTGCACACTCGTTCTCTCTCTGCCTCTCTCACTCGCTCTCTCTCGCTTTCTCTCACTGTCGCAGTCTCTCTCGCTCACTCTCTCTCACTCTATCACACTATTACCTATGTAGTACACTACTTTTGACCAGGGTCCATAGGGCTCTCATCAAAAGTTGTGCATTTTGTAGGGGATAGCATGCCATTTGGGATGCAGCCAAGGCCTGGCGAGGTCATAAACAGGAGGCGGAGGCTGAGTGGAGGAACAGGAAAGGAGCTCGCCGGGCCTCTTTCCCATCTGGTAATAATCCAGGAGTCTTTTCCCACTGATTCCCGAATTCGCCAGATCATCTCGAAAGCTTCAGTGGTTTGGACACCGTGGCTCTGACCCGCGAGTAGGCAATCAGCCCAGAGCATCGGAGTTTGTGTTTTTCCTCTCCCTATCCCAATTTCATTCTGCAGTTTATAAGTCTGCAGAGAATGCATTTCAGAATGGGTTTCTGGTGCAGGGATGAACTGTATGTGGACTGAAAGCTATATATGCATCCCAAATGGCACCCTATGCCTCATATAGTGCACTACTTAAACTAGTAAGCAGTCTGGCACAGCATTAACACTCCTGACTCCGGACTAAACATACCCTCCATGGCCATGGGGGTTTGAGTCTCGACTTCACCGACTGTCTGTGCCCTTCCTACCTGTTTCTCCTCCTCCTTTGTCTGTCCCCATGTCTCACTTCCTACTATCTAAAACTTCACTAAAATATACAAGGAAGTTTGCACCTCTGTTCTCCCCCAAAAATGAAATTATAATAATGCCATTGTAATACCTAATCAGCTCTTAAAGAGTTAGTTCACCCAAATTACAAATGTACATATTGGTTTCCGTACCCTACAAGCAGTCATTGACAGCCACACCTTGGTTTTGACAGAATATGACAGCAAGCCACACCTTGTTTTTGTTTACCTGGCCACTGTTTCAAATGCTAAATTGTTTGCATTTGTGGCACAAATCAAATGTAAGTCAATGGTACCTATATTAGTATTTTTGCACTTGTCCATATTATCTATAAGTCATTTCTTTGAGTTAGACAAAACATTTTAGATACTAAACAAAGGATGATTTGGACATGAATTGCACAAAAATGCCAGCCAGACTAACTGAATTACCTATATAAATAAAGGTGAGATAAAACAAAAAGTTATATTCCTTCCTATGTCTACTGCATCTCTGCAGTTGGCTCTCCCATTGAAATGCCTGGCTTAGAGCTGAATAGCTGAAGACAGCCCCTCTGATACCCCTGGCAGTCCGATGTTTGTTTTCTTGTATATAAAATAATCTTGTAATTCAGATTCTGTAATTGTACGTTTTTATTTCTTTTTTACTATTGTTTATTAAATTTGACGTAATTTTCTCCCAATGTCGTGATATCCAATTGGTAGTTACGACATTGTCTCATTTCAACAACTACCCAACGGGCTCGGGAGAGGCGAAGATCGTGACATGTTCCCTTTCGAGCCGCGCTGCTTCTTAACACACTGGTCACTTAACATGGATGTCAGACAAACCAATGTGTTGTAATTGTACATTTGAACCCTGATGCTATGCTTAACAATAAAACATGAATACCCTGGCTTTGATTGTCCAGGCCCAGACCCCAACCTTGGACAGGGCCTGGTTGGGGGGCTGGTTGTATGGTTGACATCATGGCAACCTAGTCATTATGGCCCAGATTAGTGGAGAGTGGAGCACAAAGCCTGGTGCTTTAACATCTCCTCCTCTCTCTCTCTCTCTCTCTCTCTCTCTCGCTCTCGCTTGCTTGCTTGCTTTCTATCCCTCTCTCTCTCTCTCTCTCTCTCTCGCTTGCTTTCTATCCCTCTCTCTCTCTCTCTCTCTCTCTCTCGCTTGCTTTCTATCCCTCTCTGTCTCTCTTCCCCCAGTCTCTCTTTCTCTCCTGTGCTGTCTCACCCTCTTTCTTTTCTCTCTACTGCTAGAGGGCTCTTTCCAAGACTTTATTTACTTTCTTCCATGGCTGAGATTCATTTCCTGAGCTCATATGCATTTCAAAAGTCTCCGGGAGGGAAGCACCTTGTTCCAGGGTGAACAAATAGTCACCGCAGTGAATACTAAACCCATCAGAGGTGTCGCGGCTGTTTGCTGCCTTTGGATTCGTTGGCAATTGACTGTCGGTCCGATGATTGACATACTTGACTCACTGTTGAATTTACTGTCTGACTGGCAATAAACGCAGAATGTATCTAATAACACAATCGCATTTTCATTAGTTTATGACCCTGTAGGCTATATGTAAAAACAAAAAACACAAACATTAAAGTGTTCAATAAATGTTATTCGTGGAGTACCTTTGTTACAACTATGAAACCGAAAGCATATGTGTTGGAATGCGGTAAGAGCTTATTTTTATAACGACAAAAAAATGTATACCCAATTCCGTACAAATGTGCGCAACCGCAACATTTAAACCGCAACATTTAAACGAGGCTGCAAAGAAAACTAATGGGACTGTAGCGACTGTGTTGACTTCAAAATCTGGGGTGTGAACTACGTTTCTATTCAAGCATTGATCGACATGGTAATGGCTCTATAGTATTGGAGAAAAGTTGAAAAAACGGACCCTCCGTTACATCGTGACGTGTCATGCTGTAACGTACAGCACGCGTAAAGCAACTTTTTCTGTCTTACAATCTCTCTCCACCAGGTGTAGCACTTCTCTTATTTAAAAACAAGACATGGACAGTGACGGGGGTAAGGGGGGATACCTAGTCATTTTTTGCGTCGTCCCTGCAAGCGATCATGACTCTCAAAGACAATGTTTACTTCTGAAGATCACTTTAGCACCGCCCTAAAAACCCGATTAAAATTCGACACAAACCTTCAAATAGGTATGTAATGACACATTATATAAACTCTTTGTAGTGTTTTATTTACATTTTAGAGGCGATAAGGTGATTAGTTGGACAGATCGAGTGGGAAAAAAAGCAGTTTTCCCACACGACATCTGTCCTTCTCACTACCACGCATTAGTTTTGCTTCCCCACCCGCCATTTTTAAAAAGACCCGACGTAGCTCATTGCCTTCTTGAATTATGCAGAAATGGGCAGCGTGGAGCTGATGTCATTGATTTTGTTAGACAGGGGAGAAATTGTGCTTAACAATGGTATTGACATTACAGTTGATCTGGAAGTATTACGTTTTTGGGGCGCTAAAATAAGGTCAATTGTACGGACCAAGGCGATGTACAAAAGTGAGTGAGTTTACGTTTGTAGCCTAAACATCATTATAAGCGCCAAGTGTGCTGGTTAAATAGTGAAATTCGGCACAAAAGTAATGATTGCATTATCATGAATATGTGTTGATATGACAGCAGTCAAAAATAGTAAATTATTGTAAGTTTGTGCTTACGTGGTGTGCGTCTTCATGCAATGGCATCAGTTGGAGAATGTCCATGTCACATAAACAACAAAAGCTGGTGAGTGTGTTGAAGATGTATTTTTGCAAGGGATGTATGTAGGGTCTGCTCTCTCAGTGATGACAATTTGTGTTGATAATCAGCCCGTAGCATTGTCAAGGCCTTGTTCTATCCGATGTCTCACTGTTTAATTTGGTGGTGGCGCAGGCAGCCGCTCAGTGCGCACTGTTCTGGCATTTTTGCGCTTAAACTTTGGTGGTGTAGGTTCAGGCTGAGGCTCAGAATCAGAATAATAATTGTCAGATTTGTCATGATTCATTTCTTCCCAACCATCGGAGTCGTTTTGGTTCAGATTTAGTAAATTATGCACACTTTGTACTCCAAGTAGGCAGAGTAGACTGATGAGACTTCATTCACAATTTGTGATTTACATAATTATGCATCGTTCTCTTCCCTTCACTATTCAACTCAATACGTTTTGTAGTGATTCAAATGTTGATGATGTAAATAATATTTGTTGGTCTGTGGTGTGTAATGAGGAGCAACCAGACACTGCACTTGACGCATTTATGAAACTACAGTACTTATTCCAGTTACTAATAAGCACGCACCCATTAAGTAATTACTGGAAAAACTGTTAAATCCCATTGGATTGACGAGGAATTAAAAAATTGTATGGTTGAGATGGATGAGGCAGAAGGTATGGCAATTAAGTCTGGCAGCCCAACTGATTGGCAAACATACTGCAAATTAAGACGTGGCTAAACTAAAGAAAAATAAACTACACTATGAAACAAAGATAAATTATATAAAGAATGATAGTAAAAAGCTTTGGGGCACCTTAAATGACATTTTGGGAAAAAAAGCCAACTCGGCTCCTTCATGTATTGAATCAGATGGCTCATTAATAATCACAAAGCCCACTGATATTGCAAACTACTACTACTTGGCAAGATAAGCAAACTTAGGGATGACATGCCAGCAACAAACGCTGACACGACACATCCAAGTATTACGGACCAAATTATGAAAGACAAGAATTGTACTTTTGAATTACGTAAAGTCAGTGTGGAAGAGGTGAAACAATTATTGTTGTCTATCAACAATGACAAACCACCAGGGTCTGACAATCTAGATGGAAAATTACTGAGGATAATAGCAGACGTATTTGCCACATCTTCAATTTAAGCCTACTTGAGAGCATGTGCCCTCAGGCCTGGAGGGAAGATAAAGTCATTCCGCTACCCAAGAATAGCCCCCTTTACTGGCTCAAATAGCCGACCATTCAGCCTGTTACCAACCCTTAGTAAACTTTTGCAAAGAATTGTGTTTGACCAGATACAATGCTATTTTACAGTAAACAAATTGACAACAGAATTTCAGCATGCTTGTAGGGAAGGACACTCAACAAGCACAGCACTTACACAAATGACTGATGATTGGCTGAGATAAATTGATGATAACATGATTGTGGGGGCTGTCTTGTTAGACTTCAGTGCAGCTTTTGACATTATTGATCATAGTCTACTGCTGGAAAAATGTATGTGTTATGTCTTTACACCTGCTATAATGTGGATAAAGTGTTACTTGTCTAACAGAATACAGAGGGTGTTCTTTAATGGAAGCCTATCAAATATTATCCAGGTAGAATCAGGAATTCCCCAGGGTAGCTGTTTAGTCCCCTTGCTTTTTTCAATTTTTACTAACGACATGCCACTGACTTTGAGTAAAGCCAGTGTTTCTATGTATGCAGATGACTCAACACTATACACGTTGTAAGGGTCCTGTGTGTAGCTGGTGTAGAGTCAGGCGCAGGACAGTAGATATGAGTAATCAATGTACTTTTACTCAATTAGACAAATATACAAAGTAACATACCGAGCCCACAAAGACAGACCGAATTACAACAAACCATCACTCACAAACACAAAATAGTGAACAGAGGGTTAAATAATAAACAAGTAATTGGTTGAGTGAAGCCAGCTGTGTAAGACAAAGACAGAACAAATGGAAAATGAAAAGTGGATCGGCGGTGGCAAGAAAGCCGGTGATGTCGACCGCCGAACGCCGACCAAACAAGGAGAGGGACCGACTTCGGTGGAAGTCGTGACAGTACCCCCCCCCCGACGCGCGGCTCCAGCAGCACGCCGACACCGACCTCGGGGACGACCCGGAGGACGAGGCGCAGGGCGATCCGGATGGAGACGGTGGAAATCCCGCAGCAACGAAGGGTCCAGGACGTCCTCCACCGGCACCCAGCATCTCTCCTCCGGACCGTACCCCTCCCACTCCATGAGGTACTGAAGGCCCCTCGCCCGACGCCGCGAGTCCAGGATGGCTCGAGGGGGCGGAGAAACCTCCCGCACCTCAGCTTCCTGGAGTGGACCAGCCACCACCGGCCTGAGCAGAGACACATGGAATGAGGGATTAATACGATAATCTGGGGGAAGCTGTAACCTGTAGCATACCTCGTTCAGTCTCCTCAGGACTTTAAATGGCCCCACAAACCGCAGACCCAGCTTCCGGCAGGGCAGGCGGAGGGGCAGGTTTTGGGTCGAGAGCCAGACCCGGTCCCCCGGTGCGAACACCGGGGCCTCGCTGCGGTGGCGGTCGGCGGTCGGCACTCGCTTTTTGCCGCCTCACGGCCCGTTGTAGGTACACATGGGTGGCGTCCCAGGTCTCCTCCGAACGCTTAAACCATTCGTCCACCGCAGGAGCTTCGATCTGGCTCTGATGCCAAGGTGCCAGGACCGGCTGATACCCCAGTACGCACTGGAAAGGAGAGAGGTTAGTGGAGGAGTGGCGGAGTGAGTTTTTCTGTAAGGGTCCTGTGTGTAGCTGGTGTAGAGAGTCAGGCGCAGGACAGCAGATATGAGTAATCAACGTTCTTTTACTCAAAAAGACAAATATACAAAGTAACATACCGAGCCCACAAAGACGGACCGAATTACAACAAACAATCACTCACAAACACAACATGGATAACAGAGGGTTAAATAATAAACAAGTAATTGGTTGAGTGAAGCCAGGTGTGTAAGACAAAGACAGAACAAATGGAAAATGAAAAGTGGATCGGCGGTGGCTAGAAAGCCGGTGACGTCGACCGCCGAACGCCGCCCGAACAAGGAGAGGGACCGACTTCGGCGGAAGTCGTGACACACGTCAGCTACTACAGCGACTGAAATGACTGCAACACTCAACAGAGCTGCAGTTAGTTTCAGAGTGGGTGGCAAGGAATAAGTTAGCCCTAAATTTTTCTAAAACTAAAAGCATTGTATTTGGAACAAAACCCTCACTAAACCCTAAACCTCAACTAAATCTTGTAATAAATAATGTGGAAATTGAGCAAGTTGAGATGACTAAACTGCTTGGAGTAACACTAGATTGTAAACTGTCATGGTCAAAACATATTGATGCAGTTGTAGCTAAGATGGGGAGAAGTCTGTCTATAATAAAGTGATGCTCTGCCTTCTTAACTTCACTATCAACAATTCAGGTCCTACAGGCCCTAGTTTTGTCGCACCTTGACTACTGTTCAGTCGTGTGGTCAGGTGCCACAAAAAAACAGGAAAATTGCAATTGGCTCAGAACAGGGCAGCACGGCTGGCCCTTGGATGTACACAGAGAGCTAATATTAATAATATGCATGTCAATCTCTCCTGGCTGAAAGTGGAGGAGAGATTGACTTCATCACTACTTCTATTTATGAGAGGTGAATGCACCAAACATGTTGAATGCACCAAGCTGTCTGTCTAAACTACTGGCACACAGCTCGGACACCCATGCATACCCACAAGACATGCCACAAGAGGTCTCTTCACAGTCCCCAAGTCCAGAACAGACTATGGGAGGTGCACAGTACTACATAGAGCCATGACTACATGGAACTCTATTCCACATCAAGTAACTGACACAAGCAGTAAAATTAGATTTAGAAAACAGATAAACACCTTATGGAACAGCGGGGACTGTGAAGCAACAAACATTGGCACAGACACATGCTCACACACACACACACACACACACACACACACACACACACACACACACAATAACATACACATACAATAACATACACATACAATAACATACACAGTATACATACACATGGATTTAGTAATGTAGATATGTGGTAGTGGTGGAGTAGGGGCCTGAGGGCACGCAGTGTGTTGTGAATGTATTGTAATGTTTTAAAATTGTACAAAGTGCCTTCATTTTGCTGGGCCCCAGGAAGAGTAGCTGCTGCTTTGGCAGCAGCTAATGGGGATCCATAATAAATACAAAATACAAATACAAACTCACTCATTCTTCCCCCTTTCTCCACTTTCAACACTTTACTTTATTTATTTAATCTGTTATTATCCTCTTACATCTAGGCGTTCCGCTAGCGGAACCCTGTTCCGCCAGCGGAACCCCTAGCCAACAGCCAATGGGATCACATGGCGCGAAATACAAAAACAACTTAAATACCACAATTCAATTTTCTCAAACATACAACTATTTTACACCATTTGAAAGATAAACCTCTCCTGAATCCAACCACGTTGTCCGATTTCAAAAAGGCTTTACAGCGAAACAAAACATTAGATTATGTTAGGATACCACCACAGCAAAAAAACAACAACACAGCCATTTTCCTAGCAAGGACAGCCATTTTCAAAGCAAGGGTGGACAGCCATTTTCCAAGCAAGGGTAGCCATCCAAAAGCACAAAACCAGCTAAAATTATGCACTAACCTTTGACGATCTTCATCAGATGACACTCCTAGGACATTATGTTAGACAATACATGCATTTTTTGTTCCATCAAGTTCATATTTATATCCAAAAAAAACATTTTACATTGGTGCGTGACGTTCAGAAAATGTATTCACCTCAAAATTTCCTGTGAATGTGCACCATAATTTACAGAAATACTCATCATAAACGTTGACAAAATATATAACAATTAATTAAAGAAGTATAGATGAACTATTCCTTTATGCAACCGCGTTGTCAGATTTCAAAATAACTTTACGGAGAAAGCACATTGTTCAATATTCTGACTACTGAGCCCCAAGCTATTCAGTTAGTCGTCCAGCCACGGCATCCACAAAACGCTGAAATATGTTAAAAATATTATCTTACCTTTGCTGATCTTCGGCTGAATGCACTCGGAAGGTGTCCCACTTCCACAAAAAAATTTCATTTGTTCGATAAAGTCCATAGTTTATGTCGAAATAAATCCGTTTTGATGGCGGGTCCAGATCACCATTACAAAATGTATCTATCCACCGTCGACGAAAAGTTATAAAGTTCTCTCAGCGTTTGTAAACAATCAATCTTTAGGGTGTTTTTAACGTAGAATTTCTATAATATTCCAACCGGACAATAGCAGATTCATTACAGATGAAAAATTAAAATGGCTAGCTCTGCGTGAGCGTGCGCGCACGAGGTAAGTCAAGACCCCAGCCCGACCACTTACTGTTCCGGGTATTATTCAATCAAATTGCATTGTAGAAGCCTCAAACAAGGTTCTAATGACTGTTGACATCTAGTGGAAGCCTTAGGAAGTGCAATATGACATCACAGACACTGTAGTTTAGACAGAACATCATTTGAAATGACTACAACCATGTGAGGTCAAACTTCCTGGTTAGATTTTTCTCAGGTTTTTGCCTGCCATATGAGTTCTGTTATACTCACAGACATCATTCAAACAGTTTTAGAAATGTCAGAGTGTTTTCTATCCAAATCTACTAATGATATGCATATCCTACCTTCTGAGTCTGAGTAGGAGGCAGTTTAACCTCTATGGGCTAGGTGGGACGCTTGCGTCCCACCTACTCAACAGCCAGTGGAATCCCATGGCGCGTTATTCAAATACCTTAGAAATGCTATTACTTCAATTTCTCAAACATATGACTATTTTACAGCATTTTAAAGACAAGACTCTCGTTAATCTAACCACACTGTCCGATTTCAAAAAGGCTTTACAACAAAAGCAAAACATTAGATTATGTTAGCAGAGTACCCAGCCAGAAATAATCAGACACCCATTTTTCAAGCTAGCATATAATGTCACATAAACCCAAACCACAGCTAAATGCAGCACTAACCTTTGATGATCTTCATCAGATGACAATCTTAGGACATTATGTTATACAATACATGCATGTTTTGTTCAATCAAGTTCATATTTATATCAAAAACCAGCTTTTTACATTAGCATGTGACGTTCAGAACTAGCATACCCCCCGCAATCTTCCGGTGAATTTACTAAATTAATCACAATAAACGTTCACAAAAAACATAACAATTATTTTAAGAATTATAGATACAGAACTCCTCTATGCACTCGCTATGTCCGATTTTAAAATAGCTTTTCGGTGAAAGCACATTTAGCAAAATTCTAAGTAGATAGCCCGGCATCACAGGGCTAGCTATTTACACACCCACCAAGTTTAGCCCTCACCAAAGTCAGATTTACTATAAGAAAATTTTTATTACCTTTGCTGTTCTTCGTCAGAATGCACTCCCAGGACTTCTACTTCAATAACAAATGTTGGTTTGGTCCCAAATAATCCATAGTTATATCCAAATAGCGGCGTTTTGTTTGTGCGTTCAAGACACTATCCGAAAGGGTAAATAAGGGTTACGCGCCCGACGTGTTTCGTGACAAAAAAATTCTAAATATTCCATTACCGTACTTCGAAGCATGTCAACCGCTGTTTAAAATCAATTTTTATGCAATTTTTCTCGTAAAAAAGCAATAATATTCCGACCGGGAATCTGTGTTTTAGTTCAAAGAGAGAGAAAGTAAAAACATGAGGTCGCCCCTCGTGCACGCGCCTCAGTCTGATGGTCCTCTGATAGACCACTTAACAAAGGCGCTAATGTTTTTCAGCCAGGGGCTGGAATTACATCATTCAGCTTTTTCCCGGGTTCTGAGAGCCTATGGGAGCCGTAGGAAGTGTCACGTTACAGCAAAGATCCTAAGTTTTCAATAAACAGAGCCAAGAAGCCCAAGGAATGGTCAGAGAGGGTACTTCCTATACAGAATCTTCTCAGGTTTTTGCCTGCCATATGAGTTCTGTTATACTCACAGACACCATTCAAACAGTTTTAGAAACTTTAGGGTGTTTTCTATCCAAAGCCAATAATTATATGCATATTCTAGTTTCTGGGCAGTAGTAATAACCATCTTAAATCGGGTACGTTTTTTATCCGGCCGTGTAAATACTGCCCCCTAGCCCTAACAGGTTAATTTGGGTCCGTTTTTCATCCGGCCGTGAAAATACTGCCCCCTATAGTGAAGAGGTTCTACTATATGTGTGAAATTATAGTTTAGGTTCAGTTTTGAGGCAATTATCAGGGTGATTAGAGTAATAAAACAATACAATTCATGAGCAGTCCAAATGACTGCTTTAGCAGTTCTAGTGTTAATGAGTTATATATTATGTCATCCTTGACATATCATTATGAAGCCTCAAAACAATAAATTAGATAATCCTATAACTGATTACTTAATTCCTTGATTGACTAATTGATGAATTTATTGTGACTGACTGACTAATTGATTCATTGCCTTTTTTCTGTTGTCACAGGATGAATTGGACCTGACAGACAAGAACAGGGAGGCAATGTTTGCTCTACCTGCCGAGAAGAAATGGCAGATCTACTGCAGCAAGAAGAAGGTGAGTTCTGACACACAGACACAGAACATCATTTAGAATCGACAATATTTATCCCATTGCCCTTAGTTGAATAGACACACACACACACACACACACACACACACACACACACTATATCCAACCTCATCTCTTGAACAGACTGTTCCCTCGTGCAGCTTCAGATTGTCAACATTCAGTATGAAAGGGGGAACATTTTGGTTAGACCTCCCTTTCACCCCTTTCTCTTGCCATAATGTCCTTCCTTTCTCGTTCCATAACAGCGCTGGTTTACTCTGTGGTTAGGTCTCCGTGAGGAAATGACATTCTTGATAGAAAAAAGTGAGCTTGGGCCCCTTCCTCAACAGCAAATTAAATAAATACATAGGGTGTGCTTTCCAAATGGCACACTATTCCCTATGTAGTACACTACTTTTGAACAGAACCTGGTCTCTGGCGCCATTTGGGACAGGGACATGAACTTCCCAAAGTCCTTTTGGGGAGAATCTTTTTGGCAAAGCACGTGTTTTTGACCATGTGTTTGCAGGGCCGGCTCTAGCCTTTTGGGGGCCCTAAGCAAAAAATTGCAGTTGTACAGCTAATTTATTACAATTCTACAAGTTCTGCTATGGGGTGGAGAGACATTTTTGCAGTTTTAAAGCAAATTTCCTGCAATTTGACACATTTTGTAATGACTAATGCCATGTTAATATGATATCTGAGTGAGAATGACTAACAAAATCAATGGGGGCCTGCCATCCCAAATAATTTCCCCCGGCCAAAAAATGTCCTCCTCTGCATCACAATGGGATTCCATGAACTATTAGCGTCCGTTGCTATATCAACGGTGTGTTGACCTAATGATTAGAATTTTGGAGAACATTACAGCCTAAATGACATTCTTTTCATCATCGCTATGCAAACAAGGCTGATTTCCACTACAATTTTGCTGTTTAAGTTTTGTTTAGCTAATAAAATGAAAACATTACTTCTAACTACGTTTGGGTACCTTGTTAACATTACAACATGAAATCCACGTCTTAAACGCTGATACGTTTCGGAAATGGCAAAGAAAATGTGTAATCTGTTTGACACATTAGTTGCTTACAACAAATTTCCACTCCATTCATATGCAAATCTGTTTTATTCATACACTGGCTTGTCTGGCTGTCATGTTTTTATTTTAACCTGCCCTTCCCTTATCTAAACTGAAATAATATAATTTCAGTAGACCTCTATTATGATACATTTTGTTCTATCTCACATAGCTAATTAGTACACCCTTGTGGTTGAATATATATGTATATATTGTAGGTCCTAGGATACAACAATGAATAATGTGGAACAAATAAATACCATCAAAGGATACCTTACAACTTACAATAATGAACACCTTGTGAAACAGCTGTGAAAACCAACCTGGCAATATTTAAGATTTTAATATGTAAACTTTGATTGGTTTTGGTACAGTTGTGTCATTCATTTATTTTCACCCCTCAAACAAATTGTACACTCACATGACAATCAGACTAAAATACTAAATTATTGTGTGTGGAATATAGAGGAGGTGTTGGCTGTGTGGGTGGGAGGTTCTGCCTGTCACTTGTTCTCAACAAAGTCCAGGGACTGCTGCTCTCTTTGTTCTGAGTGTTTGCAGTGCTAGTGTTTATTGTTAATCTGTGTATCTCACATATTATGTGCCCAGTATGATAGAGCAAAACAACTTTCTGAGCAGATAATGACAACATGACAATAACAGTAGCTGTAGATGATGTAATGAAAAGTTGGAGGATGGTTGGTAATGGAGGACCTCAGGTGATCCATGTCTGGATGTTGGGCAGAACTCCTAGATCCTGGAGAACAGGAGCAGAGTTAAAGGGAATAGGGTAGGAGACAGAGGCATAACAAGCAAACACACAGGTTACACTTTACTGTGAGAACATTTGGAGTAGTGCAGTGTTATAAATGGGAGATATGTACTTTTCAACACTTACCGATCATGTGCTATGGTGAAACAAATTTGATAGACTTGAACTCCGGCGCCACAGTCTTCGCCCTCTCAAACTTCTGGCAGGCTAGAAAGCGTACTGACCTTTAAGCAAAAAGTAACACATTGAAACATTGTGTGCTCTCTGATATGACATTCATTGACATCATAATAATTTCAAATATAATAGAATGTGATTGATAAACAAAAGGTTATTTCACTTGCCCAGCTGTCCACCTCCTTGACAATTCCACATCAGAAGAAGCATAGGTTAAGTTTGGAAATCATGCATTTCACTGCGAAATGGCCAGCATGTATCTCAGTCAGCATGGCCTCCTTCTCCTCCTTAGTAAAAATCACCCTCCTGTGTGGCTGGCCATCCTTCCAATGTATGATTGCCTAACAAGTTGGAAGATAAGAGTTGTTGAAATAGTCAAGTCTGAGTACATTTGCACTGCTGTCTTAATTTCTCTGTTTCTCTCTCTCCATCTCTCTCTGTCTGTCTTCCACTCTCTTTCCACCTCCCTCTCTGACTTTCATTATTTATTTTTCACTTTCTTCCTCCCCCCTCTCTGTGTCTGTCTAGCGAAGACACCTAGTTAAGGGCATTTGGAATTACCATAGTTGATTACTCTTATCCATTTGATTTATCAGGTTTAACTTATAGCTAGATACCTCAATATGACAGACATATACAGTTGAAGTCAGAAGTTTACATACACCTTAGCCAAATACATTTAAACTCAGTTTTTCACAATTCCTGACATTTAATCAGAGTAAAAATTCCCTGTCTTAGGTCAGTTAGGATCATCACTTTATTTTAAGAATGTGAAATGTCAAAATAATAGTGGAGAGAAGGATTTATTTCAGCTTTTATTTCTTTCATCACATTCCCAGTGGGTCAGAAGTTTACATGCACTCAATTAGTATTTGGTAGCATTTCTTTTTAATTGTTTAACTTGGGTCAAACATTTCGGGTAGCCTTCCACAAGCTTCCCACAATAAGTTGGGTGAATTCTGGCCCATTCCTCCTGACAGAGCTGGTGTAACTGAGTCAGGTTTGTAGGCTTCCTTGCTCGCACACGCTTTTTCAGTTCTGCCCACAAATTGTCTACAGGATTGAGGTCAGGGATTTGTGATGGCCACTCCAATACCTTTTGTTGTCCTTACGCCATTTTGCCACAACTTTGGAAGTATGCTTGGGATCATTGTCCATTTGGAAGACCGATTTGCGACCAAGCTTTAACTTCCTGACTGATGTCTTGAGATATTGCTTCAATATATCCACATAATTTTCCTTCCTCGTGATGCCATTGTTTTGTGAAGTGCACCAGCCCCTCCTGCAGCAAAGTACCCCCACAACATGATGCTACCACCCCCGTGCTTCACGGTTGGGATGGTGTTCTTTGGCTTGCAAGCCTCCCGCTTTTTCCTCCAAACATAACGATGGTCATTATGGCCAAACAGTTCTATTTTTGTCAGACCAGAGGACATTTCTCCAAAAGGTACGATCTTTGTCCCCATGTGCAGTTGCAAACCGTAGTCTGGCTTTTTTATGGCGGTTTTGGAGCAGTGGCTTCTTCCTTGGTGAGGGCCTTTCAGGTTATGTTGATATAAGACTCGTTTTACTGTGGATATATATACTTTTGTACCTGTTTCCTCCAGCATCTTCACAAGGTCCTTTGCTGTTGTTCTGGGATTGATTTGCACCTTCTGCACCAAAGTACGTTAATCTCCAGGAGACAGAACACGTCTCCTTCTTGAACGGTATGACGGCTGCGTCGTCCCATGGTGTTTATACTTGCGTACTATTATTTGTACAGATGAACGTGGTACCTTCAGGCGTTTGGAAATTGCTCCCAAGGATGAACCAGACTTATGGAGATCTACAAAAAAAATTGAGGTCTTGGCTGATTTATTTTGATTTTCCCATGACGTCAATCAAAGGGGCACTGAGTTTGAAGGTAGGCTTTGAAAAACCTCCCATTGACTCAAATTATGTCAATTAGCCTATCAGAAGCTTCTAAAGCCATGACATCATTTTCTAGAATTTTCCAAGCTGTTTAAAGGCACAGTCAACTTAGTGTATGTAAACTTCTGACCCACTGGAATTGTGATACAGTGAATTATACACCCTATCAACAACAGGTGAAATATCAAGAGCGCCAAATTTGAAAACAATTAAATGTCATAATTCAAATTTCTCAAACATACAACTATCTTACACCCTTTGAAAGATAAACATCTCCTTAATCTAACCACGTTGTCCGATTTCAAAAAGGCTTTACGGCGAAAGCATAAAGTTAGATTATGTTAGGCGAGTACATTGAAAATAGCTGTGTGTAATGTTTTGTCAATGCAAAGACACGCGTCACCAAAAGCAGAAAACCAGCAAAAATTATGCACTAACCTTTGACAATCTCCATCAGATGACACTCCTAGGACATTGTTAGACAATACATGCATTTTTAGTTCTATCAAGTTCATATTTATATCCAAAAACAGCATTTTTACTATGGCGTTGATGTTGAGGAAATCTTTTCCCTCCAATACCGCCAGTCAAATCAGCACAACAAATTAAATAATTACTATTCGAAAACATTGGTAAAATATTATATTGTCATTCAAAGAATTATAGATTTACATCTCTTGAACGCAACCGGATTGCCAGATTTAAAAATAACCTTACTGGGAAATCACACTTTGCAATAATCTGAGCACTGCACCCAGAAAAATACGCTTTGCGATACAGACTAACCGCCATGTTGGAGAGATCTAAAATCGAAAATACTATGTAAATAATCCATTACCTTTGATTCTCTTCATCAGATGTCACTTCCAGGAATCCCAGGTCCATAACGAATGTAGTTTTGTTCGAAAAAGCTCATAATTTATGTCCAAAAAGCTCCGTGTTGTTAGCACATGATCTAAGCCCGCCGGACTTCTCTTCATGAAAGAGGGGAGAAAAAATATTTACGTTCGTTCAAACATGTCAAACGTTGTATAGCATAAATCATTAGTGCCTTTTTCAACCAGAACATGAATAATATTCAAAGCGGACGATTGCATTCTCTTTTAAAACGTATTGGAACGAGAGTACCCAACATGAACTCGCGCGCCAGAGTCTTGTCGGCCACCACCGTTCCAAGGCTCTTGTTCGTTCAGTTCTCACAGTAGAAGACTCAAACCACTTTGTAAAGACTGGTGACATCTAGTGGAAGCCATAGGAAGTGCTCAACGATTAATAAGCCCCTGTGTGTTTCAATGGCATAGGCTTAAAGGTAATTCAACACATCAGGTATCCACTTCCTGTCAGAATTTGTCTCAGGGTTTTGACTGCCATATGAGTTCTGTTATACTTACAGACACCATTCAAACAGTTTTAGAAAATTCAGAGTGTTTTCTATCCAAACCTGAACAATAATATGCATATTCTAGCTTCTGAGTTGGTGTAGGAGGCAGTTAACCTCTCTGGCGCATGTGGGACGAATTCGTCCCACCTACGTAACAGCCACTTCAATCCAGTGGCGCGATTTTTGAATCGTTTGAAATACTATTACTTCAATTTCTCAAACATATGACTATTTTACAGCTATTTAAAGACAAGAATCTCTTTAATCTAACCACACTGTCCGATTTCAAAAAGGCTTTACAACGAAAGCAAAACATTAGATTATGTCAGGAGAGTGCCCAGCCAGAAATAATCAGACACCCATTTTTCAAGCTAGCATATCATGTCACATAAACCCAAACCACAGCTAAATGCAGCACTAACCTTTTATGATCTTCATCAGATGACACACCTAGGACATTATGTTATACAATACATGCATGTCTGTTCAATCAAGTTCATATTTATATCAAAAAACAGCTTTTTACATTAGCATGTGACGTTCAGAAAAAGCATACCCCCCGCAAACTTCCGGGGAATTTACTAACAGTTTGCTAAATTACTCACGATAAACGTTCACAAAAAGCATAACAATTATTTTAAGAATTATAGATACAGAACTCCTCTATGCACTCGATATGTCCGATTTTAAAATAGCTTTTCGGATGAAGCACATTTTGCAATATTCTAAGTACATAGCCCGGCATCACGGGCTAGCTATTTAGACACCCACCCAGTTCAGCCTTCACCAAAATCACATTTCCTATAAGAAAAATGTTCTTACCTTTCTTGTTCTTCGTCAGAATACACTGCCAGGACTTCTACTTCAATAACAAATGTAGGTTTGGTCCCAAATAATCCATCGTTATATCCAAACAGCGACGTTTTGTTCGTGAGTTCTAGACACTATCAGAATGCTACATCACGAGCATGGCGCATGGCGTGACAAAAAATGTCTAAATATTCCATTACCGTACTTCGAAGCATGTCAACCGCTGTTTAAAACCAATTTTTATGCCATTTATCTCGTAGAAAAGCGATAATATTCCGACCGGGAATCTGCAATGAGCCTAAACAGCCGAATGAAATTTCTCCACGGGGGCGAATCGTGCACGCGCCTCATTCAATGGTCCTCTGATCGGCCACTTACCAAAGGCGATAATCTGTTTCAGCCAGAGGCCGCCTCGTCATCCTTCAGGTTTTTCCCGGGTTCTGAGAGCCTATTGGAGCCCTAGGAATTGTCACGTTACAGCTAAGATCCTTACTTTTCAATAAACAGATGCAAGACGCACGACTCCTTGTCAGACAGGCCACTTCCTGCATGAAACCTTGTCAGGTTTTTGCCTGCCATAGGAGTTCTGTTATACTCACAGACACCATTCAAACAGTTTTAGAAACTTTAGGGTGTTTTCTATCCAAACCTGAACAATAATATGCATATTCTAGCTTCTGAGTTGGTGTAGGAGGCAGTTAAAAATGGGCACATATTTTTTCCAAAATTCTCAATACTGCCCCCTAGCCCAAACAGGTTAAAAATGGGCACATATTTTTTTCAAAATTCTCAATACTGCCCCCTATCCCCAACAGGTTTTAACAAGAAATTTGTGGACTGGTTGAAAAATGAGTTTTAATGACTCCAACCTGAGTGTATGTAAACTTCCGACTTCAACTGTAACTATATCAGTGGAAGCTACTGAGGGGTGGACGGCTCATAATACTGGCTGGAATGGAGTCAATTGAATGGTATCAACCAAATGGAAACCACATGCTTGACACAATTCCATTTATTCTATTCCAGACATTATTATGAGCAATCCTCCCATCAGCAGCCTCCTCTGAACTATATGTACAGCTAGCAACATGAAGATGACCAACTAGCTAGATGGAAAATGGTTGTTGAAAAATAGTTGTACATAGCTAAAGCCGTTCAGTTATCTAATAGAAGTTACTGTAGCTGGCTAGCTGACTAGGCAGGCTGAGGTAAATAAGTACAGTAGCTAGCAATGTAAATCTAAAAACAACTTAAATGATTTCTTCCTATTTAACAATATTTTCTTGTAAAAAGACAAATATATGGTAAAGAAAGCGTGTTCTCTTTCCAGTCTTTTTGGTCCTCTGAAGCAGCACGTAGTCAGCAGGTTGTCACCGTCAAAAACAGCATCCATGGAGAGCAATTCTGAGGTAATAATTTTGCGAGGACTGAGCGAGCGTTTATGCGGTGGAATACAACTAGAACTACCTGCGTAACTTATTTTTAAAGGTGACTTACCACCTGGATTCGGGTCTAATGTAGTAAAATTTGAAATGGTTATTTTTACATTGGATAAAAGTAGAGACTCAGAGCTACAAAATGTGACCCGATTCAGGAAACTAGGCGTATATCGCAAGTCACGACTTCACAGGAGAGCCGTTTGAACATAAAACATATTTTTTTTATCAAAATGCGTTTTTTGGCAGAAATGCCTTCTCGAACATGTGAACTTTCATGTGCCTTAATAACAAACTTGTATGCCATCGGTAAATACGAATACAATTGTTAAATTACGAGCCTTGTTGGTTAATCCACAGAAAAAGTAGCAACCTTTCCTCAAGCCATGATTGGCTGAGATAATGAGTGGGCTTTACATGCCGAGGTAGTAGTTCGGATTGGTCTGCCATATTGAAGGCTTCAGTGTATTTGAGCTCATCGGTCTGTGTTGGTAATCCTGTCGACCGCGTCTTTTTTTTAAATGTATTGTGTGGTGGAGTTGCATAAGTGTTGCTGTCCACTTTCTGGAGGATCAAGTTTTGAAATCAGTGGAATTAGAGTATGATAGCTAAAGAGATGGAGAAAACACTTGTCTCTGGATTACCTTCAAAGTAAGGGCAACCGTGGTATGGCATTCCTGACAGGGAGGGAGACACGTCCATCATGCTAGCTAGCTAACGTTAGCTGGCTTGCTCGTTAGCTAACGCTATGTGATGTGTGTAAAACACCCGTTGAATATGGCCAGTGTCAGTAAACATTTGCAAAAAAGCATAATGAAATTGTTGCCAACAGAGCTGGTTAGGCTGTTTTCATGTTATCCAGAGGTAAACAAATCATCGGCCAGAGCGTCAAGTGTGCACTCCGAGAGCGAAACGAGATGGGTGGGGCTTAAGCTTAAGAGGCTGTGGACGATGTTGAATGGGTGTAGACAAAGGAGTGCTCTTCAATACCAAAACATTCAAAGGTGATTTTCTCAAAAGTGAGTTTACAAGTTGATCAACTTTCAAAGCAGAAATACTTTCCTATTGTTCCTCAAATGCAGTGTATGATATACCATTTTGTAGCTCTCAGTCTCTACTTTTATCCAATGTACAAAACACCATTTCACATTTTGCTACATAAGACCGAATCCAGATGGTGAGTCACAAACAGTATATCATACACTTTGTGAGTCTCCCGTACTAAAACAGCCGGTCGCAGAGCCAGGAAAATATAGGCCAGGACCAAGGAACAAGTCACAACAAAAACAAGGTGTACACACCAAACACACCTCTCATTCATAGGCAGCCAGGGGTAATGGAGTATAGGGAAATGGGGAGAAGAACAGCACCAACGACTAGGACGATGTGCACGCAAACACACACACGCACACGCACACATACACATACATACACATACATACACACACTTAATCACACACGGAGACATACAGACATATGCAGTCACGCATGCATGCATGCACACACACACACACACACAAAGCAGCCATTGTTTGGTCGAGATGACAGTGATTTTAATGGGAAGTACCTCAGAGCCATAGCACGGATTAGGGAAACTTTCCTTCCCTCAGTCTCTAGAAACAGTTGGCCCTCTTGTTACTTGGGCAAAACCAGCAGCTGCTGTTGTCGTTGTTGTTTTGCCTGTATGATCAAATCAAAATCAAATCAAATCAAATTTATTTATATAGCCCTTCGTACATCAGCTGAAATCTCAAAGTGCTGTACAGAAACCCAGCCTAAAACCCCAAACAGCAAGCAATGCATGTGAAAGAAGCACGGTGGCTGGGAAAAACTCCCTAGGAAAAACTCCTGAGAAAGGCCAAAAACCTAGGAAGAAACCTAGAGAGGAACCAGGCTATGAGGGGTGGCCAGTCCTCTTCTGGCTGTGCCAGGTGGATATTATAACAGAACATGGTCAAGATGTTAAAATGTTCGTAAATGACCAGCATGGTCAAATAATAATAATCATAGTAATTGTCGAGGGTGCAACAAGCACGTCCGGTGAACAGGTCAGGGTTCCGTAGCCGCAGGCAGAACAGTTGAAACTGGAGCAGCAGCATGGCCAGGTGGACTGGGGACAGCAAGGAGTCATCATGCCAGGTAGTCCTAGGGCTCAGGTCCTCCGAGAGAAAGAAAGAAAGAAAGAAAGAGAGAATTAGAGAGAGCATATTTACATTCACACAGGACACTGGATAAGACAAGAGAATACTCCAGATGTAACAGACTGACCCTAGCCCCCCGACACATAAACTACTGCAGCATAAATACTGGAGGCTGAGACAGGAGGGATCAGAAGACACTGTGGCCCCATCCGATGATACCCCCGGACAGGGCCAATGATAGCCATGATAACATTGGGAATGCCAATAAGAGTTTTCAGAGTATCAAGTCCACTTTAGAAATGTATCTATAAAACTGCAGTGTAGTGTGTTTTAGGATCTTGAACTTAAAATATCTGTATATTTTGTAAGTATTTTTGGACTTTATTGAACCGATAGAGAGAGGATGACAGTGGGGAAAGAGAGAGAGAGGTTAGTAGCCCGGATTGTAAACTATGTCGACACCGTAGACACCGTAGACATGTGTGCCGGAGACTGCAGTGCAACTTTCTTTGAGGTCCAGAGTTGAGTTTGAGGGCTATATCAGCTGTATGAAGGCAAGAGTGTGCAAGGCGGTTTTGAATGTCAGTCTGTCACCTCATTTGTCTCTTGACCTGTGTGCACCTACCTTGTAAACTTTAATTCATAGGCTAGGTTGTAGCAACCTCATGATGGGTATAGGGAACATTTGAGTATCATGTAGTAGCCTAAACCTATCGCTGTTACATTGAACCGGGTGAATGGAATGTGAATGACAGACATCCAATATGATGTAATGGAAATAAATAAAATACTACAAATTATCATCCTCCGTCACCTTAAACGGCACTGACCGCAACTGACAGGATGTTGAACTTATTGGCAATCACTATATATTAAACCTGCTTTAGATAGGCAAAGGCTTCAATCAAATCAAATTTTATTCGTCACATACACGTGATTAGCAGATGTTAATGCGAGTGTAGTGAAATGCTTATGCTTCTAGCTCTGACAGTGCAGCAATATCTAAGTAATATCTTACACAACATATACCCAATACACACAAATCGAAGTAGGAATGAATTAAGACTATATACAGCGGGAGCGGAACGGACTAAGAAACAGTAGAATAGTATAGAATACAGTATATATATATGAGATGAGTAAAGCAAGATATGTAAACATTATTAAGTGACTAAGATACCGTAGAATAGTATAGAATACAGTATATACATATGAGATGAGTAATGCCAGATATGTAAACATTATTAAAGTGACTAGTGTTCCATTCCTTAAAGTGACCAGTGACTTCTAGTCTATGCCTATAGGCAGCAGCCTCTAATGGGCTAGTGATGGCTGTTTAACAGTCTGATGGCCTTGAGATAGAAGCTGTTTTTCAGTCTCTCCATCCCAGCTTTGATGCACCTGTACTGACCTCGCCTTCTGGGTGAATGTGGGCTGAACAGGCAGTGGCTCGGGTGGTTGATGTCCTTGATTATATTTTTGGCCTTCCTGTGACATCGGGTGCTGTAGTTGTCCTGGAGCACGGGTAGTTTGTCCCCGGTAATGCGTTGGGCAGCCCGCACTACCCTCTCGAGAGCCTTGCGGTTGCGCGCGGTGCAGTTGCTGTATCAGGCAGTGATACAGCCCGACAGGATGCTTTCAATTGTAGATCTGTAAACGTTTGTGCGGGTTTTAGGTGACAAGCCAAATTTCTTCAGCCTCCTGAGGTTGAAGAGGCTATGTTGTGCATTCTACACCACACTGTCTGTGTGAGTGGTCCATTTCAGTTTGTCAGTGATGTGTATGCCAAGGAACTTGAAGCTTTCCACCTTCTCCACTGCGGTCCTATCAATGTAGATGGGGGGTGCACCCTATGCTGTTTCCTGAAGTCCACGATCATCTCCTTTGTTTTGTTGACGTTGAGTGAGAGGTTGTTTTCCAGGCACCACGCTCCCAGAGCCCTCACCTCCTCCCTGTAGGCTGTCTCGTCATCGTTGGTAATCAAGCCTACTACTGTTGCGTCGTCTTCAAACTTGATGATTGAGTTGGAGGCGTGCTTGGCCACGCAGTCATGTGTGAACAGGGAGTACAAGAGGGGGCTGAGCACGCATCCTTGTGGGGCCCCAGTGTTGAGAATCAGCGGAGTGGAGGTGATATTTCCTACCTTCACCACCTGGGGACATCCAGGACCCAGTTGCACAGGGCGGGGTTCAGACCCAAGGCCTTAAACTTAATGATTAGCTTGGAGGGTATTATGGTGTTGAATGCTGAGCTATAGTTAATAAACAGCATTCTTACATAGGTATTCAACAGCCTGATCAATTCTATGCAAAGGAGATGTGTCACACTGCATGAGGCAAATAGTGGTCACACCAGATACTGACTGGTTTTCTGATCCACGCCCCTACCTTTTTTTTAAGGTATCTGTGACCAACAGATGCACATCTGTATTCCCAGTCATGTAACATCCCTAGATTAGGGCCTAATTTATTCATTTAAACTGACTGATTTCCTTATATGAACTGTAACACAGTAAAATATTTGAAATTGTTTCATGTTGCATGTATATTTTTGTTCAGTGTAATATTATTGATATAATTAGTATAACATCAATATTATATATCATTTTGACCTCAGACCTTGCATCCATAGCGCTGTCTATGAATTTGAGAGTGGTTACATTTCTCCAACCTCATCCCTCAGCTGTTTACCAAAACAATGGTGGGGTGTAGGGTTTGTTTGTGTCTGAACCTATTACCTATTACCTACCTATTACCCACTACCCGTATTTGTTGTGTCACAAATAACACCCTTTTCCCCTTTTAATGCGCTATATAGTCTGATTTGTCTAAACAGAACAAAAAACAAATCATGTTTTAGTTGTTACATGCTTCCGTAAACAACAGGTGTAGACCCACAGTGAAGTGCTTATTTATGGGTCCTTTTCCAACAATGCAAAGAGATATATAAAATAAATAATGTAAATAGTGACACAAGGAATGAATACACAGTGAATAACAAATAACAGTAACAAATAACAATAACATGGCTATATACAGGGCCTGTGTTTACCCTTTGCCTTTTTGATGGCTCGTTGGTCGTAGTGGGATTTCTTATAATGTCCTGATTAGTGTCCCACTCCTTGAAAGCGTCAGCTCTAGCCTTTAGCTCAGTGCGTATGTTGCCTGTAATCCATGGCTTCTGGTTGGGGTTTGCACGTTCAGTAGTCGTCAATGCACTTATCAATGAAGCCAGTGATCTTTGTGGATGGTGTGCTCACTGTAGTGGCGGCTTCACTCACGGCTGTCACAGCTTTGGACAACTTCTCTAAGGGATTCAGGCAGAATGCCCTAGCATCTCACTGAAGGCCTGGGATCCTAGTTAAAGGAACCGACTAGCCCTCCATTAACCAGAGAATGGGAGAAACATTTTAGGCCATTGTAGAGGTAGCCAGGGGTCGAAATCAGCCCGTTCCAGAGCTAACAGCTTGCCTGGCTACAGAAATCAGTGAATGAGCGAGTTGGAGTGAGTTACGGCCAAAACCAGGATTTTTGCGCTTCAGAAGACATGAAAGTGAAATGGGCTCCCTACAATCTTGGAAACACGTGTGTGTGCGCTCGCGTGTGTTTGTGTTCGTGTGTGTGCATGTGTAATGGGGTCGTGATTGGGCAGATATTGAAGTTGGCAGAGACCAACCAACGCAGTGGTCTTCCAATGTTGATTTTATTCCCCATTTACTGAAGTAAGAATGAGGTTAAGACTGAAACAAACCCAAGAAACTCCTAATGCATTTCAGAATTCCTTTTAGAGCAAACCTTATGTCTTGGCTATGATATGTCTTATGTCTTGGTTGAAATATGAAGCTCTGTTTGAGATTTCTTGATTGATTTAGATAACACAGAAATCAATTTGACAACACACCTTGAAGGGAGCACAGTAAAACATGTATAAGTACCTCGTATTCAAAGTTTTCTACAGCTGTTTCTACAACTGTTTAGAAATTGAATATGGTGCTGATTAAACAGTGAAAGGAACTTGACTTCTTTCTTTTTTTTCACATCGTTTTATTGGTGGGAAAATGAACGTATACATATTTACATATTTCACATTTCCTTTAACTTGTTGACTGGTGTTTGCGTGTTGATAAAGTGATGGTATGGTATTTTAATAGAATACTACCATACCACACACAGAGAAATTAATAAAGCGATGGTATGGTAGTTTAAGCAAGAGATGTGTTTTTTTGCATTTGATGCAGTCTGCTAACTTCTGTCTGTAGTGTCCGAACAGTTTTGGATACAAACTAATATGACTCCTCTGTGTAAAGGTGAGACTCTCATTTTCTCTAGGGCGCCCACAGGCTTCACAAGACTTGTCTGACGGTCCCCCAGTATCAGTTGAAAAAATGAATGGAAGTATATATGGAAATTGTTTAGTGTCAAAAATAAGGGGTTAAATACATGTAAAAATCTTTCTGATCTTTCTTATACAGTTCCCTCCACTAATATTGGTACCCTTGGTAAATATGAGCAAAACAGACTGGGAAAAATTTTCTTTATTGTTTATATTTTTGGTCTTTCATTCAAAATATTCACAAAATTCTAACCGTTAATTAATTAAAGTAAAATAATTTAAAGAAAAAATTGATTATTATCATAATTTTATTTTTTTTTCTTCTCAAATATATGTGTGACACAATTATTGGCAGCCCTGTATTTGTTTTATTTTTATATCACCTTTATTTAACCAGGTAGGCTAGTTGAGAACAAGTTCTCATTTACAACTGCGACCTGGCCAAGATAAAGCAAAGCGGTGCGACACAAACAACAACACAGAGTTACACATGGGATAAACAAACATACAGTCAATAAGACAATAGAAAAAAAATAGTGTGTGCAAATGGCGTGAGGAGGTAAGGCAATAAATAGGCCATAGTAGCGAAGTAATTACAGTTTAGCAAATTAACACTGGAGTGATAGATGAGCAGATTATGTTGTGCAAGTAGAAATACTGGTGTGCAAAAGAGCAGAAAAGTAAATAAAAACAATATGGGGATGAGGTAGGTAGATTGGGTGGGCTATTTACAGGTGGGCTATGTACAGCTGCAGCGATCGGTTAGCTGCTCAGATAGCTGATGTTTAAAGTTAGTGAGGGAAATATAAGTCTCCAGCTTCAGTGAATTTTGCAATTCGTTCCAGTCATTGGCAGCAGAGAACTGGAAGGAAAGGCGGCCAAAGGAAGTGTTGGCTTTGGGGATGACCAGTGAGATATACCTGCTGGAGCGCGTGAAGAGGACCACAATGGAAATAAGTCCCAGACTTTATTGTGTGTTATCCTCGATGATTTTATTCATGTGCATGTATGGCTTTTAAGTTTTATGTGTGCTTGTTTTTTTTAAATGGTCAAATTAATAAACTAAACTACGGGTGGGTGTTATCGTGACCAGTGAGCTGAGATAAGGCGGAGCTTTACCTAGCATAGACTTGTAGATGACCTGGAGCCAGTGGGTCTGGCGACGAATATGTAGCAAGGGCCAGCCGACTAGAGCATACAGGTCGCAGTGGTGGGTGGTATAAGGGGCTTTGGTGACAAAACGGATGGCACTGTGATATACTGCTTCCAGTTTGCTGAGTAGAGTGCTTTGTGCAACCTCCCTTTGCCAAGATAACAGCTCTGAGTCTTCTCCTATAATGCGTAATGAGGTTGGAGAACACATGGCAAGGGATCTGAGACCATTCCTCCATATAGAATCTCTCTAGATCCTTCATATTCCAAGGTCAGCACTTGTGGACTCTCCTCTTCAGCTCATCCCACAGGTTTTCTATGGGGTTTAGGTCAGGGGACTGGAATGGCCGAGGCAAAACCTTGATTCTGTGGTGAGTGAACCATTTTTGTGTTGATTGTGAGGTGTGCTCTGCTGGAAGATCCAACCACGGCCCAGTTTAAGCTTCCTAGCAGAGGCAGTCAAGTTTTGATTTAATATCTGCTGGTACTTGATGGAGTCACTGATACCATATGTATCCTAACAAGTTGTCCAGGGCCTTTGAAAGAAAAACATAGAGCCCGGTCCCATTGAAAGTTCCGGTAACATTTGGCAAACTGTAGGTACTTCAGTTTGTTATTTGATGACAGCAAAGGCTTTTTTATGGTAACCCTCCCAAACAACTTGTGGTTATGTAGGTGGCATCTGATCGTAGTTTTGGAGACTTTCTGACCCCAAGACCCAACTAACGTCTGCAATTCTCCAGCTGTGATCATTGGATATTTTTTTGCCACTCAAACCATCATCCTCACTGTGCGTGGGGTCAATACAGACACACGTCCTCTTCCAGGCCGGTTGTTAACATCTTCAGTTGCTTTAAACTTCTTAATTTTTCCCCTCATAGTGGAAATGGGCATTTCCTGATTTGTGCAGCTCAACATTTTGTTGCACATCATTACTGTATTCAGGGGTCTTTCACATAGTGATGGATGGCTATGGGAACTTGGCCTGTGTGTCACCTCATATTTATACCCCAGTGAAACAGGAAGTCATGGCTTACCACTTAAGTGTTCCTAATCACTCAAGTGAACTTAAATACATAAAATATGAATGGGAATATACTTCAGTTAGATAATTGTGGCACACATTTTTCTGAGAAAAGTATATACACTGCTCAAAAAAATAAAGGGAACACTTAAACAACACAATGTAACTCCAAGTCAATCACACTTCTGTGAAATCAAACTGTCCACTTAGGAAGCAACACTGATTGACAATACATTTCACATGCTGTTGTGCAAATGGAATAGACAACAGGTGGAAATTATAGTCAATAAGCAAGACACCCCCAATAAAGGAGTGGTTCTGCAGGTGGGGACCACAGACCACTTCTCAGTTCCTATGCTTCCGTCAATTTTGAATGCTGGCGGTGCTTTCACTCTAGTGGTAGCATGAGACAGAGTATACAACCCACACAAGTGGCTCAGGTAGTGCAGCTCATCCAGGATGGCACATCAATGCGAGCTGTGGCAAGAAGGTTTGCTGTGTCTGTCAGCATAGTGTCCAGAGCATGGAGGCGCTACCAGGAGACAGGCCAGTACATCAGGAGACGTGGAGGAGGCCGTAGGAGGGCAACAACCCAGCAGCAGGACCGCTACCTCCGCCTTTGTGCAAGGAGGAGCAGGAGAAGCACTGCCAGAGCCCTGCAAAATGACCTCCAGCAGGCCACAAATGTGCATGTGTCTGCTCAAACGGTCAGAAACAGACTCCATGAGGATGGTATGAGGGCCCGACGTCCACAGGTGGGGGTTGTGCTTACAGCCCAACACCGTGCAGGACATTTGGCATTTGCCAGAGAACACCAAGATTGGCAAATTCGCCACTGGTGCCCTGTGCTCTTCACAGATGAAAGCAGGTTCACACTGAGCACGTGACAGACGTGACAGAGTCTGGATGACTGGAGAACGTTCTGCTGCCTGCAACATCCTCCAGCATGACTGGTTTGGCGGTGGGTCAGTCATGGTCTGGGGTGGCATTTCTTTGGGGGGGCCGCACAGCCCTCCATGTGCTCGCCAGAGGTAGCCTGACTGCCATTAGGTACCGAGATGAGATCCTCAGACCCCTTGTGAGACCATATGCTGGTGCGGTTGGCCCTGGGTTCCTCCTAATGAAAGACAATGCTAGACCTCATGTGGCTGGAGTGTGTCAGCAGTTCCTGCAAGAGGAAGGCATTGATGCTATGGACTGGCCCGCCCGTTCCCCAGACCTGAATCCAATTGAGCACATCTGGGACATCATGTCTCGCTCCATCCACCAACGCCACGTTGCACCACAGACTGTCCAGGAGTTGGCGGATGCTTTAGTCCAGGTCTGGGAGGAGATCCCTCAGGAGACCATCGCCACCTCATCAGGAGCATGCCCAGGCGTTGTAGGGAGGTCATACAGGCACGTGGAGGCCACACACACTACTGAGCCTCATTTTGACTTGTTTTAAGGACATTACATCAAAGTTGGATCAGCCTGTAGTGTGGTTTTCCACTTTATTTTGAGTGTGACTCCAAATCCAGACTTCCATGGGTTGATAAATTGGATTTCCATCGATAATTTTTTTGTGATTTTGTTGTCAGCACATTCAACTATGTAAAGAAAAAAGTATTTAAAAAGATTATTTCTTTCCTTCAGATCTAGGATGTGTTGTTTAAGTGTTCCCTTTATTTTTTTGAGCAGTATATTTCATTTATTTAAACAGAATTTTTTTACTTCAATTAAAAGGTTCGATTTTTGTGAATATTTTGAATGAAATACCAAGAGGATAAACAGCAAAGAAAACATTTTCACAGCCCATTTGCTCATATTTAGCAAGGGTGCCAATATTAGTGGAGGGCACTGTATCTCTCAGATTTAGGACAGACACTACAGAACTAACTTTTTGATTTTATTCTGTATCTGTTGTTCCATGTAGTGAATCTGTTATTCAATGTGTTTGTATTCAATGTGTTCGTAATTATCCTTGGTATGACCTTCTTAAAACAATTCCATATAGCTTAGTAGATGTTTGTGTGTGTGTGTGTGAGTGAGTATGAGGAGAGAGCGATAGAGAGAGACTTAAAATTCCCTCACATTTCTCATCATTCCATGGGCTCAGTCATAGCGTTGCAGGAGGACTTTGTTTTCAACCCAACTCTCCTCAGGGTCTATCTATTCTCCTAGTTATTAAAAAATACTACCCCTTATCAACTGTGCTTGGCTCCTAGCCTTGCATGGATTGCCACGAAGCTGACGAGGTAATATTTATTATTTGTTTCTCCTGAGGGCTCTGTTTTTTATTCAGGCACTAGGGAACAGCCTACTACCGGTAGGACCCCGAAAACAAACAACCCCTGTCTGGTAATCACCTCTCATTTGTCCTGAAACAAGATGGAAATTATAGTATTTTGTGCAGACTTGTGAAGCTGCCAGGGTAAATGTTGCGTTGGACTTGACATGTTTTGAGCTGTATCGACTGCTGAAATTCGACAAAAAGGGTCTGGAGAGAGGCAGTTAAGTTTTTAATCTCGCCGTCAAAATCAGTCTGGCTGTATGTCCAGACCGAGTCTGTCGACTAATGTGGCAACAAGAGAACACAACTGGTCTGAGAACAGGGAGTGCTAATAGTAGTTTTTCTTTTGAATCGACACCAGAGTACAGTACGAACCTGGAGAAAACACTGGCCTTATTGTCTGCCCTGCATTTAAACACTTATTTATTGGGTATGGTTAACACTTCAAGGAAGGGGTCACTACATATACATTTAGCGCTTAGTAGAAACTATTAGGTGTCATCAGGTCATTATTGAATTACAGCAAGGTAAGCAGTTTTTTAATCATGTACTTTACATACATACCAAATTCTGTAAACAAAGTAAGTATATATGCACCTAATAACTGGCCCGTTTTGCCATCTACTCTGAATTCCAGTATTGTCATCTGTTGTTTGGAGTGAAGAGAAAATTCAGCAACTCTTGGAGGACGGTGAAGGTTGATAAAAGTGCTACTTTATTGTTATAATAGAGAAGCACTTTTATCAACTTCCACTGTCCTGCAAGAGTTGCTGAATTTCCTCTTCGCTTAATTTTGCTGCTCAATTCATGCATTGGTTGGAAAGCGAAGGAACGGCAGTGTTCCCTTCCATATGTTTTGTTTTGTTGTTTGGAAATTCAGGGGCACATGCACTGACATGGGACTTGAGAACGATTCTTCCGTTGACACTCGTGTGTGGGATGTGTGCCTCCACAGAAACATGTTGTACCCTGGTAAAGTACTTGAGGGCTTACCATGTACAGGAAGGACCCTGTCCTACACAATTGATCATATCAACAAAATTAAATGATTGATTAGGAGAAACTCAGTGCATGGAAACAACCCAACAAACAGGCTATGTCTCAAATGGCACCCTATTCCCTACATACTGTGATGCACTCCTTATTACCAGAGCTCTATGGGCCTTGGTCTAAAGTCGTACACTGAATAGGGAAAAAGGTGCCATTTGGATGTAGACAGTTAGTAAAGGCACACTAATCAAACTGTTTTCCAGTTCCTTACGTTCTCATGGGTACACAAACTGAGCCTGACGTTCTCAACTCCCCTGTGCTCAAATCCAAGCTAAACAGTACCAGATGTGAAACATCGGTGAAGGATCTCGGAGCTAAACTGTCTTCATATTCTCCTGTGCGTTTGTTGCTCGTGGCATCGCTCTCCCTGGAAAGGCCAGTACAAATTGATTTCCGACAACGCTATTGAAAAGCATTGTGCAGAATACTCCATCCCGGGGGGTCTTTCCCTGACTGTCTTAAAATGTCAAAACAATTGAATAGTTTGATGTGCACTGTGTTGTGACCCAGATTTGAAGTATTAGGCCTCTTTCATTTTGTCTGTTTGGGACGTTGAGAGGACGGGGACACACACACACACACACACACACACACACACACACACACACACACACACACACACACACACATACAGACATTGTGTCTGTTTGGGATGGGGAGATGGAGTAGTATTACTGGGATGAAGAGACACAAACACACACAATTTGTCAGTTTGGGATGTTGACATGGAGTAGTAACTGTAAATGGTATGGACGGGAAAAAAACTGGCTTGCAGTGTTAGAAGTGCATTGCAAGTCATTTATTAAACCATTTACAGTTAACACAACGGATGTAGTGTAGCGTAAATGCACTTAAAGTGCTGTTTATGCACATTATTATCTGGTGAATATATTAGCGTTAGCATTTACAGTGCGTTGATGCATCGCTCTCCGTCTCCACTTTTAGGTCCGGTTTCCTTGACAGAGTTTAAGCCTAGTCCTGGACTAAAAAGCAAGCTTAATGGAGAATCTCAATTGAACATGCGTTTTAGTCCAGGATTAGGATTTACCTGTGTCCAGGAAACTGACCCTTATGGAAAACCCATGTTTCCTTAGCACTACATCCCTGGTCAACACTCTGTGGTCCATTCCATGTAGCACTCTAACCTATGACTCTGCTGTTGCAATTACTATGCTCAAACCAACTGAGAACCTTTATTAAGTACTTTTGTGTACATGGATTATTTTCTCTGTGTTTTCTTCATGTGTTTTCCCTCTCTTTTTGTCTCTGTTCAGGAGCAAGAGGACCCCAACAAGCTGGCCACAAGCTGGCCCGACTACTACATCGACCGCATCAACTCCATGGCTGCTGTAAGTGAAAACTTTAAAGGGATACTTCAGGATTTTGCCAATGAAGTTCTGTATCTACTTCCCCAGAATCAGATGAACTCATGGATACCATTGTTGTCTCTGCTTCCAGTATGAAGGAAGTTAGAGGTAGTTTCACAAGCCAATGCTAACTAGCGTAAGCACAATGACTGGAAGTGTATGGTATCTACTAGCATGCTAGCAGTTACTATAGACATCCATCGCTAGTTAGTCTGGGGAAGTAGATAAAGGGCTTCATTGCCAAAATACTGAAGTATCCCTTTAACTTTCTCTCTCTAACCTTCATTTCTCCTTATGGTTTCTACCTGTGCCTCCCTCCTTTTTATTTCCTGCTCTTTATTTCTCTTTTCTCTCTCTTCTCTCACCTTGGTCAGCAACATCTAAGAGCTTTGTGGTCACCTAATTCGCTGCTGGCAGCTCTAGGTACATTCCTACCATCCAAACCCAACACTCACACCCAGAGCCATGACACACGCCCTAGTTAGTCGCTCAGCAGCTCACTCAATGTGAATGATTGTCAGAGAAACTAAGGGAGACATGAAGGACTGCAGGGCCCTGTAAACAACATTCACATTGAGCCAAAATGGCTGCCAACTAGCATGCTAATGATACATATTTTTTGCCGCTCTTTTGTAATTGTGTTTTTATTGACTTCATGTGGTAAGCATATGCAAGGGCAAACCGATAGGATAAAGTACACAAACATAATATTAATTCATACCCAGCACAGGGTCAAAAAAAGAGATTCCAATGTTGTAAATGGTGTTAACAACGACCAGAGATCAAATCAAATGTATTTGTCACATGCGCAGGTGTAGACCTTACCTTGAAATGCTACAAGCCCTTAACCAACAATGCAGTTCAAGAAATAAACTAGAGATGAAACGGTATGAAAATGTCTTATCATGATTATAGAGACCAAAATTATCACAGTTATCAGTATTATCGCGGTATTGTTTTAAATGTGCTGGAAATGTTCAAAAAGTACTGATACACTGAAATCATTTCACCAAGTTTTATATTGAAATCCAACAAACAAATAAAATTAGCAGCACTATGCACTTTTTATGTGCATAAACATTAAAATAATTACATTAACATTAAAGATGACACCATGTGGCCATGGTAGGTAAAAGTCTCCCTAGTGCAGGTTTAAATGAAAACAACCTTAAGTAAGCGAATGAAATAAACAAACAACAAATAAAATTAGCAGCACTATGCACTTTTTATGTGCATAAACATTAAAATAATGACATTAACATTAAAGATGACACCATGTGGCCATGGTAGGTAAAAGTCTCCCTAGTGCAGGTTTAAATGAACACAACCTTAAGTAAGCGAATGAAATAAACAAACAACAAATAAAATTAGCAGCACTATGCACTTTTTGTGTGCATAAACATTAAAATAATAATATTAACATTAAAGATGGCACCATGTGGCTATGTGAGGTAAAAGTTTCCCTAGTGCAGGTTTAAATGAACACAACCTTAAGTAAGCAAATCAAATAAACAAGCAACAAATAAAATTAGCAGCACTATACACTTTTTGTGTGCAGAAACATTAAAATAATAACATTAAAATTAAAAGATGGCACCATGTGGCCATGAAAGGTAAAAGTTTCCCTAGTGCAGGTTTTAATGAACACAACCTTAAAAAAATCTAAAGTGCATATAAAAGCAACACAAGTAAAGCAATGTGCATGTAAGAACAATACAACCATATGTAAACAAATCCAATGTGTAGCACATTATGTCCGTTCTCTCCTTCATAAAGAAATATGGTGCTGCTGGCCTAACATCCTGTATGTATGCATCTTTGTTCACTTGAGATTGAAATGTAAAAATGTCAGCATATTTCCTTTGCCTGGTTTATGTAGTCTGCTAGGGGAGACAATGTGCCCGCTGGCACTGAACACTCTCTCTGATTGCACGCTGGTTGCTGGGATGCACAAAATCTTCCTGGCAACTCTGGCAAGATGCTCTGATGCATGGCCCCTCCACCACACCAGTGGATCCTCTTCTCCTGGAATGGGTGGCAGAGACAAGTAGACCTTGATCTCTTCTTTCACTCTGTCTTCTGGGGTGGTCGGAATCTGACCCTCTTTACCTTAACAAGGCAGCAGAGAGGTGATCTTTCTCAGCAACCCAGCCAGGTCTTTCCCCTCCGATGCCGCTGTGGGGATGTTGGTGGTGGAGGTGCTGCTGGTGCTTTGTGGTTCTTCCCTGACTTGTGCAGCTGCCAGCTTCAAGGCCTCCTGGACACAGCTGTCAGTGTAAACTTTTGCAGCCTCAGACTCATCTAAAAATCTCATTTTGAAGCGGGGGTCAATGAAACAAGAAGGACTCTCTTTGCCTTCTCTGTGTATCTGTTGTTAAGGTCTTCTCTCATTACCCTTTTCATCTCTTTGGTCAGGGATGGCTCCGTATCCTTTTCCACCAGAACATCACAGGTGATGTGGTCCAGGGCAGGCTTGATGGCTGACAGTGTCACTCGTGTCTCTGAGGCAAGTGCATCTGTAAAATTGCTCAGAGGTTCAAGGAGATGGCACAGTTGCTCCATGACACTTATGTCGGCATCCTTGGGCGTCAGATGCCATGTTGCTTTCTCTCCAGCCAGTGTCGCACAGACTGGCTGCTGTTGGCTGAGGAAACGCTCAAGCATCTCGTGTGTAGATCCCCATCGGGTCCCCACATCATGGATCAGAGCCTTCTGTGGCATGTTGAGGACAGCTTGCTTTTCTTTCAGTTCTCGCCTTCTCTTCCAGCTCTGTCAGAAGCCTTGGACCAGATGACGGCAGACCTTGACTGCTGTGTCATCTCTCTGAATTTTCAGAACCTTTGAAATGGCCAGGTTCAAATTATGGCCAAAGCACCCAAGCCACAGATCTGGGAACTCTTCAAAAGCCTTGATCATGTTTGTTGCGTTGTCTGTGGTAATGCAGACCAGGTCTTTCTTGGTGATCCCCCACTCCTACAGCATATTCTCAAAAAACTCTCTGATGTTGTGAGCCGAGTGATCTTCTGGAAAGAACTGTGTTTCCAGGCAGTTTGATTCCAGTTGCCAGTCTGGGGTGAGGTAATGGATAGTGAAGCTGATGTAGGGTTGACCACCCCCGCTGGTCCAGAGGTCAGTAGTTGCAGCAAACCATGTGCCTTGAGCCAAACTTTTTCCAACATCAGCTTTAACCTGGTTGTACAGGTTTGGGATTTCAGTCTTAGAAAATAATGTTTGGGATGGCATTTTGTAGTGAGGCACGGCAACCTTCATCAGCCTCAGAAAGCCAGGCCTCTCAACAATTTGAAATGGCATCAGGCCCTTTGCAATGTAATATGAAGGGCTGCAGTGAGGTCTTGATAATGTTTTGATGTGGGTGCATAAGCAGCCTACCTTTTAAATGCTTGCTGGAGTGTCTGTGTCACAACTGTAGATGAGGAGGGACCAGTAGCATCACTGGGTTTGCCTGCTGCACGCCCACTCTGTAAACAAGGGAAAACAAATGTATTATTATTATTATTGGTGTTACATTATAATTATTATTATTCACACACACTCTCTCTCACTCATTCACATTCTCACTCACTCACACTCTCACTCACTCGTGCACTCACTCACTCGCGCACTCACTCACTCGCGCACTCACTCACTCACTCACACACACACACACAATTTTCTGTGTTGCATTTGAGTATATGCAATAACCCCATGCACAATTTACATAAATACAAAGGAGTCACTGTGATAGTAATCGCAATGAGCCCAACAATTGACATAAATACAGGAGTCTTGTATAGGAGTCTATAGTGTTTCTCCTGTTGGAACACTTTTACAACCAAGTTGACGACTGACAGATTTGGTTGACTAAACTACATAACGTGTTATCGTGTGCATTGGGCGAATAGAGTCTGCAGACACACGACGCATACAGCAGTGAACAACATGTAGTGTTTTTACAAGAGTAGGTAACACTGAAAGCTTCAGTTTACATTATTGACAAGCTATTAGCAAGTTAGACAGACAAGCCATGACATTTTCTCCCATTCTGAAGGTTAATGTAAATAGTCCAGGTGGCCATTTGATTAATTGTTTAGCAGTCTTATGGTTTGGGAGTAGAAGCTGTTAAGGAGCCTTTTGGACCGCTTGCCGTGTGGTAGCGGAGAGAACAGTCTATGACTTGGGTAACTTTTGGGCCTTCCTCTGACACCGCCTAGTATATAGGTCCTGGATGGCAGGAAGCTTGGCCCCAGTGTGTACTGGGCCGTACGCACTACCCTCTAAAGCGCCTTTTGGTCGGATGCCGAGCAGTTGCCATACCAGGTGGTGATGCTACCGGTCAGGATGCTCTCGATTGTGAAGCTGTAGAACTTTTGGAGGATCTGGGGACCCATGTCAAATCTTTTCAGTCTCCTGAGGGGGAAAAGGTGTTGTCGTGCCCTCTTCACGACTGTCTTGGTGTGTTTGGATCATGATAGTTCGTTGGTGATGTGGACACCAAGGAACTTGAAACTGTCGACCCACTCCACTACAGCCCTGTCAATGTTAATGGGTGCCTGTTCGGCCCTCCTTTTCCTGTAGTGATCGATCAGCTCCTTTGTCTTACTCACATTGAGGGAGAGGTTGTTGTCCTGGCACCACCTTGCCAGGTCTCTGACCTCCTCCCTATAGGCTGTCTCATCGTTGTCGGTGATCAGACGTTGTCGGTGTCGGTGATCACTGTTGTGTCATCATCAAACTTAATTATGGTGTTGGTGTCGTGCTTGGCCACCCAATCATGGGTGAAGAGATAGTACAGGAGGGGACTAAGCACACACCCTGAGGGGCCCCAGTGTTGAGGATCAGCGTGGCAGATGTATTGTTGCCTATTCTTACTACCTGGGGGTGGCCCGTCAGGAAGTCCAGGATCCAGTTGCAGAGGGAGGTATTTAGTCCCAGGGTCCTTAGCTTAGTGATGAGCTTTGTGGGCACAATGGTGTTGAACGCTGAACTGTAGTCAATGAACAGAATTCTCACATAGGTGTTCCTTTTGTGCAGGTGGGAAAGGGCAGTGTGTAGTGCGATTGTGATTGCGTCATCTGTGGATATGTTAGGGCGGTATGTCGAATTGGAGTGGGTCTAGGGTTTCCGGGATGATGGTGTTGATGTAAGCCATGACCAGCCTTTCAAAGCACTTCATGGCTGCCGACGTGAGTGGGATGGGATCAAGTCACAATTTTGCAAGTCCTAAGCAAGTCTCAAGTCTTAACCTTCGAGTCAAGTCCCAAGTAATGATTGTCAAGTCTCAAGTAAAGTTCCAAGTTCCACAGCTCAGGTCATGTCAAGTCACAAGTCCCTACATTTGGGTTTCGAGTCCTCAAGTCAATGTTTAAGTGTTTTATGACCATTTCAATGCTATTTTAAATTTTCATGTCAAGCTAATTAGTTCAAGAACATTACCTCACTTTAGCTAGTTTGCTCAAACAGGACAGCAATCATTTCATTCTTAACTCTCTTTATGGGACTTCACATGACTGACTCATGTCTAAGCTATTTCATCTAACATATCCAGGGAATGCATGATTGATATTTTGATATCAAGTCATGAGTCATAGATGCTCAAGTCGAAGTCAAGTGGGAAGTGTTTTTTTTTTGTCAAGTCTCAAGTCACAAAATGTGCATCTTGAGCTGTGACTCGAGTCCACACCTCTGACAACAACACAATGAGATACCATCTTGCTTTTGGAAACCCCTGCTCCCATTAAAGCTGTATTAAATCCAAGAGCAAGGAATGAAGCATCTGAGTAAATTAGTTTGAGACAAACGGCATCCCTTTTCTCATAATACTAAAACATTCTATTAGACTTGACTGTAGAAGCTCAGTGTTTCCCCTTAGTTAAAATGTTCCTTCAGGGCACAAAGGCTTCCAAAGCAACTGGCTTTAAACTAGGTAGGATGGCCATCCCACCTATTTCATGGTAAGAGAACCCCTGTAATGATGAATAAAGCTGGGAGACATCGAGGGCACTGGTGGATATGATATAGAGATGTCAGTACAACCTCAGTGACTGGCAGCTTTGTGTCACTGCCCCTTGACCCCTGACTTTAGCGCTCAAGTCGGAGACACAGTGGCTCCACGAATGTTTGTGAATCAGAAAATCAGAAAATTTGCACTGACCGGTAAGGAATGACTAACAGAGAGATTGAAAAACAACTTCTATCTCAAGGCCATCAGATTGTTAAACTCTTTTAAAGAACTGTGTGACTCTCTGAATCTCACTCAATTAATTAATGTGCCTACAAGACCCAATCCCAGAGCACCTAACAAATTCAGTTGACCATGAATTGTTGCTAGGTAGACTCAGAAACATTGGTCTCAGTGAAGGGGCAGTAAATTGGTTTAGGAACTGTCTTTCCGACAGAACACAATGTGTATATACTGACAATCACAAGTCTAGCTTTCTTGAGATTAATGGAGGTGTCCACCTGGGTTCCATTTTAGCTCCTGGGTTGTTCTCAATTTTTATTAATGATTTGGGAAATGGGATGCGACCAGCTGAGTTACATCTATATGCAGATGATACAGTTATATATTCATGTGCTCCTTCTCTGGTTCAGGCTGTTGCTTTTCAGTTACTGCAGGCCTCCCTTTATGGTCTCAAACTGGTCTTGAATATACAAAAAACTAAATTCATGACCTTTACCAGAGCTAGAACTCTGCCAGAGAACGTTAGCATTGTCACATCTGGTGGCTTATCCATTGAAAAAGTGTCATCCTGCAAATACCTAAGTATTTGGTTGGATGACAAGTTGTCCTTTAAAATTCATGTGGATAATCTTGTGACAGCTTAAATTTAAATTGGGTTTTTATTTTCGTAATTGTCACAAGCGTTGTTGTAGGTAGTGGACCAAACTGCAACGGGTATAGTGAACATCTTCTTTTATTGAAGGAAAACCAAAACACTTACACAAAATAAACGACGAAACAGTCTCGTAAGGTGCATAGACTAAACAGGAATCAACCACCCACAAAACACAAGAGAAAACTAACCCAACTAAATATGGCCTCCAATTAGAGGCAACGACAACCAGCTGCCTCTAATTGGAGGTCCTACCAAAACCAACATAGACATAGAAAAACTAGATAGAAACATAGAAATAGAAAAACTAGAGCATAACCCCCCCCCAAAAAAACACACAAACCAAACACCCCCTGCCACGCCCTGACCAAACTACAATAACAAACAACCCCTTTTACTGGTCAGGACGTGACAGTAATAAGGCTTGCTTCCCGATTATGGCTAGAAAGAAGCTTGTTCAGGCCACTTTTCTCTCTGTAATTGATTATGGTGACTTGTTGTATATGCATGCAACCTCCTCCATCTTACAGAGACTGGACTCTGTTTATCATGCATCCTTGTGCTTTATTACAAATGTCAAGTCACTCACCCACCATTGCACATTGTACCAAATGGTAGGTTGGAACTCACTTTATATGCGCAGAAAGATACATTTGTATGTGTTCATCTACAAAGCCCTTTTGGGTAAACTCCCTCTTTACCTCTTTAGTCTGGTCTCCTTCACCACCAGCAGTTACCATACCCACGTCTGCTAGGTGGTTGCTACTTAAAGTCCCCAGGACATTCACAGTATTAGGCAAGCCTGCCTTCTCTTCTTGTGCACCAGACGCATGGAATAATCTATAGTCCATGCTTCATCTATATATGTTAGTGCCACTGAATGAATTGAAAATATTGATGGGAGACTCTGTTACAGAGGAGTGTAAATGCTTTTTTTTAGGCTGGATCATGTTGTATTGTATTGTTGTATGTTTTAATTATGTAATGTATTGATTGTTGCTGCCTTCTTGGCCAAGCCTCCCTTGAAAAAGAGACTCTGGGTCTCAATGGATTTTTCCTGGTTAAATAAAGGTTAAATAATAAAATAAAACAGCCACCACAAGCACAGAGAGGCGGCTACCTACCTACAGACTTGATATCATTGGCCACTTTCATAAATGGAACACTTTAATAATGCCACTTTGAGAATGTTTACATATCTTGCATTACTCATCTCACGAATCAGGAGTTCAAAGTAGCAAAAAAATAAAACACGAGTTACAATTCCCTAAAATGCTTTTTTATGGTCATTGGAGTGTCACCTATGCCTGTGTATTAGTTATATTCAAGAATAAAGCCAATATGTAATTTTTAATGTGATTCATATGAATGTACCCTAGTAAAATGTCAATTTTTTTTATTTTAACGAATATTTTATGCACATTTTTCATAATTACAAGGTTATATATCCATGCTTAGACTGGCAGAAATATAACTACCCAGAAAAAATTACATTTTATTTTGAATACCACATATTTGATGTCACGGGTACAACTTTAAAACTTTTTACAAAAATGTCCTGCCTTACACTGAAAAAAAAATGCAAAAATCAATGAAAATATCTTTCAATTCATCCTTTGAGATTTGTTTTTCTCTCTGAGTCAACAAAACAAAGTTATTGTATTTTAATATAAAATACTGGTGTTATACTGTATGACAATTTTTTGTTTCACTGAATGACACAATAAATAAATGCATTTATTTGACCTTTGCATGCCCTTTTGTAATTTGTCACTTTTTTTGTTGTGATTGTTTTAGTTGCATTTCCAGTTGGAGAATTTTCTTCTTTAGTTATCGTTTTTTCCTTTTGCAGCCACTTGCAACGCTTTGATACCTTTTTCACTTTTTCTGGAACGGAGGAAGCAAGTGGTTGCTCCAGTGTTTGAGATTGAGGCTCAAGGGATTGCTGTAGTTCTGGAGTCAAGGACTCAGATGGTTGATTGTAGCTATTAACTAATATAATGAATCATTCATTTTTAATCCATAATTGTGTGTGTAATATTATATTAACTAATATAATCCATCAGTTATACCTTAACTGCATTGCAATAAAACATTAAATACAGTATAATAGTGCAACTTAATGTTAAGTGTTATCCACCCAGCTTTATATCCTATTTTATCCTATTCTGTTGCTGACAGTGGCATGAAACCATGAAAACAATACCTTGCTTTTCTTCTGGCCAGTCTTTACTCCATAGCAACTGGATCTGCGTTAATCTTTTGGCTGTGCTGTGCAGCCCTCTCCTTTAGAGGTTGACCGATTAATCGGCATGGCCGATTAATTAGGGCCGATTTCAAGTTTTCATAACAATCCGTAATCGGCATTTTGGACGCCGATTATGGCTGATTACATTGCACTCCACAAGGAGACTGCGTGGCAGGCTGACCACCTGTGACGCGAGTGCAGCAAGGAGCCAATGTAAGTTGCTAGCTAGCATTAAACTCCTTATAAAAAACAATTCATCTTAACATAATCACTAGTTAACTTCACATGGTTGATGATATTACTAGTTTATCTAGCTTGTCCTGCGTTGCATATAATCAATGCGGTGAATGTTAATTTATCTTCGAATCACAGCCTACTTCCCCAAACGGGTGATGATTTAACAAGCGCATTTAACAAGCGAAAAAATCACTGTCGTTGCACCAATGTGTACCTAACCATAAACATCAATGTCTTTCTTAAAATCAATACACAAGTATATTTTTTTTAAATCTGCATAGTTACTTAATATTTCCTGCTAACTTCTTTTAACTAGGGAAATTGTGTCACTTCTCTTGTGTTTTGTGCAAGCAGAGTCAGGGTATATGCAGCAGTTTGGGCCACCTGGCTCGTTGCGAACTGTGTGAAGACCATTTCTTCCTAACAAAGACCGTAATTAATTTGCCAGAATTGTACATAATTATGACATAACATTGAAGGTTGTGCAATGTAACAGCAATATTTAGACTTACGGATGCCACCTGATTGATAAAATACAGAATGGTTCCGTATTTCACTGAAAGAATAAACGTTTTGTTTTCGAAATTATAGCTTCCGGATTCGACCATATTAATGACCAAAGGCTCGTATTTCTGTGTGTTATTATGTTATAATTAAGTCTATGATTTGATATTTGATAGAGCAGTCTGACTGAGCGATGGTAGGCAGCAGCATGCTCGTAAGCATTCATTCAAACAACACTTTTGTGCGTTTGCCAGCAGCTCTTCATTGTGCTTCAAGCATTGAGCTGTTTATGACTTCAAGCCTATCAACTCCCGAGATTAGGCTGGTGTAACCGATGTGAAATGGCAAGCTAGTTAGCGGGGTGCGCGCTAATAGTGTTTCAATCGGTGACGTCACTAGCTCTGAGACTTGGAGTAGTTGTTCCCCTTGCTCTGCAAGGGCTGCGGCTTTTGTGGAGCGATGGGTAACGATGCTTCAAGGGTGGCTGTTGTCGATGTGTTCCTGGTTCGAGCACAGGTAGGGGCTAGGAGAGGGACGGAAGCTATACTGTTACACTGGCAATACTAAAGTGCCTATAAGAACAGCACTTTCCTGCGTTTTCAGCAGCTCTTCGCTGTGCTTCAAGCATTGCGCTGTAAATGACTTCAAGCCTATCAACTCCTGAGATTAGGCTGGTAATACTATAGTGCCTATAAGAACATCCAATAGTCAAAGGTATATGAAATACAAACGGTATAGAGAGAAATAGTCCTATAATTGCTATAATAACTACAACCTAAAACTTCTTAACTGGGAATATTGAAGACTCATGTTAAAAGGAAACACCAGCTTTCATATGTTCTCATGTTCTGAGCAAGGAACTTAAACATGTAGCTTTTTTACATGGCACATATTGCACTTTTACTTTCTTCTCCAACACTGTGTTTTTTCATTATTTAAACCAAATTGGACATGTTTCATTATTTATTTGAGACTAAATAGATTTTATTTATGCATTATATTAAGTTAAAATAAAAGTGTTCATTCAGTATTGTCGTAATTGTCATTATTACAAATATTATATAAAAATCGGCCGATTAATCGGTATCGGCGCTGAAAAATCAGAATCGGTCGACCTCTACTCTCCTTATTAAACAAAGGCATCTACAGTATAAATTAGTGGTCGACCGATTAATCGGCACTTAAACGTTAGCTTTTTTACACGGCACAAATTGCACTTTTACTTTCTTCTCCAGTACTGTGTTTTTGCATTATTTAAACCAAATTGAACATGTTTCATTATTTATTTGAGACTAAATATATTTTATTTATGTATTATATGAAGTTAAAATGAAAGTGTTCATCGTTAATTCAGTATTGTTGTAATTGTCATTATTACAAATATATGTAAATCAGCTTTTTGTGGTCCTCAATAATCGGCATCAAAAAATTATAATTGTTCGACCTCAGGTATAAAGACAATGTGCCTTTAAATGCCATAAAATTGTTTAAAATGATAATATTCAGTATTCATAGAACAAGTAAATATGATTTGCATGATTAAATGTTATAAACTAATGAAAACATGGGATGACAAAGCTACTGTCATTCAGCATAACAGGTGACATTGTGGTATAACATTACATTTTTGTGGTGCTGAAGGACAAAAGTGTGATACTGAAGGACGGATTTCATACATAAACATATTTAACAGGCCTATATAAAATAATGACCTTAACCTATGAAGATTATCCTCACTTTTCATATTTAATCTAGCTTTTTATAAAATAATAACATTATGTATGTTTTCTGTGTTGTACTGAAGGACATGCATTTTTGTTACAAAGGTTACTAGAAGGTGAAAAAGTAAAAATCACCAAATATTTCAGAGAGATTTACATTTGAAGTCGGAAGTTTACATACACTTAGGTTGGTGTCATTAAAACTCGTTTTTCAACCATTCCACAAATTTCTTTTTAACAAACTATAGTTTTGGAAAGTTGGTTAGGACATCTACTTTGTGCAGGTTGGAAAGTAATTTTTCCAACAATTGTTTACAGACAGATTATTTCACTTATAATTCACTGTATTACAATTCCAGTGGGTCAGAAGTTTACACACACTAAGATGACTGTGCCATTAAACAGCTTGGAAAATTCCAGAAAATGATGTCATGGCTTTAGAAGCTTCTGATACATAATTTGAGTCAATTGGAGGTTTACCTGTGGATGTATTTCAAGGCCTACCTTCAAACTCAGTGCCTTTGCTTGACATCATGGGAAAATCAAAAGAAATCAGCCAAGACCTCAGAAAAAAATTGTAGACCTCCACAAGTCTGGTTCATCCTTGGGAGCAATTTCCAAATGCCTGAAGGTATCACGTTCATCTGTGGTACAATAGTACGCAAGTATAAACACCATAGGACCACGCAGCTGTCATACCGCTCAGGAAGGAGACGTGTTCTGTCTCCTAGAGATGAACGTACTTTGGTGCGAAAAGTGCAAATCAATCCCAGAACAACAGCAAAGGACCTTGTGAAGATGCTGGAGGAAACCGGTACAAAAGTATCTATATCCACAGTAAAATGAGTCCTATATCGACATAACCTGAAAGGCCGCTCAGCAAGGAAGAAGCCACTGCTCCAAAACCGCCATAAAAAGCCAGACTACGGTTTACAACTGCACATGGGGACAAAGATCGTACTTTTTGGAGAAATGTCCTCTGGTCTGATGAAACAAAGATAGAACTGTTTGGCCATAATGACCGTCGTTATGTTTGGAGGAAAAAGGGGAAGCTTGCAAGCCGAAGAACACCATCCCAACCGTGAAACACGGGGGTGGCAGCATCATGTTGTCGGGGTGCTTTGCTGCAGGAGGGACTGGTGCACTTCACAAAATAGATGGCATCATGAGGTAGGAAAATTATGTGGATATATTGAAGCAACATGTATTTGGCTAAGGTGTATGTAAACTTCCGACTTCAACTGTACTTACCTCATCACATTGATAGTGGGTCTTCTTTGTGATGTCACACACTGTCACATGATTACCATCATGTGATATGCTTTAAAATGGCTTTTCACCTATGTTATACTGAATGGCATTGATGAAGCGCAAAAGTCCAGATTACAAGTTATTCAAGTTTTTTAATATTTTTTAGATACAGTATGTCGCCCGTTATTCTATATATTGTTGCAAACACTAACACAATTATGCCATGGGTGTTCATTTATATTTTTAGGATGAATATCTACATTTTAAAAACACTTTTGGCATTAGAATTTTAACCTGGACAGTTACACTGAAGGACATTTTGACGCTTTAGAGCTCAATAACTCAACCTTAATTTAAAAATTTGCAATACAAATATTTCTGGGTCAAAAGAAGAGTACTAGTGAGAAGAGTCTGAGTGATTTAATAATATATTTATACATATTTATCTTTTTATGTTAAATGAATGGCCTTCGGACACCAAATGTACACGTCTCGTCTTTGACCCATATAATGTATACTGTATCCTTCACTTTCTATTATTTACTATCTATTGCATCTTAGCCTCTGTCACTGCTCATCCATATATTTTAGACCTATATATTCTTATCCCATTCCTTTACTAGATTGTGTGTTTTCGGTTTTGTTATGGAATTTGTTAGATATTAGGTTTTGTCGTGGAGTTGTTAGATATTACCTGTTAGATACTGCTGCACTGTCGGATCTAGAAGCATAAGCATTTCGCTACACTTGCAATAACATCTGCTAACCATGTGCATTTGACCAATACAATTTGATTTGATTTGAACAAGTATTACGTTGACAGTGGAGTACTAACTAGCAGACTAGCATTTGGGACCCAGTCAGTGCATGCTGTGAGATCTTCTGCATTGGTTATGGGCTTTCAATATTCCTCAGGGGGCGGTTTTCTGCGTCGTACCTGGCACGAACAGCTAAAGAATGTATTTAGTTTACAGATTTTTGCAGGCTATAGAGTGCAAACTTGTCATGTGTCATTCAGGCTGAGGATACAGGGCCAACCAAGTAATGGTATTTGATATTTGGCCTTTTTGGGCTTTCTCCACGTTACATTTTGTTGATCATTTTCCTGGCAGACATGCCCATAGCAACAAACATTGTTTACGTGTCAACTATTTTTACAGTTGTTTTTGTTTATTGACTCAGGTAAGGAACAACTGTGTCCTGCCTGAGCCTGGTACATACTGTAGAAATCTGGAAATACTTTTACTGAAGCGGAGGAACACCCAAACACACCCCATTTTGGTTGTATAGAAATCCCTAAGATACATGCTTTAGTGCTGTCAGATTCTCTCCCCACTTTTCATTCACCCCCTCATCTCTCCCTCTTCACAAATTTTCTCTCCCACTGTCTGTCTTTCTGTCCTCCACCCAGTGAGATTATACCGGCTCCCGAACACCATTCATAGAACACTTTCAGAGCCCTGCGCTGTGCAGTTTCTCCACCTCCAAGTGGAGAATTCAATAGCCACCAAGCACCAACTCAAAATGGTAGCTAGCGCCCAGTTCTGATAAGCCACATTAAGTGTCTCTAACCTGCTGTGCAGAGAGTAGCTAACACATTGTACCTGAGTTCTCCTATGGAGTTCAGAGGGTTTCTGTTGGGATTGCATGTCTAGCTGGGAGTGTGGGTTGGGTTGTCTTGCGAGCTAGCGCCTCTGGTTAGAATTAGCATCTGTGTGTAATGACTGGATAGCGCTAGTATAAAAACTTGCTTGATTGGTACAAGAGCCAGCACATACTGTAGCTTTCCAGGACCAGGGTTGGCGACCATTGTATGATAAAACATTTGGTTTTAGGCTAGCATTTACATAGTGTCTGGCTGGCTAGATTTTAGGCCTGAAATAGTGTGCTCTACTGGGGGTGAGCAGATGGGTAAGGTACTGTGTCTGGCCATAGGTTAGCACTAGCACACAAATACCAGATGTATCTGGAAGTTAGCATTTTGGCTAGTAGCTTTGACACGGTGAACTGGCTCACTGCACAAGAAAATAGTTAATCCTCTCTCCGAATCCTCTGTCCAACTTCCAATTGAGAATGAACATACTTATTTAGAGAAACAGGAGCCAGAGACATGACTGCTTGGCAAGGGCCTCGGAACCATCTGGACAAGGCTAAGCCGGCCCGATGGATGTTATGACTGAAACATCTGTAGGTTACACAGACGCACACAGAACCAAAAGTATATATGGAAGTACTTTTGTGCCCAAAAAAAGGGTTAGATATTTTTCATATCTCTGACAGACACTTCAAAACATACTTTTTGACTGTTTCGCTAATGGTAGTAAGGCCAAATTCAATGTTTCATCAAATATTTTTTATCTATAGTTTTGTGATTCTTACTGGGGTCCTAAAATTCTAAATCAAATAGTGAAAGGATCCTTGGTATGCCCATCTTAAAACAATTCCATGTGTTAGTTTAGTAGAAACCCAGCCCCGGGCCCTTAGACCTTTTGGCATAGTCGTACAGCCTCTTCAAACGCATTACGCCTCTTTTAATAGGAACATAGCAGGAAAATGGAGAAGATTTGATTTGCGGTGTCTAAAACAGAGCCAGTCCCACATAATGAGCTCAGATGTTGGTGAGCAATCTTTTTACACAGAGCTTTTCTGGTGTTATGGATGACTGAGATATCTATATATACAATGGCATTGTTGAATACTCCTTTCTGATTGGCTTGAAAGGCTTTTTAGAGCGTGCATTTTTTCCCTATAACACGCGGTGTATTTGCACGGTAGAATTCAGTGGCTATAGTTCATTTTTACAAGTTTTGTTTGAGTTGCTTTTGAAAGCAACAGTATTGGTATTGTTGAATTCAATTTTCATAATAGCAAGCTAGGACTGATGGTTTGGTTAGCTAAACTAGCAAGTCTCTTTGTTTGGTTACCACGTCAACTACTGTCTTCTGGTGGCAAATGTGTAAATGGTATGAAAGGTAAAATCAACTTGGGGCTCTATGCATTCTCTGGAAAATAATGCAACTCAGTGCAAGGTCAGTTCCCCACTCCGCTAGCGCGCAGTATTGCCAACTCTTCAGTAAGGAAAGTAGTTATTGGCTGTGCTAAAAGTCGCTAGAAGTCGCTAAATGACATTTGCATAATTGGCCATGTGCATGTAATTGTGATGGATGCTGTAGGAGCGAGGAATAATGTCGTGGGAGAGACAAAAAGTGAGTAAAAAACACCCTAAATATGTTTAGAACTACAAATGAACTTTCTGCTGTCGATTCTTGTTTTTTTAATGTCACAATTCCAACCCTCCTCCTTTATCCGGGCTTGGGACCAGCAAAAGTGACCCAAAAGAGACACTCTGGCGGAGTTACTTCGTTTTTTATTTTGTGTTTTTTTATTTGTTTTTTACATTTACATCCCACCCTGAATGTAAGCCAGGGCGGGATCAGCTAGCGGCGGCTTCCCGCATGCGCGATTCATTTGCAGTATGGACACGGAGGGGTGAACATATCCTGCTCTGACTGCAGCGCGAGGATTGGACGGGGTGGGGCCCACGGCAGCACCCGCTGCTCGTTGAGAAGAGTAAGAACGATACGTGCTTTCACGTCAGCGTCTCCAAAAGTCTCCAATAACACCAGAAAAAGTCGCTAGATTTGTCGCCAGTCGCTTTTTTGAAAATGTTTCGCTAGAGGGGTCTGAATAATCAAATCAAAATCAAATCAAATGTATTGATATAGCCCTTCTTACATCAGCTGATATATCAAAGTGCTGTAGAGAAACCCAGCCTAAAACCCCAGACAGCAAGCAATGCAGGTGTAGAAGCACGGTGGCTAGGAAAACCTCCCTAGAAAGGCCAAAACCTAGGAAGAAACCTAAAGAAGAACCAGGCTATGAGGTGTGGCCAGTCCTCTTCTGGCTGTACCGGGTGGAGATTATAAAAGAACATGGCCAAGATGTTCAAATGTTCATAAATCACCAGCATGGTCAAATAATAGAAATCACAGTGAACAGGTCAGGATTCCATAGCCGCAGGCAGAACAGTTGAAACTGGAGCAGCAGCACGGCCAGGTGGACTGGGGAGAACAAGGAGTCATCATGCCAGGTAGTCCTGAGGCATGGTCCTAGGGCTCAGGTCCTCCGAGAGAGAGAAAGAAAAAGAGAGAAAGAGAGAATTAGAGAAAACATACTTAAATTCACACAGGACACCGGATAAGACAGGATAAATACTCCAGATATAACAGACTGACCCTAGCCCTCCGACACATAAACTACTGCAGCATAAATACTGGAGGCTGAGACAGGAGGGGTCAGGAGACACTGTGGCCCCATCTGATGATACCCCCGGACAGGGCCAAACAGGCAGGATATAACCCCACCCACTTTGCCAAAGAACAGTCCCCACACCACTAGAGGCATATCTTCACACACCAACTTACCATCCTGAGACAAGGCCGAGTATAGCCCACAAAGATCTCCGCCACGGCACAACCCAAGGGGGGGGCGCCAACCCAGACAGGAAGACCACGTCAGTGACTCAACCCACTCAAGTGATGCACCCCTCCTAGGGACGGCATGGAAGAGCACCAGTAAGCCAGTGACTCAGCCCCTGTAACAGGGTTAGAGGCAGAAAATCCCAGTGGAGAGAGGGGAACCGGCCAGGCAGAGACAGCAAGGGTGGTTCGTTGCTCCAGTGCCTTTCCGTTCACCTTCACACTCCTGGGCCAGACTACACTTAATCATAGGACCTACTGAAGAGATGAGTCTTCAATAAAGACTTAAAGGTTGAGACCGAGTCTGCGTCTCTCACATAGGTAGGCAGACCATTCCATAAAAATGGAGCTCTATAGGAGAAAGCCCTGCCTCCAGCTGAATACTCGCTAAATATAGCGACAAAGTCGCTAAGTTGGCAACACTGCTAGCGCGTCATGGAACACGTCGTTCATTATTTTCCATAGAATGCATAGCCCCTCGTTGATTATGCCTTACACACAGCAACAGCGCACAGCCTCCATATAGTTAATTTCATGATAATAATGCAGAGCTCTCTTTGTACACAATCAGTCCTGGGTTCAAATACTGTTCCTAATATACCAACCACTTTCACAAACATTCGAAGCAAGTATTCAGACATCATCCACTTGAAAATACAATTGGTGAATCACTTCAATGTACCTGGAAATACACCTGTAAAGTATTTTGAAATACTCAAGTATATTGACTCAAATACACTCTTATCCATTCAACTCAGGCATCTGAAAACGGTACTTGAAACAAGCATGCGAAAATCCTGTCAAATATAACTTGGCAGACCACCTGGCCTTCACTCAAACAAAATCACCTGTTTTGGACTGTGCAATTGAAAATTCTCAAATACAAATAAAAAGTATTTCAAAAACCAGATACTCAAATACACATGCATTTGATCCCTGGTCTGCACACAGGCTAGCTTGGTCGCACCTCCCCACCCACTGAAAGTCAAACTTATTGGAGAACTCCAATGATGAACTGATTTTGTGTTCCTTATTGTGCAGTTATGATAAAGATAATTCAGACTCCCTTCAACTAAGCCAGAATCAAAGGTTCTCCTTTAAAATACCGTTATCATATTTTTTTTCTGCTGTGTCATGGAGTTTGTTTTGTCATTGTGCAGATGCAGACCCTGTTCGCCTTTGACGAGGAGGAGATGGAGATGAGGAACAAAGTGGTGGAGGACCTGAAAACAGCGCTTCGGACTCAGCCAATGAGGTAGGGTTTTGAACCACAGCCGGCAAACATTGTCATTAACAGCTGTTTATCCTCATCTTTCACCTATCTACCTCAGGATGACGCTCTTGTTACTCACACTCTATGGTCAAGATAAATGGCTCCACCACAATGTCTCTCCATAAGAGAGCACTGTCTCACAAGGTAGGTCTATACACTTCATTACTTACAGTATATACTATATATGGGATCATTTTCATCACCAGAAAAGCTTTCACACTCTTATGCAGGGCAATTCCCCTCTCCTCTGTTTGACACATTCAGCAGCAGCTTTGAGATCACCTTTGGCTAGTAGTCTTTCATTTTGTAGAACAAAGTAACATAAAACAGAACCACAGCGCTAATACTTATGAGGATGTTAAGGAGGCAAGAAGTATGAAAGTTATTTGTGAGCAGGATGAAGAATGCGCAAATGAATAATAGGAATTTCCACAAATAGCTATAAGAATTAATTATTTGCATAAAGGATTGTTTTAGCCTCACAATTGGACATTACAAGAAGCTAGCTGTATTCCCATAATTTCATTTCAGGGTTAATGAAAGACAAACCACCAGAAAAACGTATTTACCTGATTATTCTTGTCATTAGCTATATGACATTATCGATCTACTCTATAACGTTCACAATACCAATTCTGTTGGAATTAGTACATTGTTCTGTTTTCCACTCTTACTCTCCAAAGTGCCTACAGTGCATTCAGAAAGTATTTAGACCCCTTGACTTTTTCCACATTTTGTAACGTTACAGCCTTATTCCAATTTTTTTTTTACATTTTTTTTTATCCCACATCAATCTACACACAATACCCCATAATGACAAAGCAAACACAGGTTTTTAGAAATGTTTGCAAATGTTTAAAAATTCTAAAATGGAAATAGCATATTAACATAAGTATTCAGACCCTTTACTAAGTACTTTGTTGAAGTACCTTTGGCAGCAATTACAGCCTCGAGTCTTCTTGGGTATGACGCTATAAGCTTGGCACACCTGTATTTGGGGGAGTTTCTCCATTCTTCTCTGCAGATCCTCTCACGCTCTGTCAGGTTGGATGGGGAGCATTGCTGTACAGCTATTTTCAGATCTCTCCAGATGTTAGATCGGGTTAAAGTCTGAGCTCTGGCTAGGCCAGTCAAGGACATTCAGAGACTTGTACCGAAGCCACTTCTACGTTGTCTTGGCTGTGTGCTTAGGGTCATTGTCCTGTTGGAAGGTGAACCTTCGCCCCAGTGCGCTCTGGAGCAGGTTTTCATCAAGGATCTCTCTGTACTTTGCTCCATTCATCTTTCCCTCGATCCTGACTAGTCTCCCAGTCCCTGCCACTGAAAGACATCCCCACAGCATGATGCTGCCACCACCATGCTTCACCGTAGGGATGGTGCCAGGTTCTTTCCAGATGTGACGCTTGGCATTCAAGACAAAGAGTTCAATCTTGGTTTCATCAGACCAGAGAATCTTGTTTCTCATGGTCTGAGAGTCCTTGAGGTGCCTTTTGGCAAACTCCAAGCAGACTGTCATGTGCCTTTTACTGAGGAGTGGCTTCTGTCTGGCCACTCTAACATAAAGGCCTAATTAGTGAAGTGCAGCAGAGATGGTTGTCCTTCTGGAAGGTTCTCCCATCTCCACAGAGTAATTATAGAGCTCTGTCAGAGTGACAATCGGGTTCTTGGTCACCTCCCTGACCAAGGCCCTTCTTCCCCGATTCCTCAGTTTGGCCGGGCGGCTAGCTCTAGGAAAAGTCTTGGTGTTTCCAACCTTCTTCCATTTAAATATAATGGAGGCCACTGTGTTCCTGGGGGCGTTCAATGCTGTAGACATTTTTTGGTACCCTTCCCCAGATCTGTGCCTCAACACAGTCCTTTCTCTGAGATCTATGGATGATTCCTTCAACCTCATGGCTTGGTTTTTGCTCTGACATGCACTGTCAACTGTGGGACCTTATATAGACAGGTGTTTGCCTTTCCAAATCATGTTTAATAAATTTAATTTACCACAGGTGGACTCCAATCAAGTTGTATATACATCTTAAGGATGATCAATGGAAATATGGTGCACCAGAGCTCAATTTTGAGTCTCAAAGCAAAGGGTCTGAATACTTATGTAAATAAGGTATTTCTGTTTTTTATTTTTAATACATTTGCAAAAATTTCTAAAAAACTATTTTCAATTTGTCATTATGGGTTACTGTGTAGATTGATGAGCAAAATGTTTTATGTAATTCATTTTAGAAGAAGGCTGTAACGTAGCAAAATGTGGAAAAAGTAAAGGGGTCTGAATACTTTCCGAATGCACTGTATATTCCTATATTTCTTTCTTCCTCACTTCTCCTCTCCTCCTAGTATGTTTGTCTCTTCTCACTTTTCTCATTTGCATTTCATTAACTATATGGTAATTTTTCAATTAAGAAAAATTGTGTGACTTGCTTCAGCTCTTTGAAAGTAGTTGTGTGGCATTGGATAGGATAGCATGAACATGTGAAAGTTGGTTTGGTGTCTCTAGTTAGAACTGTTCAAGAGTTACTCTTGGCTAGTTATTCTATGCAAATGTAAGGGACATTTATATACGGAACATTAAGAACACCTGCTCGTTCCATGACAGAGACTGAACAGGTGAATCCAGGTGAAATCCAGGGTCAAAGTTGGTTTGGTGTCTCTAGCTTAGACGGTTCAAGAGTTACTGCTGGTGGGTTATTTTATACACATTTATGTAAATGTATATACAGTGCCTTCAGAAAGTACTCATACCCCTTGACTTATTCCACATTTGGTTGTTACAACTTGAATTCAAAATGGATTAAATTGAATGTTTTTGTGTTACACACAATAACCCATAATGACAAAGTGAAAACACCTGGATAGTGCAACATTTGCCCATTATTTCTTTCAAAATTCTTCAAGCTCTGTCAAATTGATGTTGATCATTGCTAGACAACCATTTTCATGTCTTGTCATAGATTTTCAAGTACATTTAATTCAAATCTGCCTCTCATGAGCATTCACTGTCTTCTTGGCAAGCAAGTCCAGTGTAGATTTGGCCTTGTGTTTTAGGTTATTGTCCTGCTGAAAGGTGAATTCATCTCCCAGTGTCTAGTGTAAAGCAGACTGAACTAGGTTTTCCTCTCAGATTTTTCCTGTGCTTTTCTCCATTACCTTTATTTTTTATCCTAAAAAACTCCCCAGTCCTTAACGATTACAAGCATACCCATAACATGATACATGCATCACTATGCTTGAAAATATGGAGAGTGTTTTATTGGATTTCCCCCAAACATAACACTTTGTATTCAGGACAAAAAGTGAATTGCTTTGCCACATTCTTTGCAGTATTAGTTTAGTGCCTTGTTGCAAAAATGGATGCATGTTTTGGAATATTTTTATTCTGTACAGGCTTCCTTTTCACTCTGTCATTTAGGTTAGTGTTGTGGAGTAACTAAAATGTTGTTGATTCATACTCAGTTTTCTCATATCACAGCCATTAAACTCTGTAACTGTTTTAAAGTCACCATTGGCCTCCTGGTGAAATCCCTGAGCAGTTTCATTTCTCTCCCGCAACTGAGTTAGGAAGGACGCCTGTATCTTTGTATTGATCCAAAGTTTAATGAATAACTTCACCATGCTCAAAGGGATATTCAGTGTCAGCTTTTTTTAATGTTTACCCCTCTACCAATAGGTGCTCTTCTTTGCGAGGCATTGGAAAACCTCCCTGGTCTTTGTGTTTGAAATTCACTGCTCGACTGAGGGACATTACAGATAATTGTATGTGTGGGGTTTCATAAGAAAATGCTGTTAAACACTTATTTCACATAGAGTGAGTCCATGCAACTTAATATATTACTTGTTAAGCACATTTTTACTCCTGAATTTATTTAGGCTTGCCATAACAAAGTTGTTTAATACTTATTGACTCTAGACATTTCAGCTTTTAATTTTAAAATAATGGAAATTAATGATAATGAAAATTTTGAAAAACTGAATTCTACTTTGACGTTATGGGGTATTGTGTGTAGGCCCATGAAAAATTCTTGCTGTAACATAAAAAAAAAAGTTCTTGCTGTAACATAACAACATGTGGAAAAAGTCAAGAGGTGTGAGTACTTTCTGAAGGCACTGTAGTTATAGTTGATAAAAGTTTTTAAGAATTTGAAGTCAGGATAGCCTAAACCAGTGCTTCTCAATTATTTTCTGTTACGCCCCCCCTAGGAAGAAGTAAACATTTCGCGCCCCCCCAACTCTCCGCCGCGACTGTAAATAGTCTCATTTGTCTATAAAATTGTTATAAGTACACCTCTGCATAACATTGTATCCTTATTAATATTAAAGAAAAAGGAAAAAAAGAAATATAGATCAACTTACAACAAAGAATAACTTTATTAACATTGTTTTTTTTAGTTTGTAACAGAAAAGACTTCAAGTGCATCAATTTGCCTGAAATTAAAAAATAATTCAACCCTTATTTAAACTGTAAACATTTTTTGACCATTTGATACTGAAAAATAAAATTAAATATAATCAATAAATAATAATAAATTCAAATTGATCAGCAACATTAACTCAGGAGCACAACATATGAAACATTTTGACCTATAAAACAAAAATGAATAAAACAATTTGTGCTGATTTTTTTTTTTAATCAAAATGAGGAAGTCAGGATTAATGGCTACAATGAGCACGTTTTGCAGAGCACAGCTTTTCCAAGCGGGGTTTGAAGCATGATACTGCAACTCTCAGCTCCTGCTCAATGTTTAGCTGGGACCTGTACTTGGTCTTCAGTGCAGCAACAGCAGAGAAGCCAGTCTCACAAAAGATAAGATGTTGCAAAAGGAAGAAGAATGCCCATGGCCCTCTGCCCTAAGAGTGGATACTACCTCTCTACACTCAGCCAGAATTCACTCAGTGTCTGTGATGTGAACCTCAGTCTGAATGTGGAGTCAGACGTCATATCAATGAACTGGTCCTCCTCTGCAGAGCTGAAACCAGTTGGAGCTGGTGCATTGAAAGGATCTCTCACCCAGTCATATTGGGAACTGTTTTCAGGGAAGTACTTTTTAAAGAATCCCATCAGTGATGAAATATGCTCCTTAATATATGGAATCACTGAGGTGGCATCATAGTCAGTAGTGTCAACAAATTCATGCAGGTTCTGGAATGAATCAGTATTTCCTTCATCAAGTCGCCTGCCCCACATTGCAAGCTTTCGAGTGAAAGAGCTGATCTTGTCTCTGACCTGAGGGAGGTGTTTATCTTTCCCTTGAAGCTGTAGATTTAGTTCATTTAGCTTTCCAAATATGTCACTCAGGTAGGCCAGTTTTGCCAGGAAGTTCTCATCACTAAATGTTTCTGTGATGTCATACTTGTGCTCCTGCTCCAAAAACGTTCTTATCTGCTCTCTGAGCTCAAAATCTCGGGACAAGACTTTTCCTCGTGACAGCCACCTTGCTTCACTGTGAAACAGCACAGCTTGATGTTCAGCTCCCATCTCCTCACAGATAGCAGAGAAGACTCTTGTTTTTAGTGGTCTGGTCTTTATACAATTGACTACACCTACAATGTCAGTCATAACCTCACTTAATTCAGAGGAAAGGTGCCTTGATGCCAGTGCTTCTCTGTGTATAACACAGTGTGTCCACTCAGCATTAGGTGAGGCCTTCTTGATGAGTGCCCGAAGTCCTTTTCTCATCCCTACCATGGTCTGTGCACCATCACTGCAAACACCAATGCAGTTCTCCCACTTTAGCCCATTCTCAGTCAGGAAGCAGTCCAGCATTTTGAATAGCTCTTCAGCTGTGGCTCTGTCTCTGACATATTTACAAAAAAGTAGATCCTCACACAGGGAGTTTGTCATGTCAAAATGTACATAAGCGATAAACAAACAGTCTTTGTTGCTGTCAGTTGCTTCATCGAACTGTAAGGCAAAACGTTTGTCTTTGAGTTTATCTACCAGCTGTTCTTTAAGATCGTTAGCAATGTCATTTATACGTCTAGCGACAGTGTCATTGGACAGAGGGATAGTTTTTATTTTTGCAGCACTTGCGTCATCCAGCATGACAGAGACCATGTCTAATGCTGCAGGCAGTATCAGCTCCTCTGCTATGGAGTGGGGTTTTTTGCACTGAGCAATTTGGTACGCCACCTTATATGATGCTAACAGTGCTCGCTGGTTTACTGAAGAAGCATTCACAAAGCGGGACGATTGTTGACAATATTCGGCACGTTTTCGCTGAAAAACCTCAAGCGGCTTATCAGCGTGATTGGGGTGTAATGTCTATAAGTGCCGCCTTAATTTATTTGGCTTCATGCTGTCCGCTGCCAACATTTTTAGACACAGTAAACATACCGGTCTTTCCTCGTCTCCCACCGTAGTCACAGTGAAGCCAAGCGCTACATACGCTTCGTCATATTTCCTCGTCTTAGCTTTCGGGAGACTTACGTTTGTCTCATTATCGCCGTCTCTCTCCGCCTTTCTTTTCATCCCTGTTAAATATTTTTCCATGGTGTCTCTCAAGGGTTTGTTATCTGCACTTCATATCTCCTGCTCTGTGCTGTGTGCTCTTGTTCGGTTAAAAAAAACCTACTCCCCGCGGCAAGAAAAAGCATGTTCCCCGGGGTCACGCGCCCCCCCTGGCATCGCTCCGAGCCCCCCCAGGGGGGCGCGCCCCACTATTTGAGAAGGACTGGCCTAAACATTTGAAAGTTGGTTTGTTCTCTAGCTTGAACAGTTCAAGAGTTATTGTCGAGGCTAGTGCTCCTGCAGTAATCCATAAAACACTTGAAAAGTTGCATGAGGAGTTAGCAGGATTGGATTGGAGTTGAGTCAGAGTGAAATTCTCACATTCTGAGGAGAGAACAAGGCACTCACAGCCAAGGTAAAAACCCTTGATTCCAACATGGATTGTCAAAGGGGAAACAGGTTGATGAGGGAGTTGCTACAAGACATACGAACTCGAAGCAGGCGTGGAAATTATTTTTCTCAGGAGATTCCTCCAATAATCCAGAGGGCGCAATCAGACTTCATGCAGTCTACCTTGAAAGTTCCTCTAGACTGTAAGCAAGGTGGCTTTCCACCGAGTGCACAGACTTGGAGCGATAAAACAAAGGGTCCCCGACGTATCATCGCAAAATATGAACCCTACCAACAAAAGGAGCTGCTTAAAAACAGGGGAAGGGAGCTTAAAGAACCAAAATTTGGTCTCAATTATCAATTTCCCAGGTAGATAAAGGATCGTGGCAAGAGACTGTATCCTGTACAAAGTCAACAGAGGGAGAGGGAGAGGGGTAAGCTTGCCTTTCTCATTATGGACAAACTCTTTATAGACGGACAGCTTTTCCGAGACAGCTCCATAACACCATGGTTATACTAAATTCTATGGGGACACCAGGTTACGGAAAAAATGATGGGTATTTTTGAGCAGTATAAAGTTGATAAGCCCACACACTCACTCAATTACGCACTCGCTTACACGGACGAACAACACACGCATATATACTTGATCTCTCTATTTCCTTTATTTCTCTTCTCTCTCTATTGTTTGGAACTTTATATAATTCAATATGTTTCTTGTTTGTCAGTCTTTTGTATTTCTTTGTTTACATGTTTATTTATGTTTACGACAAACAATGGAAAGATGTCAGAACAGGTAAGTTGGGGAATAACATATTGTACGGGATACATTTGTACTGTAGTGAAGCCGTCTCTATAGGAATGCAATGTCTCTTTCATAATCATGTGAAACGTAAATTACTATGGAAATGCTGGGATGTGTTTTTCTATGAATATGATGTTTAACGCAGCTATGATGTTGATACTATATGGAATACAATTATCATCTAGAATATTAAGGCTGCACTCACTTCATGTTATACACATGAACACATAGACCAGGCTGTATCACATCCGGCCGTGATTGGGAGTCCCATAGGGCGGTGTACAATTGGCCCAATTTCGTGTGGGTTTGGCCATAGTAGGCAATCATTGTAAATAAGAATTTGTTCTTAAAACCTCTTAAGGATCAGGCCCTTCTTTTCAGTTTCTGCCTAAAATTATATACCCAAATCTAACTGCCTGTAGCTCAGGACCAGAAGCAAGGATATGCACATTCTTGATATCATTCGAAAGGAAACACTTTGAAGTATTACCTTTTACCAGATCTAACACAATAGATCTGGTAAAAGGTAATACAAAGAAAAAAACATGTTTTCTATTTTTATTTTTGTTGCATGATCTTTGACAAGAAAAAGAAAAGCTACACATTCAGCAAGGAAGCTGGATGTAATTTAGATGGTGTCCACAAGAGGGCAACAGTGTATGTGCAAAGTTTCAGACTGATAACTTCAAGAATACTTCTCAGATAGAGTTCAGTGTGTCAAATCGGAGGGCCTGTTGTCCAGACCTCTGACAGTCTCTATGGGGGTGCCACAACAGGGTTCAATTCTCGGGCTGACTCTTTTCTCTGTATACATCAATGATGTCGCTCTTGCTGCTGGTGATTCTCTGATCCACCTCTATGCAGACGACACCATTCTGTATACATCTGGCCCTTCTTTGGACACTGTGCTAACAAACCTCCAAACGCGCTTCAACGCCATACAACACTCCTTCCGTGGCCTCCAACTGCTTTTAAATGCTAGTAAAACTAAGTGCATGCTCTTCATCCAATTGCTGTCCGCACCCTTCCGCCCGACTAGCATCACTGCACTGGACGGTTCTGACCTAGAATATGTGGACAACTACAAATACCTAGGTGTCTGGTTAGTCTCCTTCCAGACTCACATTAAGCATCTCCAATCCAAAATGAAGTCTAGAATTGGCTTCCTATTACGCAACAACACCTCTTTCACTCATGCCGCCAAAACTTACCCTTGTAAAGCTGACGATCCTACCGATCCTTGACTTCAGCGATGTGATTTATGAAATAGCCCCCAACACTCTACTCAGCAAACTGGATGTAGTCTATCACAGTGCCATCCGTTTTGTCACCAAAGCCCCATATACTACCCACCACCGCGACCTGTATGCTCTTTTTGGCTGGCCCTCACTACATATCCGTCGCCAAACCCACTGGCTCCAGGTCATATTTAAGACTTTGCTAGGTAAAGCCCCACCTTATCTCAGTTCACTGATCACCATAGCAACACCCACCCGTAGCAGGCGCTCCAGCAGGTATATTGCACTGGTCATCCCCAAAGCCAACACTTACTTTGGCCGCCTTTCCTTCCAGTTCTCTGCTGCCAATGACTGGAACTAATTGCAAAACTCTCTGAAATTGGAGACTTATATCTCCCTCTCTAACTTTAAGCATCAGCTGTCAGAGTAGCTTACCGATCACTGTACCTGTACACAGCCAATCTGTAAATAGCACACCCAACTACCTCATCCCCATATTATTACTTACCCTCTTCCTCTTTTGCACCCCAGTATCTCTCTACTTGCACATCATCATCTGCACTCCAGTGTTAATGCTAAATTGTAATTATTTTTGCCTCTAAGGCCTATTTATTGCCTACCTCTCTACTCTTCTACATGTGCACACACTGTACATAGATTTTTATTTTATTTTATTGACTGTACGTTTGTTTATGTGTAACTCTGTGTTGTTTTTTGTCGCACTGCATTGCTTTATCTTGGCCAGGTCGCAGTTGTAAATGAGAACGTGTTCTTAACTGGCCTACCTGGTTAAATAAAGGTGAAATAAAAAAGAAAGAGCAAGCTACATGACATTTAGTATGAAGTCGCCCAGGTGTCCCTCATGATTTGCCCAAATGTACCCAAGTAGCCGAATTGGTAAATTGATACGTTTTCAAGAACATACAGTGGGGCAAAAAAGTATTTAGCCAGCCACCAATTGTGCAAGTTCTCCCACTTAAAAAGATGAGAGAGGCCTGTAATTTTCATCATTGGTACACTTCAACTATGACAGACAAAATGAGCCAAAAAAATCCAGAAAATCACATTGTAGGATTTTTTATGAATTTATTTGCAGATTATGGTGGAAAATAAGTATTTGGTCAATAACAAAATCATCTCAATACTTTGTTATATACCCTTTGTTGGCAATGACACAGGTCAAACGTTTTCTGTAAGTCTTCACAAGGTTTTCACCCACTGTTGCTGGTATTTTAGCCCATTCCTCCATGCAGATCTCCTCTAGAGCAGTGATGTTTTGGGGCTGTCGCTGGGCAACACGGACTTTCAACTCTCTCCAAAGATTTTCTATGGGCTTGAGCTCTGGAGACTGGCTAGGCCACTCCAGGACCTTGAAATACTTCTTACGAAGCCACTCCTTCGTTGCCCGGGCGGTGTGTTTGGGATCATTGTCATGCTGAAAGACCCAGCCACGTTTCATCTTCAATGCCCTTGCTGATGGTAGGCTTTGTTACTTTGGTCCCAGCTCTCTGCAGGTCATTCACTAGGTCCCCCCATGTGGTTCTGGGATTTTTGCTCACCGTTCTTGTGATCATTTTGACCACACAGGGTGAGATCTTGCGTGGAGCCCCAGATCGAGGGAGATTATCAGTGGTCTTGTATGTCTTCCATTTCCTAATAATTGCTCCCACAGTTGATTTCTTCAAACCAAGCTGCTTACCTATTGCAGATTCAGTCTTCCCAGCCTTGGTCA